>NC_091822.1:138636123-138989873 GCF_038994185.2 Dermacentor albipictus | reverse complement strand
GTAAAATACGAGAGCAGGACAGGACAGGAGATGCAAAAATAGCCTTGAATTTGACAAACAACGAAACCCAGCCTTCGAAGACGCGTACACAAGAGGAGAGAAAGGACAACCGCACACGCTGGGACTAGTAACAGAGTTTAACAAAACACTTGGGTCAGAAAGAACAGAAAATTAACACGCGCATATGCCGCACAAAACCAGGCAATGATAAAAAAAGCATAAAAACATCGATGAATGACACGTCCTAAAGGTGCACTCCGTCACCTGGGAATGACACCCACAGAATGAATGATGTCGTCTTGTTTTCGACAGGAGATTGCCCTGCGTGCACCTGAATGCATACTCCAACCGATATCGATGTAAACTGTGCAATACTTATTATGCATAATATCGCGATTTCGCCGGTGATACAACACAAAGGAATAATGCACCTATTAAGACCGATGACTGGTTGACGCCGCTGCCTTCAACTTCACTATAAACCCTTGGCGTGATAAAATACTTTATGCGAAGGCAATGGTAAGAAGCGAAAGGCGGCACAGGACAGAGAAGGAGGAAGCAGTGTCTCACCACTTGTTTACCATCGGCGAGAGCCGATGGTAAACAAGTGGTGAGACACGGCTTCCTAAGACACGCCTAATTTTCATACGCTGTAAAAGGAAGTGTTTTCCATGCTGATCCTATGTTCTTAGATATTTTGGGGCTGTAGTTAAAGACAGAACTAGATCGCACCTTACGCTGTTAAATCTGGAGTATGTTCCTGCGCTGCTTTGAGTGTGCAAGCTTCAGACATTGTTTAACTATGCGCTCCAACACTACATAGACAACCAAACCCGAAGATATAGGTAGAAAAAAACTGTGCGTTAAAGCCCCAGGCGTGTTGACTCCGCTGCTTTCGCCACGTGCCGCCGCTAGCGTCCATACGCTGTCAGGGTCCAAATTTAGCCCTAACGGTATTGGGTTGCAACTACGCTTTTATCGCACGTCTCGGAGATCTATTTGCACGAAGCCAAGGCGCGCCCTCTGCGTGTCTGTGTGTCTTAATTTCGTCGAAGACGGCCGCGCTTTGTTTGCACACACAGAGTGAGGAGGATGTGACAATCGTCTGGAAAAAATATATAGTAAACTGTGCGCGCACGTGTGTGTGTGTGTGTGTGCGCGTGTGCGTGTGCGCGTGCGTGCGTGCGTGTGTGTGTGTGTGTGTGTGTGTGTGTGTGTGTGTGTGTGTGTGTGTGTGTGTGTGTGTGTGTGTGTGTGTGTGTGTGTGCGTGCGTGCGTGCGCGCGCGCGCGCGTGCGTGCTTTTTTGCGTGGTCACAGACCTTTAAAGTCAACTGTCAAGCTTATGATTACTCTAACCTCTCTTGTTTTTCGCTAACCATGATTTCATTCTTGCTGTAAATATATTAGGTGCAGTTTAGCATGTTGGAGACGACGACCTTAACTACGTATAGAAAGTGAACATTTTCGAAAACCCACATGGTGAGGGAACTAGAAGGAAGGGCATTCCCCTCAAGAGTGTTCAGTTCCCCCCTCTTATGGCCCCTGTGAACTGCGCCTATAACCTAGACTCCGTTAAACGAGCCCAGCTAAGCCAAATATACGAATATGAGGAAGCGTGTGTGAGTATTCGTTTTGTTTCTTCTTAAGCCCTGTGCAATATAATCCACTTAAGGCGAAACGCTAATTCTGGTGACCTGAACTTCCGCGGCCGCCACTGAGGCCGGCTACTCAGGTATGTGAAAGGCACAAATCGGCAAACTTGGAGGAGCCGCCTCTGTTAGCTAATTAAACATTTGTTGAAGGTATTCAGGTAAGCGAACTTTTTATCTAAATATAAAAGAACCGAAGAGTTGCCGGCAGTTGTGTGTGCAAATATAGCTACAGCTCCCAGAGAACTAGTCACTCATGTTTGTGTTTTCTGTATTATAGCTCGCTTCCTGTATCCGCTTTGTTCTGGAAAAAGAAGCTATAGTATATTGGCACATCTTCAGGAAACAACCACCCGCTGTAACTATCCCTATCCATAAACTAAGGAATCGCAGTTTCCCCCGAAAGGCGAAGCATCGATTGCGATGTTAAATTAGTGGACAGCTATATGAAGTAAGTATAGTAGCTTTATCGGACGTACAAGCTTGTAAACATAGGCATACTAGCCAAATTAACAAGCATGATTTCACGTGTGCAGAACAAACATGAACACATCTCACTCGATGACCGCTGTCAGACCACTGGAGTGAGGAAGCGCGACGGCAGTAGCTAGGGAACTGAGTTTTTTGCTGCTTCTCGCATCAACACGACCTAAGCCGCCGACACACAGCTAGGAGGACTGTTTCCACGTCCCAGATGGCTTCCAAGGTACAACGGCGCGGGCAGGCGCGCGCGGCTGCCCGGCCCGCCCAAATTAGAGCGCGCCCCTCTCCCTCCCCTCCCGCCGGTGCCTCGCGCGACGGAAGACTGCGCGCTTCCACCCTGCTTCCCTCCCTTGCGTGTGCGAGATTAAGCCACGATCGCGGGCTCATCGTTGCACGCTTTCATTCGCACATACAACATACGGCCTGCGGCGACGATTTCATCGCCCTGGGACATTATAGGAAACCTCACGGCGACGGGGACGCCGATGGCAGAAATGCACTTGGAGTGTATAACAGCCATCGGAAAAATAAGGGCTTCATGTAAAGCCTTCCGCTAGCATTTCGCCAAACATGTAGCTGAATAATCATTATGGAGTTGCAGCTCGCACAAGAAACGAGACACAAAGCAAATGTAACATACAGCGCTTGTACGTTACCTTTGGTTTGTGTCTTATTTGTTGTGCGCGTTGCAGTTTCATAATGAATAGCTACCAGCCATCCAACTTTCATTACTTATGTAACTGAATGCTGTGGACGTTTCTTGGCCTGGAGGGCACAATGACACACGGGCGCTATTATACTTCTGCTTTTATCTGCGTTGAAGCAACAAAGGGCTATGAAACGCCTAAAAGCTAACGACAATGGATCTATGACGGTTATAAGACCTTGCGTAAGTTGCCAGTTCGGTTGCTCACTGCTGCACGTTTTGTGCACTGTAACTGTGCTCTGTTCACATTCATTTATAATAAATACCGTCGTCCTGATTCCCCAACTGAACTTCTACGCTTCGTCGGACTCCCAACAACTAGCGATCGTGCAAGATATCTCATTCTAAAATTCCTGTTCATTCTACAGAGCAATGCTCTAAACATAGACAAAAACAAGTGTTTAGCACACTCTAAAGCTTGAATTTCAAGACCTAAGCACAATAAACAATTATCTGAGTATGGATTTCACAATGACACCTTCAGGTATTCATACTTCCCACAAGCTATCAGAGAATGGAATCTGTTATCACAAGAGGTTGTCGATTGTACGACCCTAGATTCTCTTTTGTCTAAGATGTCTGATCGTATCTGTGTTGCTACTTGATGAACTGTGGTTTTTACATTGTGTTCCATTGTCGCCAAGAAGTGCATTGTGTATATCGCTGTACGTGTGCATGAATAAGCTTGTTTTTAAACCAAAGCAAGGCCTCTTGTAAACGATTATCGTTGAACCCTGTGTGAATGATGATGTATTTTTTCCCTTTTGTGAATGTATCCTTTCCTGCCAAAGCCTTCGTTAAGGCTGGCAGTATGTGCCAAATAAATAAAATAAATTCTTACATTTGTTCTCTTTTCCCGTCCGACATTTGTGTACGCATTGTATGAAAGTGCTTGAATGTTCTTGTGCTCTGAATGTGCTTTCAATCGTGTTGCAACCTCACAATATTTTTTGTTTGTCATTACCTTGGAGAATGCACTGGCAAATTCGTGGGCTTTTGTACCACACAAAGAATTCCGAAGTAATTAGAGTGCGCTCGGGTGACTAACCCGAAAGCACTTGAACATTACCGAGACTTCTCGATAAAGGTATATAGAGTACAGCAAGAGAGCAAGCTACACAAGTCCTTCATGAGGAAAAGGAATCCCACAAAGTCATGGCGGATATGCCGTCATGGGCCACAAAGGTCTCGAAAGAAAGAAGCCTTACCACAAAGCAGCAGCAACAAACGCGGACGCACCATTCCGTGAAGCTGCTAGTCTTGGCTAGGCGTCTGATCTCAATCATCGTGATTCATGGCTTCTGCATTACCCAGGGTTCCGGCACTGGCTCTTTTATAGCCTGTTTTTTTCTGTTTGTTTTCTTCAATATGACTATGCACTTCCAGGCGGCGCGTGGCATTGACCCTATGTGGAACTTTGTGCTGCTTTCGATAACGAAAAAAACCGGAAATTGACTTCGCAGTCATGTGAAAGACATGAGGAAAGCAAAATAGCTAGCTGGAAGTGAATTGATGAGACAAGGCGAAGTGTGGAACCACGGTACACTTGACGAGAAATTTTGCCGGCGGGTAAATTTCTCCGTGCTGTGCGCAAGTGACCCTAGGCTTTCTTTGGCTTAGCTGCAGCATGGCACGGGCAAAACAAGCTCTCCGCACCCGCCTTTTCTTCATCACCTGTCAACTTTTCGCGTGGCAACTTGCTTTCACCACAGCAATGTTTGTGGCCCAAGGGTAAATTCACCGGCCACGAAAGCGTTATGTTCCAGCAGCTCCATGAATGTGCAACGATCCACGAAAGGATATGGGCGTGCCTGCCATAGACCACGTTCAATTTGATCTTTTGTAGCATTCGAGCGGAAAAGGAAGAGTGATCGCAGGCAATAAATCACAGACAAGGTGGAAGCAAAGGCTGGGAACCCCGCAGAGGGTTTTACCCAAGGCCGGGCAGACAGATTAGTGTGTCACGGAAAGAACAGATCAGCCGAACATGTTTGTTACAGTCAGCACTTCTGCATAACTATGTCCATCCCCTCTCAGAAAGGCTATGTTGCGATTAAAATTCTTTAAATTAGTGATTTAGCATGCACGCATTACTCATACAACCGATTTGCCCTAACACACTTACTTCAACGTAATTGGCTATTACACGAAAATTTAGTAAAGAATCTGCGAAGCAGCCACTACTCTGCTGCCTTTTCCCCCACATAATCCGCAATAAGGGATAAGAAAAGAAAAGTTAAGGGATAAGAAAAGAGCAGATTGGGTGAGGGAACAAACGCGAGTTAATGACATCTTAGTTGAAATCAAGAAAAAGAAATGGGCATGGGCAGGACATGTAATGAGGAGGGAAGATAACCGATGGTAATTAAGGGTTACGGACTGGATTCCAAGGGAAGGGAAGCGTAGCAGGGGGCGGCAGAAAGTTAGGTGGGTGGATGAGATTAAGAAGTTTGCAGGGACGGCATGGCCACAATTAGTACATGACCGGGGTTGTTGGAGAAGTATGGGAGAGGCCTTTGCCCTGCAGTGGGCGTAACCAGGATGATGATGATGATGATGATGATTATGATGATGATGATGATGATGATGATGAATCCGCAATAAGTAGTAAATCACAGACACTGGTTGGAGCATCCGGCAAAATCAATGGGTTCATCTTTAAACCGCTTTCGCTATTGATGGTTGGCGGTCGTAGGCGCCGGGATGTTCACCACCGATACAAAGGCGCTGGTGAAAAAGGCACTTTCACTCGAGTCACCGAGTTGCCAGGCATGTTGGTAGCCGAACGCGAACTATTTTCATAAGACACATACGCTGTCGTGGGAGAGCTTTGGGGCATCTCAAGTGTTGGGAGGACGGATTGGGGGGAGGGAGTGGACGTGTAGAAGAGACACATACTTCTGCAGCCATAATGGGAGCATTGCTCAGTGTCTTTGGGGAGAGAGAAGTGGGAAGAAAGAGGATAGAAGAATGAGGGAAGGATCAGAGGGGCCAGATGGCTTCCTATGTACGGCGGGACTGGCAGTGGGTGGCAGCAGACCCCTAGAGTCTTCTGGACAGCGACGTGTCACTCAGAAAGTTGAAGACAGCCTTGAAGATGTAGCTTTGGCGGCCAGCGGGGAAGATCTGGTCCGGGATGGTGGAGGTAGGGTGACTGTGTTGCCGGAGGGCATGAACACGGCACGATTTGAATGCATCAATTTTCTCTATTAAGTATTGCCAATTTAAATATTTTAGGCGAATATTATGTGCCGTGCAACTTTAAGCAAGCTCTCGTTTTCAAGCAAATTTATATTAAATCATAACATATTTTACTCATTCGCTTATTTCACCAAGCCGAATGGTGTGAAACATCGTTTGAGATAAAAACAAATACCATATACAATTAGGTGCATGTCAGAAGTTAAGGAATGCAAACACGAGTTTGCGAAAAAAAGATCGGTAATAAGACTGCCGAACAAAATACAACCTTATCACTACACGCATCAGTAAGAATAAAAAGAAGAAAATTTTCTTCTTCATGCCTAACTCAAATTAGGCACGTTAGTACAAACTTTCAATATAATACGTGAAGCTCATTTTCATCTCCCTAAATAATATATTTTAGGTAAAACACGATATTCGTCTTTTCCTTTCATCTATCTTTGTGTTATAGAAATCTTGCTTTGTGGACAAATCACGGCTGCCATTCCTACGTGTTCACTTGCCCTCGCATGCTCCGTGTGCGTACTACACCACACAAATATCAGCACATTCTCGATGCTCTTCTAGTCGAAGACAAAAAATAACACGTGAGAACAACGCTTCGAAAGAGCATCCCTAAACGCAGTCATAATGTCACGGGAAGACAGATAACAGTACAGCAATATTTGCAGCTTTCTCTTGATTTAGTAATTGTGGCTAGATTGGATGAATTAGTCGCCATTTCAAGAGAACCCACTTAACTAGTGAAGCGGACATTGTATAAGTAGCCAGAACTTTGTGGGAAACTTAACATGTAACATATACTGCGCACATTTCTTCTTTCTCTCAACAGGTGCGATTAGAGACTTACTTTGCAAGGGCCAAGCGATAGGTGAGCCGCACATTGCCTCACGTGTGGTTGCTCAACTCTGTTTGATGACTCCGTCGTTGCGCACAGGCATAAAGTTGAAATGTCGACATCAATAATCGAATCCGCAAGAATGGATAAACACGGCCAATAGTTTATTTGTACTATTTCGCTATCCTTATCGAGGAAATAATGTGATTTCTCCGTGGCTCATAGCCTTCGCATACTTGCTTTTTTTTGTCTTTGGCAGTAAACCCCTGACACGGCTCGTAATAAAGAATTGCTAAATGTAGCACGTATGTCTCGTCTCAAACTTCCGCACTAAGTACTGGCACAGGCGATTAGAGACGCGTACTTCATAGCCTCATTGCTTTGAAACATCGCTTCACTGATCCAAAGGCTCGTCAGAAGAACCGTCGGAGAAATCACGTAGCATTCAGAACAACATATATATTACACTTGTCTTGGTTCCCTTCCGAATTTTTATCAAGATATATGTGATCCGCATAACTGTTTCTTGAACGAAGACGCCCTAATGAATGCATAAATTCGAGGGTCTTACGTGACGAAGCATTATTAAATATAATCACTCAAGATCATAAAATCAAAAAGTCCAATCAAGCCAAAAGCAAGCAACAGTGGCAAACGGTGGCGTAGGATGGGAACGAGTTTTGCAAAACATAACCACTAAAGAAACGCATTTGCTACTTGTTGTCAGTAAAACGGTCCAAACGCCAAGAAATAAAACAAGTATATATTCATATATATCCATATATATTCCTTTAGACATTCGAGTGACTGAAAGTGGAGCATGCGAGGTCTGTGGCACGGAAGAAAACACCGACCACCTGCTGTACCACTGTCCACGATACACCCCTGAGAGACAAGAACTTGCCAAAGCTTTTCAAAAACTGGACAATCGGCCGCTTTCTGTGCAGGTGCTGCTGGAGCACCGCCCCCATCGCCCGTCGGCCCAAAAAGCGGTGAAGGCACTCTTGTGCTTCTTAAGGACGACGGGCTTGTGCGACCATTTGTGACTCTAATTGCAATTTCTGTAAGGCCACACACGTCAGCGAACTCACTGCAATTTCCTTCTTTCCTTCCCGCCACTCTCTCCCTGTTATCTTTGTTTTCCCCCTTTCCCGTTCCCCCGGTGTAGGGTAGCCAACCGGACGTGATTCTGGTTAACCTCCCTACCTTCTTCTTATCTATTTCCCCCCCCCCTCGGTCAAGTAAGAGTCACCATAACCTTAATATCAAGCCTTACTTTGCTCGATCTAATAAATTTAAATACAGCTTTTTCCCACGTACCATTGAATTCTGGAATTTAATTCCCGGAACAATTAGATCACTGCCACTAAACGATTTCCTGTTAAAAGTTAACCACACCTGATTTTATGTATTTTCTTATTGTTACAGTGTATTTACTCATTCTCGTTTTTGTACTGATTCTCAGTATTGCTGCTATTTTGAGTTTCATTTGTGTCATCTGCGTTATTTCTTGTGAATTTTTAATGTTATTGTTTACTTGGTTTTTTTGTATGACTTTTTTTTTGTCTAACCCACTCCTGCGATAGCCCCATATAGGGGCTGCAGTATGTACAAAGAAATAAATAAGTAAACTCGCTGAGCGACCTTGAGCACAGAGATGCATTCTTAACGTACGAAAGCGCACTTGCCTCAGCTATCAGGCACGCTGTATGCTATGGACAAAAAACACAGGCAGCGCGATACTGCGTCGAGGGTCGTGACCGCGCAAGTACCCTGGCTATAGGAGTCAATTGATGATGGTGCCCTACCGTCGCTGCCAAGTGACCGAGACAATGCGAAGCACGCCGCGCCGAAAGGCGAGAACCTCAAGGGAGCCACTTCGAGTCAAGCGGGCAACCACGAGCATAAGCGAACGGCTGTATCACAGAGGCTGTATTTACAAGAGGTCGCTCGGCAAGATGCGTGTTCCTTCGCTCAGCTTGATTAATGTCTCCTATAGCGGCAAGAGCGAGCGGGTGCAGCGTTTCGTTGCAGCCTTTCATCGCCGCCAAAAACACGTGCCGCGCCTTCAGATTGTGGCATTGACCGCGCCGCGTCTCGAAACGCAGGGTCTTGATTCCGCCTCGATCTTCAGTGGTGCTCTCAGGCTTGGAGATGATATGAAAAATGTATTGCTTCAGTGGGTAAAGGAAAGGAATAACGATGACTTATACCCGAGAAAATATGTAATAAAGAACTGTCCACCACATGGCCCGAAAGCAAGCTTCATACTTTGCTCGAGTGCGTTGCACGGTACACTTGCACGAGCTAATTGTGAAACACGAACGCCTGTTCCAGGAAAAGACACTGCCTGCCCGGTCACACGATAGGTCGAGTTGCCCTGGTAAAAAAAATACGTATGGTCCGCACGTGCCCCCTCCCCGCCATTTCAAGAAAACTGCGTCATTACAAACCGCCAGATCAAAGGCACTCTGCGACAAAGCGCATATGCTCCAAGAAGAGAGCAGACAGTTTTTTTTTTTAGATTTACGGGGGGGGGGGGGGGTAGGTAGGCGGGAGGGTTGTCTAAATGGTAAAACTATAGATGCCTGAACATCTTTCGTAGTCGTGTAACGTGTGCATGAATGAGATGAAAAAGACAAATTTAAGCTATACGTCTTACGGGTCACTTGTCATCAAGGAGCCTGAAAGATAAAATATTGTATTATACGCGATGGCAAGGAAAAGTTGTAAGGAGTAAGAAAATACGACTTCCAATTTGGCGATGCACCACCATTACCGTATCACGTTCCAGCAACAAAAGAGAGATGTACGCTTTGCGTGCCTTGCGGTCGTTTAATGGCCAGTGCTCAAATTGTTCCGCGAAACGTCGTTCAATTGGGAATCCTTCAAAATGATAGCTCGGGAACTTCCGTCGCTCTTGTCAGGCCTCGGAGTAAAGTATCTGAGCGAATTCGCACGCATAAAACATTAATTTGTTTAACTTTCCATTTCTTGTCCTGCGACATTTCCACCCAGTGAAATAATTAAAAGGTGAAGACGAATCATTTAACCAATAATCTAAGTACCGTACCTAAAGATAACGCACACACATGAACGAAGCACCAAATATATGACGGCATACTATTAGGCGCACAAAAATGTTTTCTTTGGCTTAAGCTCCAGCTGCTGTGTACCCAAGTTCAATGTCCAAAATAATACTACAGTCTCTTATGGACAGAGGGAGGGCCAGATGCCGGTGATAGGAGTGGGGAATGCTGGGCGAAGTAAATGTCACAAATAAAGAATAGAGCTCACGTCTGTGCAGCTTTCTACATTTCAAATGGAATTAGCACTGCCTCAATTTTAGCCTTGAACACCACCGGCAGCGGGGTTTCCCCGCACCTACGATTATGAAAGCGATCTGGCAAGCAGAGTTATGACGAGGGCTGCAATGAGAAATCGACTTGGAACGGATGATTATGCTTAAGTTATTCTTATCTCTTCTTGATGCGAATTATCCGCGAAACTAACAAACAACATTGGCTATGTGCTAGTGTTGCGGATAATTCACACATACAAAAATGAATGAATAACAACAAACAACTTAATATCACTCTTGCATGTCAGAGTGGTTGCTCGTGCTTAAAACGTTCTTTTTATTATCATTCATGTATTTATTTTAAAGCAATTCATATCGGGATACCAAAATGTGAAAGGATACACACATGACGCGTCACAGGTGAACCAAATACGATGAACAAAAAAAAAACGCACAGCGTACAAACTAAATGAAATACTTTATTGAGACCAGTGTCTCTCGGGGAGCTTAAAATCGCCTCCGTCGTGGCGCCGGCGCAGGCAACGTTAAAGCCCATGCGTGGGCCAAGTACGTGTCACAGCTCAAGGCGTGAGAGTCATTGATGTTTATTGATTGTGGAGATTGGAGCTCTTCTTTCTTATTCGAGTGGGCTTCATGATCGGATAATGTGGGCTATGTACGTCTTCCCGTGCGTAGCACTCAAGGCATGTTTGCGATTTTATTCATGTAATATTAAACAACGAGGAACTACGCGTATTAATGCGCTAGCCTTAGGAGTGTGAAGAAAAAAACAAAACAAGGTATGTGTGTGGAGTAGGGTGAATCGGTCACGTGGTAGAGGTAGATATGGGATGGAACAGCTTAGAAGAGCGTGTATATATATATATATATATATATATATGCAATAAATGTTCATCTGAAACATTCCTGAAAGCCATCATCTGCCTCTAATTAGGTTACGGCTGAATATCGCTGCTAGCTGTAATATCAAAGCAACTAAACGTATTTGTTAATCTAGCTACAGCTGCCGGTGTGAGGTTGTCGCGTGGAGACTTCTGACGGTCGTTGAGAGTTATCGCCGCTAATCCGCTCAGGCTTAATGGAAGTGTCACCTAATTACCGGTGTCATCCATTTACGGTTAGGCGCTTAATGGGGCGAATAAATGTGTCGCCCCAGCCGTAATGTCGTTTAGCGGGCACGAAGGAGCTGTTTATTTCATTCCCGAATAAATATCAACGACCGTCCCTGCCGCCAAGGTGTAATCAGTATTAATGACTGAGCGAGGAGATTATTGGCTCCTTTCAAATTCATACCATTTGTTTGCTGAAACTCGCGTTTGTCCCAACTCATTAGAGTTGTTGTCCTTGTTCCTTGTGGGTCACTTTTGCGATGATGCTCTCTCACGTTTAGCCGCTTATGAGCCAGCTTCCGACTTTAGGGACTTGCTGAGTAGTTCAAAGTTTCCTTATTTATTTATTTATTTATTTATTTATTTATTTATTTATTTATTTATTTGTTCATTCATTCCTCAAGGGGGCCGAAGGGTCATTGCATGAATGGTGTTCATTGATGGGCAGTATTCATAATGACGTTATATAAAGGTGACTCAAAACACCAAATGGTAGATCAAGAGCACGAAGTATCCCTGATTACGTCAGTTTGCCTACGAAAGTCATTCAAGTTTCGGGCTGTTCAGAAAAAAAAAATTGTTGCAGAAACGCAGTGGTGCGATCTTGTAGCAGGATGAACCCGATGCACTATTTCAATCAACAGAGTAACTTGCTAAATTCGATAAGTGGACACATTCTGAATAAAGAACTGCAGCCAAGATGTTAATTGTGTGGGGAATATTTCAAGCCTCTTGCCGTCCTAAGCTACATTTAAAAGAAACTGAGCCTAATAATATCGAAGCCGAAAAATAATGAAGCTTGTCTGATACTGGAATACTGCCCTTATGAAAAATAACACCAATAAATATCCTTTTCGATAATACTCCAGTTTCGAGGCGCACCAATAATACTCCAGTTTCGAGGCGCACCAATAATACTCCAGTTTCGAGGCGCACTTTTGATCATGATCGAAATCGCATCTTTCAATCTTTCTGTTTCGTTGAACTGCGACACTCATATAATTTTGGTGTGTGTGTGCGTGTGCGTTTCTGTGTCTTTGTGTGTGTGCTTCTGATGAAACATCGGCACTGTTCTAGTTCTAGTTATTTTGTGCGCTAGTCAAAGCTTGCAATGTCGACTCTTCTCTTTTCCCTTCATTGTACGCTTTGACAGAAATGTCTGCATAACGGAGTCTACCAGGACATAAATGAAATGGCACTAACCAATGACGGGAATAACAGTCGTATAATGGGCTCTACTAAGCAATTCCTGTTTTTTTTCCTCCTTAGGAGGTAGTTTCAGCTCGTGGCCAACTGCGATTTCTCTATTCACATAAATGTAGAACGCAGAAATACTTTGATGAGACAACCGCTAGACTGATTTGACCCGATATTTAGGGCACTTGAGATAGAAAATTAAATTATAGGGACTCTAGTAAGCAGGGCCTGAAATTACAAAAAGAAAACTGAAATATTGGTCAGTGTAAAGAACATTGAAGTATGCAGTAGATCTTGAAATTCATTAGCCTGCACCAAAACCAGATGTCGCATTTCGGCAAAGGACTAATATTGGAGCATCTAAGGCGTAATACCTTAATATAAGAAGTTTTCGCTTACGTGAAAGAGTTACATGTTTACAAGGCTGCTGCTAAAGGCTGACTCACAAATCAGTGAAATATACTACTGTAGCGTTGTAAAATAAATTAATTTTGTCCACTTGATAAGCCTTAACAGACGCAGGCTACAAAATTTTGATTCCAAGACGGCTAAAAACTTGGTACTTCAGCCTAATTTTGCAATATTGAAATCTACACGATTTTTCTAAAACAAATGAAGGCCTAAGTAAACAATGTCTTTCCTAATGTCACTACATTTTAAGTTTGTTTTACACCCAGAAAAGATCAATAGTCGTGCAGCGCTAGCGCAGAAAAACAATTTCTTCGTTATCATGTACTTAGATACGAGCTCACGAGCTAAAGCTTCCTTTTAGGTTCGTTGCTACAAACATTCATCCCTTATAACCGTGCCACGCGCGATAATGACTGTGTTCTAGGCAGAAGCGGACGCTGAGTGTTAATATATATATATATATATATATATATATATATATATATATATATATATATATATATATATATATATATATATGACATCGCGACGTTGTTAAGCGCTGAAACGCGCTTGCCATGTCAAACGTGACATTGGCTAAAAGTAGGATGGCCTGAGGCGCGTGGTCTTTTGAGAAGCATTCTGAAATGCACATTAATGTAGCATTGAAGATTCCACGTAATTTGGTTCATGCAGTGTTGGGGTTTACCAGCTTCAACAATGGGCTTTTTCGATGCCTGCTCAAGCGATCATTGCGCAAGCGCTCATGGTGAGAGTTCAGTGTCGCACGAGGGGCCATGGCGTCTGGTCGAAGAAGAACAAGAACAAGTATAATAAGATCACCTTAGGCTCACTCAAATGCCTACGTAGAGAACATCGCGATGAGTACTCTCTAAAGCGCGACAAAAATAGTATGATACCGAAAGAACCACGACTTGATCTGCAGCCCACGGTATCAGGCGGGAAGAATATCCATTGCATTAGCCTTATCCTTTGAAGCGTATAGTCGCTCGTCCTCGTTCCCCTGTACGGTGGAGCTCTAGCTAGATTAGAAAGCTCGCATTACGCATGGTCCGATCATTTAGCAAGGAAATAATTTTGGCTATGAGAGCAGGACCTTAGAAACCTTTACCTTTTAGACTAAGAGAGATACATAAACACACAACAATACGCTTCCCAATATACATCATATTTCTTTGCGATTCCTCTTTCTGATATGCCCCATGCTGATTCGCCGACAAAGACGTCTCGAAACTTCCAATAAAGAATAGAGCCAGACGGATTTGCTTTTTCGATTTCAATGTACGGTCTTTTCTAGTCTCCTATAGTTTACGTCGTTGGTTGGAAACTGGATCTCCCGCGGTGTACATTCGGTTAGTTGCCAAAAGTTTTTCAAAACAGCTTCAGTTGTCGTTATGTGCAAGAGCATTTCATTTTCCCCCGTTATTTCTTTCTTAGAACAGGTCGCATGCAGGCATCAGCAGCAACATAACACCAACGCCAGCACGATACTTCTTCGTATCCTTCTTCACTTGCACATCTGTTGGCTGAACGAAAAAAGCCATAGAAGCGATATCATTCAATAGAATAAGCGCCAAAAAGTGACAGCACACAAGAAAAACAGACTGGACAAGGCGCCTTGTCCAGTCTGTTTTTCTTCTTGTGTGCTGTCACTTTTTGGCGCTTATTCTATTGAAAGCTATGCACCAACTAGCCCCACAACGTGTTTTACTGAAGCGATATCAGATCAATTTTACCTGTAGACAGTGTAGGGCTCCGAAATTGGCCCATATTTGCTCCTTTGCCCGAGGCAGCTTTCGTCTCAGTGACGCGTGGCATGGACGTGTTTTCTTTTACTTTTTGGCTCTTACATTTCTATCGATATTGAAACGGAAGAAAAATTAGGAAATCCTATTCCAAAATGAAAATCAAATGAAACAGGGTTACAAGGCCAAGTTAGAAGAAATAAGGGACCCGTGCGATATTTCCTTTCAATCAGGAATGGGAGGGCGAAAGCGTAATTTTAGAAGACATATTTATTGACGTAAAACAATAGTGTTTGTCGTAATTATTATACTGTGTGGCAGCAGCTTTTGCTTTAACCAGTATGCTCAAGTGATACGAGAACTATCCAGAGAGAGAAAATACGCCTTGTGACAATTCCAACAAGTTCTGTAGGCGCTTTGCCTCTTTTTCGAAGTTCAAGCAACATGCGATTGGAATTGTTGGTCAGCTTGAAAATAGCAGTAGTCATACGCACCATAATAAGTACTCGTTACTCATAGCGGTCTTACTTGTTTACAGACTGGTTGTGATAGCTCTCGAAAATTTAAAGGAAAGTGTTGCATAGACCACACAAATAAATCATATACCTGTTAAATGGAATATATATATATATATATATATATATATATATATATATATATATATATATATATATATATATATATATATATATATATATATATATATATATATATAATATATATAGGTGTGTATGTGTGTTTGTGCTTTGATCATTTATAGTCTGATCCTATAGTTATGCTTTTTGTTATTCCGAATATCCATTTCCAACTTGGCTTTAATTTTTACTTGCGTTTTAGACTAAGGATTTCATTAATAAAATGGCAGATCCAAGTAACCCGCCCCTTGGGTTGCAGAGGTTGCTTTGATGTAAATATGCGCTATAATATACATATATAGAGAAGAATGTATTGACTTGAATTTAAAATTTATTTAATTCGCAGAGGGGTCCTGTTGCAGTAAACGAATTTTCCTACTGCAGACAAAAGTAATAAGCATAGTCGCGCCTCGAGATTTTCAGGTGTTATGGATGTCAAAGGCTATATTAGCCAGCTTTTCTTTAATTTTTACATCATCATCAAGATAGTTGTTTAGTCTTTTTTTTGTACTGAGGTTATATCAGTAACAGAAAACGCATTATGAACTAGATGTGGCGTTCCAGCAACGTCAGTACTACCAGAACGCTTGTTCTCAGCCGCAGGGTAAATAATTCCAGGCAGCACAAACAGAGTGCAAGACAAGAAGCGTTTGTGCTGGTGTTTCCCCAACGCAATGCCTGGTTAGCACACGATTACGTTACACACCTAACTGTGAAGTTACGCAGGTAGAAAGTCGTAATTAATGTGTGTAACTCCACTTCGACAATTGTTTGTTGCTATTTCGAGGCTTGAAAATAAATATTAACATCAACAAATTTTTCTGGTCTGGTGTAACACCGATTATTTTTTGAGAACTAGAATAGATAGACACATTTGGAATTTTTACAATAAAGCCAAATTGGCTTGCTTGCTTGCTTGCTTGCTTGTTTGTTTGTTTGTTTGTTTGTTTGTTTGTTTGTTTGTTTGTTTGTTTGTTTGTTAGCCCCATTATAGGACCATTACAG
Source organism: Dermacentor albipictus (assembly GCF_038994185.2). NCBI lineage: Eukaryota > Metazoa > Arthropoda > Arachnida > Ixodida > Ixodidae > Dermacentor > Dermacentor albipictus. The sequence continues at coordinate 138,973,568 of NC_091822.1, read as the reverse complement.
GAGCGAGAATGCTGCTCTTAATAACTGACAATAATTTCACGTGCATCTTTCACTGTTAACAAAGGGCTGCATTGATGACATAACTTATTTAATTTCCCAAGAAAGTTATGAAAATGCATGAATTAAGTCTTGATAGCTAGTTACCGCAATTTTCTTGATGATATTGCTATAGGCAACAATCGCAGAGCTATTATTTTATTTTATTTATTTATTTATTTATTTACATATACTGCCATCTTGCATAGCAAGATATTGCAGGAGTGAGTGCATACATATGTCAATCAGTTGAAGAATACATTTGAGTGGCAAAAAGAAAACAAACAATTGAAAAAAAAAACAATATCAGGAATAGCTAGTTGATTAATGAACATGATTAGGTAATAGGTTGGCAAATACATCACTTGGTAACTCGCGCAAGGACCCCTCAAGGCCATTCCAAATCACAATTGTATGCGGAAAAAAGGAAAACCTAAAACAATCAATCGTTGCATTCAAAGGAACAATGTTAAGATGATGACTTCTTCTGGTGGGCCGAGAAGAAGGGTTAGTGAAAACAATAGGTGCGTTGACATAAGTTTTCCCATGAGCAATTTTATGTAGCAGAACAACACGGTCACAAGTACGTCTATGGGCCAGTGGCTTTAGTAGTAGCTTGCTCGCATGTGATGTCGGTGAGAAATGGCGGTCATAACGATTATAAATAAACCTTATGGCCTTTTTCTGAATAGACTCAAGCATGTCTATGTCTTTGGAACGATGTGGCGACCACACTACCGACGCGTATTCAAGTAGAGGCCTTATTAGTGATCTGTATGCCGTTAATTTACATTCTTTAGTTGCATCTCGTAAGGTTCTTTTAAGAAAACCCAGTTTTCTCAACGCCTTGTTGGTTATACAGTTAATGTGAGCATGCCATTTTAGATCAGGGGAGAAAGTAACACCAAGGTATTTAAACGTGTGGACGCTTGCAAGCTTGTGCGCTTCATTAAAATATGTAAATTGTAATGGTTGTTTTTTATTCGAAAAAGTCATTGATACGGTTTTCTTAAAATTAAGTGACATTTGCCATGTTCTGCTCCATTCGCAAAAACGGGTGAAGACTTCATTCAGCTCTAACTGATCATGATTACTACTTATACTAGAATAAAGGACGCAGTCATCAGCATATAGTCTTATTTTGACAGAAGTGCCCGCGGTTACTTCAACGACATCATTTACATAGACTACAAACAGCAAAGGACCCAAGACAGACCCCTGTGGTACACCGGATGTAACATTAACACGAGATGAGTGAACATTGTTAAATGCAACAAACTGGGTTCTTGTACTTAGGTAGTCCTGTATCCAACCTAGTAATTTATAATCATGAATTATTGCCTTGAGTTTAATGAGAAGCTTTTTATGGCACACTGTGTCAAAAGCTTTACTGTAATCAATAAAAATGGCATCAAGTTGTCCTCTAAGGTTAAGTGTGGATGCAATATCATGGGAGAATTCTAGAAGTTGTGTTACCGTGGAGAATCCGGAACGGAAGCCATGTTGAGCATGCGAAAGAAGATTATGTTCAGATAAGTACTCAATGATATATTTATGAATAATGTGTTCCAATAGTTTACAAGATGTTGATATTAAAGAAATAGGTCTGTAGTTAGATATTTCCTGCTTATTACCGTCTTTGTGAATTGGAACAACTTTAGCACATTTCCAGAGTATTGGAACAGTGGATGATTCTACAGATTTCGAAAAAATTAGGGATAAGTACCGAGAGCTCCATTCAGAATATCGCCGTAAAAACATATCTGGTATATTATCTGGCCCAGTACTTTTCATAGTATCGATCTTGAGTATAAGATTGTGTACACCAGCTGAAGTGATTGCCATACTAGGAAAACGTGATGACGAAAGAGTAGTGCAAAACGTGGGGGTGATTCCATCATCACAGGTGAACACTGATTTAAAGTAATTATTGAAAGCTTCAGTAATGCTAAGATTATCTGAGCATGGTTGATTAGCAATTATGAATGAAGGAGAGCTCTCACTTGGTGGACTGATGGTTCGCCAGAACTTTGATGGCTTGTTTTTAATGAAGTATGACAAGGTGCTATTAAAATAGAAACTTTTCGCATTTGACATAGCAGATTTTAAGTTGTTTTTAAGTGTGGTCAATACTGAAGCTTTCATTGGATTGTTTGCATAGGGTTGTTTGCGCAGACGCCTGATGCGACGAATTAGGTGTATAATTTCACGTGTGTACCAAGGGTGCTTGGGATTGCGCTTTATACACTTGGTTGGAATGTAATCAGTTATACATTGATTGACAATTGAGTAAAAACGGTTCACTAACACGTTAACAGAGGAATGGTTTACGCAACTCGAAAATTCATCAAAAGAGCATGCGAGCAACTCAGTTATGGAGTTGTCATCAGCACGTTCAAAGTTCAATACTGTCTGATGTGAGGGGCGCTTAGGCATAGTTGCTAAATTCAAATAAACAATGACCCCTTTATGGTCCGAGAGGCCTTCAATGATAGTACTATCGTAACCATTTTGTCTAAGTTGCTCATTTATGAAAACAAGATCTAAAATTGAGCTTTCTCGGGTTGCGGAATTCACAATTTGCGTCAGATCGAAAGAAATAGACATGTTAATCAAGTAATCACAAATGGCTTTGTGACGGCCACCAGCAGATAGCGTTGGCCAATCTATGCCAGGGGTGTTGAAATCACCAGCAAGTAACATTTTACAACAGTTAAGTTTATGTTTGGTTATATAATCGGTAAGATCGGAAAAGACACTGAGATCTGTGTCAGGTGGTCGATAAACAGCTCCTACAGCCAAAGTGAATCCACAAAGCCTTATTTTGCACCATACTGATTCTCAGTTAGGAACGTCAGGCAATGCTGTAAACTCAATGTCTTGGTTTACGAAGAGTGCCACACCGCCACCGCGCCGGTCACTTCTATCTTTCCTGAGGACGCTGTAACCTGGTGGTAAAATTTCAGTATCTAAGATGTGTTCACCAAGCCACGTTTCAGTCACGCAAATCACAGAAGGATGATAAAATGCCACGAGGTGGTGAAAGCCTTGAATTTTGTTAAGAAGACTGCGGGCATTAACGTTTACCAGCGAGAACTTAGCATCGGAATGCAGTCAAGTTTCATGTACTGCAGAGGTTTGCTTTTTGGTTTTAATCATTGAATCACCTGATTCATTCAGCACATAGCGTACATTGTCTATCAGCAAGGAATCATACTGCAGACGAACGGTAGATGCATTTTTCCTTTGATTTACAGAAAGCCTCCAAAGAGCTTTGCGTATCTTTCGAACCCGTTCAGAGAAGTCCTCATTTATATATATATCTGTACCTTTAGGCTTTCGGGCATTCTTTAATATTGCAATCTTTGACCTGCAGTCCAAAAATTTGAAAATAGCAGGACGTGCGCTGAGAGGATTTCGTACACTCCTTTCTCTTCCACGAGAGATTTTGAATAACGAATCAGCGTTTCCATGCTGCCCAGTCATCCGGTGGCCCTATCAATGGGGAACATTATTGGACTGTTATAGGGGTATTGGTGTGTTGTCTCCAAAAAGGGCAGGTTATTTTTGGCTGAAAAGAAAGGAACGGCCCGCCAAGCGGATGCACCCACAATGCTCAATCGGCTCGCTGTCGGAGCCCGGATCGCTTTCAGCTTTCCGCTGCTGTCATAAGCGCTGTGCGCATGCACATCCATTGTAAGTACACACGCAAGCGTTCCCTCTTAACAGCTGTGCGTATGTTCTGGGGGCGGCTTGCACGAACATTTAGGAACGAAAATAACGGCGATTTTCATAACGCGTTATTAAACGCTCCCTAGATCACAACCGCTTTGCACCTAGCCAACAGCTTAGTAAACATACTGGTCGGTAAATTTCGCTCGACAAGGTCGCCTTCTTAATGTAGAATATTGCGGAACTCGGCGGACAAACTCCTTAAAACGAACCGGCAATATCACCGCGTGGGAATTGAGAAGCCAAGTGCTTTTTTGCTGCCGTATAAAACAATATTTTACGAAACTTTCATTAACGTTGAAAAAAAAAAAGGTGTCGCGACACCTACTGTGTTTAAGCTGATTTCCTACTGATCAAGCACCTACTGTGCTTAATTAAGAAGACGTTGTCCTTTACGCAGGCACATGCCTGCGCGACATTTCTTGACCGGTCACTCAGTGGGGTTTTCGCCGTGGCTAGGGTTGCTGGCGAACATCTGTCCCTGTTAACATGGCTGTCAGTCGCCACAATCTGTTCTGTACCTCGGTGTCCGTTCCCCACACTCGTGCTAACGCTAGGATGATTTCGTGCGCTGAGAGGATTTCGTACACTCCTTTCTCTTCCACGAGAGATTTTGAATAACGAATCAGCGTTTCCATGCTGCCCAGTCATCCGGTGGCCGAGTGTAAACAGAGTGGACACGAGCTAGTCTCTGTGTTCGATTCCAGCCCCGTCACGTGGTAATTCTGCCGTTGTGTTGTGACCTGTGAGTACGGAAATATCAGCGGTATGTTCGTACGTTTGTGGGACTGCTCTTACGGTGAGGTGAGAAGCGTTTTAGAGTTGAAAAGCACCAAATGGCCCAGCGTTTCGGTGGGAGCGATAGGCCTACTTGGGCTCAAAGCAGCCGATTTTCTTCACAGCAACTGTGTCGGCTGCGTGCATTGAATGTGACCGAGTTGTTCAACGGATTTGAGATCGTCGCACATTAACGTAGCATTTTCGTTAACCCTATACAACATGCGTTATACGCAACCTGCCCGTACTAGCAGCAGAAATGCACCAATTTTGACTACCACATATTTGTGATATGGTGAACGTCGATGCGCTGCTGCTCAGTCTGAGAAACTTGTTTTGCTGAAGCTATCGTTTTCACATAAGCATGATGCACGTAAGTATATCCGCGTTGTGCATTGCATAAAGGTTGGATGTCGGAAAAGTAGAATGCTTTCTTACGACTTTCACATGTTCGTTTATGTATGTAATGTTCGTGTAAGAAAACTGTCCTTGCGAAATTATACCGTACATACTGCTCTAATTGAAAGCGTTTATTCACCGAATTCCTGGATGCGTCTTTTACTGCAAAATCATGGGGGCATAGCGACAATGCATACTAACGTGCCTGAATGAGCGTCTTGTGTACTACTTCAGCTAAACGGTTGGCACGTTCCCGGTCAAATTTCAAACAAAAAAAAGCATTTCGTGGTGCATGCCTAATAATACCACATTTGAATGCATTATTACATCTCTCGTTCAGATTTAATCCGAATACACTTCGCCTAATTCTGTGCCAGGTACTAAGTGTAGAAACTGCGGGAACAGAGCCACCGTGCCGTCTGTCGTTATAGCGGTGGAACATGGTACAATGCGTTGTTCCATTCGCACCCTATGGTTTCACCTTCACTGTGCCAAATAGACAAAACAGTTCACTGTTCCTCTGCAGCAGAATGTTCACCTTCTGCTAGGCGCTGCAGTAAGCGGTCGCCTGCAGGGAAGTAATACACACTCGACCATAGTATTAAAACGTGTACAATACGAAATATGACCGCGAACGAGCCAGTGATTTAGCCAGGAGAGGCATGTGTACCTCGCATTCCGCCTGTGTTTTGATTGAGACCTCGCACCACCGGTCTATACGAAGCTAGGGACCAAGCTAGGGACAGCCACCGAGCTAGGGACAGCTCTAAAGTTCGGGGCTCCCGGTCCCGGCAGCCTAGGTATGCGAAATGGCAGCGTTCTACGGAACGTTGAATAACAGGTCACAAAAATCGTCATAACTATCGTAAGTAAATGTTCGTGAAAGCCACCCCTAGTAGCTGCTAGGCAGCTGTTTCTTGACAGTACCCAGCTCTTGTCACATTGCGTGCTGCTTCGCGCCAACAAGTCACACCCGCTTTACAGTCAAAACACCGCCCGACAACTTCAAACACAACGCCAAACCTTGCTATTGCTGTCAATGCCTGGCCTGTCGCGCGGAAATGCCAAATTATTTTTTGGCACACGGCTGTAGCCCCTTTCCAACTTTGAAACAACAAAAACAAGTTAGTTGTAAAGGCCATTTACAGGTTAATTAAGCTGTATCATTCCAATCAATGTTCCGCTGCTGCTATACTGTTACTGGCCACGGGTCACCTGTGCTGTTTCCTTCTCCACACGTTCTTGCAGTCTGCACACAATTGGTGTCTGGTACTTATTGCGGAGCCTCGGAAGCGGAAAATGGCATTTGCATTCGCGAGAAGCCCTTGACCCTGTCCCCGGAAGTTCCTGCGAATATTTCCACGCAGTATTGTACTTTCTAAACTTTATATTTACATGACTTCTGTATTCTAGGAGACCGGGTACATTTCGCACGCTCCATGAGGGAATATTCAGCCGTTCCGCAATTTGGTTTCGGGGGCCTCGCTCCGCGCCTTCTTCGTTGATTGTTTCCCGTATTCCGCGAACATTCGTTTACCTCGTGCGGACGATAAGTGCGACCACCGTGTCCTCCTCCTTCGGGATTTCGCTCGCTCTCTTGCGGTGTTCACAACATGAAACATTTGTTTTCATTTCGTTCTGGGTAACCCGCGGGTGGAGGATACTTTTCCTGTTTTCACATTTCTGCCTGTTTGACCTTTCATGGATACACTTCGTGTGCTTTGGGTTTTTACTCCGGATTTTCTGTCAGTCTAAGAAAGAGCTGCTCTTAGGTGAGTAGCACCGAACAGGACATTGTTTTGAATGTCTTCCTATCGCTCTTTTAGTTAATTTAGAGGTTTGATATTGATTTATTTGAAAAACAAATTACCATATCTTCAACAATATACTAAAGCACCAGCCAGAATTATCGATGCGATTCTTGGCGGCGACAGCAGGTAGAACGTGTACTTTCGCTATGTTAATAACCGCGTTGTATTCAGTCATTGTCGAGCGGCCAAGCTCAAAGGTTACCATGGCAAGCGAGCGGCATAGCAACATCGGTGGATACCGCATTATGCCACCTATAAGGAAAATACCGGAAGAATCAGAATGACGACTACGGATTATTTTACAAACGTTACTTCAGAAACACGGTGTGTCGCATACATTGCTCGTATGCTAACCGCATTACTGTCGACAGTCATACTGAGACGAGTTCTGCAGTAGTCTTTTGATTCACAATATACCGAAGACTTCGCATATTCCCAATGTTATTTCACAACCGCACTGGGTTCCCATGAAAACTAAAGAAAAAAAAAGAAAAAGAAAGACGAATTGGGACTAGCCGAGTTTTCTAATCATGCACATCCAGAACCAGCGAAATGAGACCTTGAATTTCTTCATTCATCGACAATCTCAAACTACAGCTTTCACTTCCGGGGCAGTCGGATTTAATCGGCTCCCTGCAGAGAAATCCGGTGAACATTGGATAGATTGACAAATAATTAAAGAGGGCTAAGCTGTTAGCATGCACTGCGCATCTACAGGTGTTTTGCTAATACTTGTAATACGGGGACACAACGCACTCTGTCAATGCACGGAGCATCCAAAGTTACGCCGATTGCTCATTAAAGCGCTCATCCTATTGCCACCTGCCTGTACATCCGAGAACTGACATGAGAGTAGAACGCGTCCTTTTTAAACATAGCTTTCTGGCTGTTGTACGGCGAGGAAAACGCGAATGAGCATTGATGGATCATTTAGAGTGCCACAGCGGTTCGTAAAAAGAGGCCTGCCAATCGTGACGATAGTCGCGATCGCCATGAATAGCGAGGATGATCAAACAATACCACAGCATTTCTATTTAAAGTCAATGTTTTGTGATTTCAGCCTGTGTACAGCTAGTGCGGTACTCAAAAAAATAAATAGAGCTTTTCTGTGTTTTAATGGGGAGACAAGACCGCTACTGTCATGGCGTACACCTTAAAAAAAGGCAAAGAAGAACAGCAGACAGCGTTTCCTTCATCTCGGGAGTGATTTACTGCGATAGCAGCATTACTCACTGAATGAAGACCATCAGCTTGTTTTGCTTATTTATTCTAAAAATCATTTGCGCTCACCTACTACTAGAGGAATGACGAAAAAACAATTTGCTTGTATAAGGGGGAGGGGGGGGGGTAGTGGGTGCTGTGAGAGCGGACGAAGTGGGGTCGAAAAATATATGCGTCCAATTATAAAAGGGTGCGAATAATACAGTATTACATTCGAAATCAGACTTAACTGTTCATTGTAGGTTCTGTCAAATTAAATGACGAGAAGTATTATGTAGACACGAGGACGAGATCTTTCTAATGCACGCAACTCGGGTCCGACTGATGTAGTAATACTTCGTACGTAGATTTTAACCCAATCAGATTCCCAGCATATAAGTACCTTCATTTATTAAAATAAACTCTACAACTTTATATCGAATCTTATGTTCGCAGCTGCTCGGCCACTGATAAGTGACTACATTTTTGTTCAAGGCTGTCCAACATTTTATTACTTGAAAATGTTTGATTAAGACAAACTTAGTACATCACGTTTACTTTCATTTCTTTTTCTCTCTGTGTGTGTGTCATCATGTTGAGGTTCACCAACGGCTTGATCTTTGAGGCACCTTCCATTGTGGGTACGTGCCATATTTAAGGCTCGTCGCCATCCTAATTGTAGTGTGAGCTTCTTTTGTGCAGTCGACGCAGTCTTTACGAGGATGGCAACGAAGAATTCCACGCCAAAACACGCCCATCTAGTCAGAAACAACTGGGACGAGTTAACTTGGCGTTAGCGTAGTCACGGCTGAAATGATTTTGGATTACAGAGCAAGGTTCCTAACTGGTAGTAATTGCATTAATAGGTAAAGAAATAATCGAAGCTGCGCAAGTCATATAACGCGATGAGCAAGGAATCAATCAAATAGTAGAGTGCTAATTTCTGAAAGAGCGAGAATGAAGTCGATAATGACCGAGAATTATGTTTTGACTAGATTGGGAAATTTGCTGACGTACGCTAGGGAGGAGTCGACAGCTTACGCAAGTCACGTCCGTGTATGCAAGCAGACCATGCCAGCAGACCGTTCTGCGCATTGGTTCTGCGTACTATTGCGTTCATCGGCATGGTATGGTCCTCCAAACTACCTCGTTTTGCCTGCGGCGATGAACGGTGCGCCTGTAACGGCCATTCTACGCAAACTATAGTTTCTCACTGACCAGGAAGCAGTGGTCTTTACAGAGACCCGAAGCCAACGCTGCGAAAAAAACTATTCTTTGACTACCATCCGTCAAATTCCACCAAATTTGATGGTGAGATAGCGAGAGAGAGAGAGAGAGAATAAACATGTTTATTGGGTGAATGCAGCTATGGAGAGGCAACAGCGATAAAAAATAAAAGCTCTCACCGGGGTTGTGGGAAACGACGAAGATGACGCTTTGCCGTACAAAGCACTGTCACACATTCCGCAACTGTCAAAGTCCCAATGAGCCATAAAGTTAATAAAGGTGGCATCAACAATCGATCACTTTGGGATCGATTATAGAATTTCCTACAACAATAACTACAGGAGCTTCTGGTGCTGCGCTCGTTAAGCCACCGTGGGAGTAATGGTTAGTACATGAATTTGCCTAATCTCTGATTGTGGCTTCAGAGATCCTTGTGGCTTTGTTTACTATGCCAACAGGCCCCCTTAACTGGCGAAGATTTCCAACAAATCTTTTTTTCTTTTCGAAGCGCAGAAGAGAATAAGACTCTACCAATGCAGAGTCACTGCGAACTGTGGCATTTCTATCACCATATTTTATTTAAAAAGCGATTCGGTTGCAAAATAGCCGTCTGAAGTCATAAGGACGAAGCTTACGCAAATCCAAGTAGCAACTATCATTCCCATCTTCTCTGAACCGCGATGCTTGCAGCTCCTGTAGTCAGAAGCTCTAGAGTTCCGTCTGATAAGCTTTGCAGAAAAATCTATGGGTTCGACGACATGCACACCTGCATGACCGAGCGATTTCACCAAAGTGAGTTTGATTCCCTTCGCCTACGCGGATTTGTTATGACACTTCTGGCTGTCGTGTGTGAACAAGCTCATGATAATAGGTAATGCATGCTTCTTGAATACAGAAGTACACATTTCCCAAAGACGGGCCCGTCATGCATCCCATTGTAGGTGTGGTAATTGTGGTACGTTTTCGAATTCACATCGTCGCCGTCATCGCCGCGAGAGCATTTGGAAAATTTGATGACGTGACCATAAAAAGCAGCAAGACGCAAGCGACTCTATTTCGATTCGACTACTGCCGACCGTACTTCTTATCACCGTCACAGAGATGCGTCTTAGTTTACAGAGTTTGGTGGTTTAGAAGGCACACGAATGGATGCCCAGTAAACTGCTTTCAGCTTATTTCGTATATTTCTTCCTGCCTTCCCGCCTTCCTGTGCGCTGGTACAGCCACTGGACAAGGACCCAGTCTGCATGACAAAGGCGTGGCTTTTTATGGCCGTGCGCGCACTTTCACAGCTTTCTTCTGTATAATGTTGGGAAGTGCAGACATTAAATACTATATATGGACGCGCTCATGCTACCAAGCTGATAGAAACACTTTTCTCGAGAAATTACAGCTCAAAGATGTGGCGTATCAATGTGCGCAACCCTTTTCGCATGCAGAAGGATCCAGTATAGCCCACAGGACGGTTTCAAGTCTCCATCTCGCGTTTCTCGGTGATACGAGTTTATTCGATATCTGCGGACGCACATTAGTGGCTTTTAAAGAGACGCTCGTGTGGATCAATCGCCGACACTAATTTCGACCACCCTGGGTTCATTACCGTGCACCCAGTGCACGGCACACGAACGTCTTCGTAATCCATCCCCGTGGGAACACGCCACCGCGACGGGAATCGAACAGCAAAGCACCGAAGCCAGAGAGTAACAGCGGTGGGTCGACGTGGTGCCCTTAAAGCATGTGTTTAAAACGCCATCTGAAAAGCTAGACGGCCAGAGCTATTTGCTTGGTCATTTTGTAGCGAGGGCGCGTTTCTTGCTGTGTAACTCGTGCAATTGTCGTGGAAAGAATCGAAGCTTTCTTTGATGTATTACATTTATACTGTAGGTGCCATTAGATCTTTAGGATAAGAAGACCGTTATCGAAGTTGAAGACTCAGCATCTTTCTATGCACTTGCAGCTAATACTTCAAGAAATTAGCGGTGCACAAAAGCGACTTCACCGCATTCGATGTTTCAGACAACGTTCCATGGAATGCCTGCTTTATAGGGAATAGGGTGCATTGTTCTTTAAGTCACTCTTGTGCGTGTTCAAGCCAAATATATAAAACCACAAAAGGCTAAGGCTACAAGGGAACAAGCATACAAAATAAAGCCACCCCTCCAGGCAATATATCTTTCTTTTGCAGTGATGTCCGTTTTAAAGGTGTTCTCGCAGCGACAAAAACTGTCATTGCTGTCACCGCTCATTTCAAAAAGATAATAGAGCTTGCCAAGGGGCAAGACAAGTTTGACAGCCCGGGTGAGGAGCTCGGTGTAAGGCAGAAATACCTGAAAGAACGGCGGGTAATCATCCGATTGCAAAACGTCCGCGGGCAGAATTGGGCCGCACTCTACCCGAAGATATTGGTGCTCAAGCAAGTGAAAAAAATGACTGTGGCTTAGGTAAGGTTAAGCCCAGGATGCGAAGCATACTAGCCTTTATTTTAGTTGTTGAACCACTGTTTAGCCTGGTGAACTGCTGTTGCTTGGCTGTATTTGGTTCGGCTAGACGAAGAAACAACTCATGCGTTACTCTGCTTCGCCTTCAAGAGTGGAACGCGACAGCGTTCCCGTCGACCCGCCATTACAATGGGCTACGGCGCAGCGACTACGCGCCCCGCATTGGACGCGGTGAGCGTCGAGCAGCGCAGCGTTCGGCGCGGCAACGAAATGTGCGCCTGAGCAAGCGACGCACGCCTGAGCGTTAGAAACAGCTCGTTTCTAAGGCAACACCGCATTCACTAGAGGTGCTTTTGTACCGCTTTGAAGCATCGTACTCGTGGCTCAGTGGTAGCGTCTCCGTCTCACACTCCGGAGACCCTGGTTCGATTCCCACCCAGCCCATCTTGCAAGCGTTGAGCCAAAGCCACTTCTCCTCTGTCGTGACGTCACGGTGTCACGTGGTATTCAAGGCGACACCGCCGCGCCTGAGGAGCTGGGTTGAGCTCTCGTAATACGCTTCGCATAAAAAGAAAGGAAACACATCAGGAGAACTAAGCTTCATGCAATATTCTTAAGCGGTGGATGGCGAAGTAAAATAAGGCTTAGATTTTGAAGTGGCCTTCAAGAAACGTCACCATGGGATCAATACTTCAGGATTCTAGGAAATTGACGTTTTGCGAATACTGACTTTCATCATGAGATGAAATAGACCTTTATATGTCATGCAGTGCCTTTCGTATTTTCTCCATGAAAATGACGGACAAGCCGTTCTGATCTCGGGTTGGTCAGGCAAAGTGCCTTACGTAACTGTCATTTTTAAACATGAATAATTACTTCTTTAAATGAATGATGATAGTTATAGTGGGTTGTACGCAACGGTACACGTGCCTGGCATTATGAAAACGGACGCTTGTTTTTATGACATGAATGTAACATGAATGAAGAACTTGGGTCAAGTCCTTCATACTTAACGCTGCGGTGAATATGTAAGGGTCCGATAGCAGCGCAGGGTGCCATCTACCTTGTCCTTCTTGACATATTAGAGTTCTACATTTCACGTTCGAGTCGATTTGACAACGCAAGAATAAGTGCAATTTTACCAGTGACACCTGGACCATGGAATCTTATCGGCGAATACAATGCGCATCATTCAATTCAATTGCCGGCGAATTCAATGCGCGCCCACCTCATTGCGAGGCAGCTTACCCACCGCGATGCGGTCACCCAGAGGGCAGCCGCTGCCGTTGTTGTGCGGGACCCCAGCGGAGGAGTGACGGCGACGGCGGCGGCCACCCCGTCTGGCGCGGCCGCTGTCGTTACCAACGCAACACAAATCGCGGCGGACGGAGCTGGGGATCACGCGGACGCCGACTACGATGTCACGGAGTTTCCGGCAACGTACAGAGAGGTGCTTGGTCACTATAGGAAGGAACGAAGAAAATATCCACAACCCCACGGGCGCCTAGACAGGTCCCATGCGGTCGACCTGAGACGGTTGCAGACAGGCACTTTCACCAACCCCTACCACCTGCACAGCATGTGGCCCACGCCGCAGCCGTCACCCGGGTGCCCGTGGTGCGAGCACGAACGGGCCGATATGGCTAATGTGCTTTGGGAATGCGAACGCAATGAGGAAGAAGTACAAGAAGGAAGGGGGAAGACAAAAGCAGGACACTCTGAAGCGGGGCGCCTCGCTGAGACATGGCAAGCCGCCCTGCTCAGCGAGGCACCCGAAGACCAGGAGTGGGCCATCCAGCGGGCCAGGGCCGTTGCCGAGGATCTCGAAAGATTTGGACCCCTGGCAGCCTAGCCCCGGGCACCAACATCAATAACCGCTGGTCAAATAAAGTTTATTCCTATCCTATCCTTGGGTCAAGGCTGCCCTTCGCCCTCCGTGCCAGGAACGGTTCGATGCGTCTGGTGTAGAGTCACGGGGACTCTTGCGAACGTGATAGTATCGCCGAAAGTTATCATTCAAGAATAGTGTCCCCGAATAAAACTGACGTTTGCTCTGCAAGGTAAGCGGCTGTAGCTGACGACCGTTACGCTGGATTTCGTACAACGGGGCCGATCGCCATTTAGTCTGTGAATAAGCGTGACGTGGCTCTGTACCGATAAACCCGATCGCTCACAGAGACGCCGCCGTCGAGCTGCTAGCAGTTTGATTCGTTTCAACTAAAGCATGTCACACTCATCTGAGCTGCAAGGGCTGCCATCGCTGCACGCTCCGCCGCCGCAGCGGTAATGTGAAGTTATGGGCGGCACACGCGTAGCCCGCGGGCGAGGGTTTATCTTTGACACGACAACCTCGACCCTGAAAAAGCGTGTGACATTGACAATTATGAAGTTAATTTGCTGAGAAAGTGTACAACATAGGTAAAATTTATAAAGATATATATATAAATTTATATATATTTATAAAGTCGAGACCGCTAATTCGTACCGTGTGGGACCAAGAGATTTGCTCAAATTATCCGAAGGTTCCAATTAACAAACGGTTAGAAAATGAACGAATTCATTCGTTTGATAATTGTGTCACAAGTATGTTTTTCTTCATTGTCTATTTCTCGCTAGTCTGTTTCCTACTGAGGACACGTTTCTTAAGATACCGACGAATATCTTTCTGAACTTTCATAGAAAACGTTGTGTAACTGCCATGCGATGTCATGCCGAACAGACGAGTAGACTGCTGAACGGAGGCTACTGAATACGGGGAATATGGGCAACGGATAGCTTGACGCATGGAACTAGCGTCGGCCACAAGAAGATAGAAATAAAGGTCGCAGTATTGCCCAAAAGGCGAAGCATCGACTGCGTTAGCTAGTATACTCAGCTATACGATGTAAGGATAGTAGTTTTAACGGCCGTGTGAACTCGGCGACATTCGCAAACTCAATTAACAAGCATGGTGTCAGCGCGAAGAGGCAAACATGCAGACATCACGCTCGATGATCGCGGACACTCACTCTGAAAACGCTGACGTAAGGAAGCGGGCAGCAGCAGCCACCAAACAAAGTCTTATCACTTCATGCGGTCTATCGCTTCAACGCAAGAATGGCGAGAACACAGCGCGCACAAAGGTATGAGCCGTCTGCAGATCCATTTCAAGATACGGCGCGCGCGACTGCGCGTGGCCGTGCAAAGTACGCACTTGTCGGCAAAGTCGTAGCCCCCCCTCCCCCCTCCTAGCCTCCCTCCCACGCTGCCCACCAACTTTCCTCCATATATGGCGCCCGAGATTGAGCCACGATCATCATTGCCCCTTGCGCCTGGTCGCGGAATTCCCAGTTGCTGCCAGAGCACAACGCCACCACTGCCCCCCTCCCTCCCTTCCCTCTAGGGCTTTTCGCACGACAGAAGACGGCGCGGTTGCTGTCAGTTTTCTTCCTTCGGGAACACCAGGTTGAGCCGCGATCGTCGGCGCCCCTCGCATGCTTTCACACGCACATAAACCTTACGACGCGCAGCGACGGCGTTATCGCCTAGGAAATTATATAGAACATCACGGCGACGGCGGCAGCAATGCGCTTGGAGCGTCCATAGCATCGTTGTCACCAAAAAAAAAAAACCACGCCTAAGGAAGCAGTAAAGTTGTCGGCTGAATATGAGTTTTCAGGCTTTTAGTAACTGTTGCGCGCATTAGGGGGCACCGTTTGCAGTCGGTTAGGGAGGAATTAACCAAAGAGACATGCTTTCGGGTTCCAACTAAACCAGTTTTTGTTTCAAGGCAATATAAGTTTTCTCTTCGGGACTTTCTATTATGTTCGAATTAAGCAAACTAGTCCAACTACGCGAGGTGAAGTGAACTAAAATATAGCGGATGAATTTTAGTGCACAACCTAACTAACGCGTAGTCTTCTATACAATGTACATGCTGCGTCGGTAACATCCGAACGTGCAGTCAGAGACTGCTTAAAAAGCTTGATATAGGACATAGTCGGTTATGCCTTATGGAAGGCAGCTTCCATGAACTAAATTTACTTACTGTAATGAGTAATAGAAATATTAGAACCTCGAATAACCCTTTTCTTTGCGGACGAATTCTGATGAAAGCGCTTTCTTCGGAAGAAAAAAAAAGCCGGTGCATATATCTTTTAGAGATGATTGTCCAGTTTAATGCTATTAGCAATGTATCCTATGGTTTGGGCGTAATTGTTGATGTTTTATACAGTGAATAATATGAAAGGTGACACATACCCAGTAACCCAAGTTGACGTGTGAGAGGGTCATCGAAGAGCGGCACATCCGAAATCGGTCCTATGACTTCTTTTGAACCCTGTTCTCTCAGCACAGCAGCCCAATGCTCTACCCATTTGGCCACGAATGGACCAGAAACCCAACTGCGCAGGAAAGAGATCAGCTAGGAACATACATAGCTAGAGAAATACTTCTAAGTGGGTAATGTTCCCAAAGAATGCTAATAACTATATTAAAGGGAAAATCAGACGTCCACCCGTTCGTAGCAAATGCTACAAAGGAAACCCATATGGGTTCCTTGAAAGAAAAGCCTTGCAGTTAAAGAAAAATTCGTCATAGTCCGGGACTCGAACCCGGGACCACAGCCTTTCCGGGGCAGCCGCTGCACCATCTGAGCTAACCAGGCGGCTAGCAGATGATAGGGCGAAGTCGAATTTCTCAACAACTCGAAGCAAAGGCAACAGTTTGACGTAGTAGCTCTACGGAAACCCGCAAGGGGGAGAGAAGTAACATTAAAAACAATTTATCAGTGTCCGACGTTATGAGGTGTCTGACACCGGCGTGGCAACAAACTCAGAACGCTAACCATTGGACTTCTAGGTTGAGAAATAAACGTTTGCGGAATTCCTGCCCTTCCTACGCGATGTGAAGCGCACGTTTCCTGTTCCTTTCTTTTCCAACAACTCAGAGCACCGTCGCAAGCTTCCTCGCCCAAACAATTTTAATCCCTTACGTTCGAAGGAAACTTCCCTCTGGCTATTGAGTTAGCTCACGTTCGTTGGTGAACGACAGCACACATGCAAGCGGCGATACCCCAGATGCACAATGGAGTACAAGTTGCAATTAAGTGTCTCGAATTCCGTGTCGAGCGGCTCCCCACTAAATGTGAATGCACACGATAGAACAAAAGCTGATTCAGTAAGCTTACCGGCCGTGATGTGGTTTTGTAGAACCAAACTGGTGTCACGAGAAGCTCAAGTGTCTGGCGAACTCACACACAACACTTTCCAGTGGTGTCACTACACCACCACAGCCAGACGAACGTCCTACCTGCCGCGTCCTGTAACGCGCTTCAACGGCTCCGAAGCCGTTGCACAATGGAATCTTCTCTTGGGGTACAATAACTAGATAATTTTCTGTGTGGCTGATGTGGTGAGTGCCATTATTGTCTGCGATCGTCAGCAGGCCCATCTTTTATCCGTTCCGCTAATGCAGCATTAAAACTTAACTCGAACTAACTTTTTGCTCGGAACTTGCGCCACGACGCCACGGCGCGGAAGGACACGGCCGGGCGTATACGCAGGCCGGTTTTTGGGGCAGGTTCGGATGTGGGAGCAGCGGCCTCTTCGTCTTAGGTTTCATGATTTCCCGCGTCTGTCGCTGCTGTAAGGTCCAACCATGCAGCATCGTGGATTCTCCGGCTCCTGTCAAAGGATTGCACGGTAAGTTCGAATGAACTTGAATTCCTTGTTGTGTCAGAGAGCTGTTTATCAATGAATCACTGATTGATCAACCGCCTGCCCGTGTGCCGGCCTTTCTATATGGAACGCTTCCTTGCTCTAGGTTAATATCGACATCATGCAAGTGATATAGTGATGTTCAATCGTCGCTATTCTTTCTGGGCATGTAGCTTGCTCTATCGCCCCTGGAAATGTAAAATTTGTCGCCGAATCGCTGGCCGGTGCTTGCTTGTCACACCGTCGAGCCGCTCCCAGAGCCGATAAATGTAGTTGATGTGTCTGTGCGGTGGTGATTGGCATAGTGTGTCGTTGCACGAGTCTGTGTACGCACTGACCGAGTGCTCACGTCTTCTGCGTAAACCTCACAACTGCTCATAATAGCGCGCGCGGCCAGACATGCCACCCGTGCCTTAAATTGGCGCACCGGCGTTACATTACGCGGCGCTGCTCGGGGTGCATTCGACTAAGGCTGGAAAGAAATTCGCAAGTCAGCTGCAGTTATCGCAGCACGATTATTTTTTGTTGGGGCATCGCAAATCGTTTCCAGCGCTGGCGGCAGGCGAGGCGTTGATAAGACGGCGCTACTTCGGCAAAACCGCCACTCGTAGCCGCGTGTCAGCCGGTACGGATCAGTTATCTTCTTTTGCTGGTTTTTATTGTTTATCTTGATAGTCGTTGTTCTCACACATGCCTTTGCAGGCGTCTTTGCGTACATGGCGAGCCTTAAGGGAGGGGTGACTATGCGGCACGGGGCGCGTGCACATATTATAGGGAGCATGGTTGAGTGTCATAGCGCCGAGCGCAAGCTGTCACGATGAAAGAAGACGACGAAGTGGCATGGGGGTGCACACGCCGAGCGTTTCAAAGAGATGGTGGTCTTTGGAACGAGAGAAATATGCATGGGCTCGCGGCCTAATGGCTGGAGCAGCTGGCTGCTGTGCTCCACTGCCGAGGCTATTATTTTTATTTTGCGCGGTGCTGTACAAAGACGCTTCATCTATAGGCAAAGGCAAATAAATCGAGGTTGGTAGGCAAGTGCTACTTTCGCACTAAAATGAGCAAGGAAGCCACCTTCGAGTTGACAGTTTGCGTCGTTCCTTAATACCCGCACGATTCTCTGTGAAACTGATAGCATATTCGAGAAAAGTACGACCGAAAATAAATTATTCCTGCCCAGTCTGGAACACCCGAAGTTATTGAAAGCCCTGCAGCTGTGTTTATGTATAACGAGTATTTCTACTACACTAACTTTCACAACCGAGAAACAAGACAAAATTTCCAAGTTTTTTTTCGTATTTCAAATTCTTCCTTTTTTAGCTCTCCACGTTTGCCTGTATTTCGCCACTGCGACATTGCCCATTCATCATAAGAAGACCAGGGGTGCGATGGGACATCGTTGTTCTAAACACGTGTTAAGTTTTCGTTCAATTTCGCCTCACGCGACTGGCCTAGGCCAATCGAGCGCGGCGCAACCGTCTGCGCGCTCCGAATAATCCACGATCGCGCCCCATGTATCTGCAACCTGTACGTACTTCTTTGTACCTGAAGTCCTTCATTCAGATGGCCAGGGACTCAGATGATCTCGCCAATTAAAGTGTACGTGTACCGTTTCAAGGCCACTATAGAAGACATTTTTCTTTATCGAACCGAAACCGACCCCTGATGCAGTAAGTAGCCGGAGATGGGTGTTTGAGTAATTTATAAACTATTTGAACAAAGCAAATAGTGGACATTTCACAGAGCTAACGTGGATTACGCCTATGTATTGCCACAGGTAGACTTTAGCTTGTTTAATCACCTTGTTTTTCTAACATAGCACTGCTCTAAAATGTGTGCTGCAGTTGGGAGTTTTCAACTTTCTTTGTCTGCAGTAGTTCCTCCTAGCAAATACTGGCCAAGGTAATACTCCAAGGTAACACTACATGGCATTGGCTTGTCTGTTATGCCCTGCAATTTTCACAGGTTAACCACAAAAAGTAGGTAGTGGTGCTCTGAAGGAAGCATGTGAGGCTAGGCATTATATATTGCAAGTTGTATCCGCTAGTTACAGTGACATGTAGTAGTGTGCTCAATCTCGCTTACCCTTATTGTAGAGATAGTATTGCACGTAAACAATATTAATCATGAAAATGGACACAAGGGAGATTTATCAGGCTAGTGCCTTTGGGGTTTTCTTTTCGTTGTATCTGATTTTCACTTCCCAATTAGAAAGACAACATGCCGTTTTTCGGTTATGCTGCGTGTTACATTTCATCTTTGCTGAGACTTGGCAGTTTCAAACTGATAAGTTTTCATAATCACATTATTTCTTGCATATGTAAGAACAAAGCTTTCAGTTGGTCCATCACTGATCATGCTTGTTAAGAATGCAGGTGAACATACAGTTACACAAACTGTTCATGCATTGAGACCATCACAGCTACACGCATGTCTGTTGTAGTGTGGAGTGAGTGCATGAGTGCCAAGATTCGGATAGATGGTCGTGTATGACTGCGGAGATCTGTGTGTATCTTAACAAATTATGACAGTGGTAGGGGCTGAAATTACTTGCCAGGCTACGTACGTGATACGGAATGAGCCTGGAATTATAAGTTTGTTGTCACAACTGTCTTTTGCATGGGGGTATTTAACTGCATTCGTCATCTGCCAATCTCATATTTATTCCATGTACCTCGTTTGCATATGCGAAGCGGGCACACGTCAGCAAATGAATCAAAAGCTCTGGCGGCTTGAGCAGATATTACGATCTTCAGGTAGCAATGGAGCTCAGTGAATCTTATTATTGCTTGGTTGACTTTACGTACTGTAGTATATTTCTTGCTTTTCAATTGCGGCTCCTCTGATGGTCCAAGACAGGCTGTTCATGTTCTTCAAATATGGTACAACTGCAAACTGACCTTTTTGTGTTTTCTTTTTCGAAAGATTATCCTGAGTGTTCACGTAACCTTTATGGAGTATCAATTATTACTGCATGAAAAACATTTGCTGGTGTTAAACAGAAAAGAAGAAAGCACACCAACAAAAGTTGAGCTTGTGATTCTCATACAAGAGCCACGAAGATGGTTTTATTCTTTAATCTCGCTAAGATATTTATTTTCCAATGAACTCTTTACTGTATGAGTTCCACTTTAATTAGACTGCCCAGCAGATAGCTACAGCACTGAGGAATACCGCACAACTCAGAAGGAAAGGAGTCACGCACACAAGCACCTATAGCAATCACCGGTATTGTGATTCCTTCCCTTCTGTGTAGTTATGTTGCATTACTTTATAAAGTTTTCATTATTCGTCAAAGCTTCTGTGCAGCACAGCAATCATACAAATTCGTTACGGTGTCATTGCGATCACGATGTTTCACAGGTGAGATCCTTCATGCGGCAGTTACGGTTCCAACCCTGAACTTGCATGTTACATTTATATAACTCTTTAAGCATGCTAAGGCATTGACAATGTCGGTAGGTAACTATGTTTTTAAAAATTTTCGTTCATGGTGCGGCACAGGCAATGTTGGGAGGTACTATGGCCTCAATATTAGTTTCTTCTGGTACGGAAATTCTAATGATGGGAAATAAGCAGAGGTTTTAGCTTATCGTACAGCATTGGTAACGTCAAGAATCACAATGACTTCAAAAGCATTTTGTTGAGTTACCGCACTGGTAATGTTGATGGGAAACTACGGATTCAGTAGCATCATGTATCATTGCGAGAACTTCTTGGAATCAAGGGTTTCCAGGTTGTTATACCGTAATGTGGCGGCACTTCTTTTAGAAGATAATACGGCTGGCGAGCGGGTGGACTGAAGTCCTTTGAAAGAAACCGCCTTCTTTTTGTGCCAGAGGAGTTTCAACCAAAAAGATTTTCGCTGTTGACACGCAGTGCGGCGCAGTCTCAGTTATATGTTTTCAGTAAGCGACGCAGAAAAATACATGGCACTGTTGCTTCAAACTTATACTTACAAAACGCTGAAAAACTTGCACGCCTGGTCAATGCAAATTAAGAAAAAGAAAGAAAATTCATCATCCCTACCTCTGTGGGAAGAAGAAAGAGCAGCAAAGCTGCGGTGTGGTTTAAATCAGCCGACGTATCTGTGTATATTATTATTATTATTATTATTATTATTATTATTATTATTATTATTATTATTATTATTATTATTATTATTATTATTGATGGACACAGACAACGAATATATATTTTGGCTGTGGAATTATTTATTCTTATTCTTTCATAAAGTAGTGGCGGGTGCAAGTACCGCCATATGGCAGACGGAAATTTCGCAATATCTACAACTTCATTGTGAGCAATTTAATGAAGAAAAGTATATCAAACTCGGTGTAATAATAGAGTCATCCTAGCGGCTAATTTTGACTTAATTTGTTTTGAAATAGTTTTATTAAAACAATAGTTATAGCCGTTTTCTGTAACCATGCTCCCTCCGTTTCTGTAATCATGGTTCTGTAAGGGAAAGAGGGAGCATGGTTACAGAACCATGCTCCCTCTCTTTGCAGCATAAGTCAATTGCGTCAAATATACTCATCGGGCTGCACATGAGGTCAATTCGGCAACTTGAATTTTGAGCTTCTCCAACACTGCAATAATGGTTGCAGAAGTCAAAGGTCTGACGGAATCCCGTCTGGTTGGGATTGTTCATCAGATGGTACGTCTGGTCTGGATGGTACATCTTCCGTTTTTTTTCTGGTCGGTACCTTCTAATTTTCGCAATGGTTGCAGAAATAGCAAAGCGTTTTTTTTATACAACTAGTGTTTTACCGACCACGTTGCCAAACGCCGCTCCAGGAGCACATGCAGCATAGCTTAGCTGGCATGTTGCTTACGGTAGAGCAATGCTGCCGAAACATTCTGCAACATACGTCAGCCAACAGATCCGTGACTCGATTCATTCAGACAAAGACTCAGAGTCGTCCGTGATATTGCGTCTGAGCGAGCTGAGGTGAGTGTGCGTAAGTGGGAGCCTGCATCGGACCGACTATAACTGAGTATATACGATAGAGTGGGATTCAGGTTTCAGTAGGAGTGAATCCCAGTGAATGTGAGCTCAAGTCTGGATCACGTGCGTTTTGGGTCTGCGAGTTTTCATGTGGGACTAAGTCCATGTAATTGCGAGTGAGTGTTGCGTGTCGAAGGGTCGGGATGATTCCGTAGGTGAGGGGGCCTCCGAGTACGAGTCTGTGAGCCCGCGAGTCCGAGTGACCCTGGCTTAGCGTGATTTTCGCGGGTATGAGACCGAGTGTGTATGGCATGGCTTGATTTCTGGTGAGCTTGAAATTGAGTGAGCAAGGCTGTAGGTTTGTTGGCAAACTTGAGTCTGCGTAACGTCTAAGCTAAAAAATGCGTTGTGAACGAGCCCGAGTTTGTTCTCGTTATTTTGCCGACATACGCTGTGCCGTAATTCCGACATCTAGAACGGAATCAGTCTTGCGGTAAAGCTGTGAGATGTTTCCGGTAGACCACTAGTAACTGCCTAAAATGGAGCAAAAGTAACCGCGATAATAGCAATCTGCTAGATTGGATGCATCCGGCTGCATGGTTTGCGAAATTCTGAACACTGGAAGGAGTTTGCCATGCAATTTCCTACTCCTCTAGTTAAAACTCTTGTGGCGTAACAAGTCTCATTGCCCCAACACACTGAACGGCATGTACATAAGGCAGCAACCGCAGGTTGTCAGACTTCACTCGTCGCTGATTGCACAGACCTCATTTCTTCCTTATCGCCCAGACATGGTGAAAATTGGGAACTGAACCGAAAGTATTCCCGGCGCTCATATGCAGATAGAGAATTCTCGCCTTTATGGTGGCAAGGAGCGCTAGAGAGGATGAGAGAAATCGATGGTAGAAATCGATGCTTATGCATGGTCAGACTAGAAGCGCAGTTCTTGCCAGCTCCGGAACCATCGCGTTCCCTGGCGATGCCGTTAGAACCGTTACTCCCCCCCACGAATCGTCGACTGCGTTCACAGTAAGTGACTCACTCGACTGGAAAGTGCCGCCGCGCACTTAGCAAATAAAGTTGGGACTCTAGTTTACTTTTCTTTATAATTCCGCCGAGAATTGGTTCAGGCGAGACACAGCTAACGATTCAAGAGGGGTCCCGAAATTTCTGTCGGCATGTGATAGGAACGCCTTATTGAATGAAAAGTGAAAAAAAAAAACAATTCTATTTTATCAATTTACATATAGACTAGGATAAATGCAGTGGTGCGGAGAGATACGCGTATACACGGAGACAGGGAGAACTGCGCATGCAATCAAGGCAGTTAAAAAATACGGCGCGAACAAACAACAAATTTCGCGTTACTTGGTGATACGGAAGGCTGAGACTTTACTCGAGCAAAGAACTACTTTTATAACAAGACTTCATCTGAATTCATAGTAACCAATCGCAGCAAATCGATTAATGCAACTGCAATATTTTTCACGATGGGAAAGAGCGTGCCAAATGAAAGACTCCTATACTGTTTCAAAAGAACGCGGAGGTGTACACGTCTCCTGAAGAAAAAGAAACATTATGAAGGTCTGCAATTATTGTAAGAGCAAAAAGGCTATCAAGGACTCCCTGATATTGCAAGTAATACCCATGGGACGTATTTCAATTATAGCTGTAAATGTAGAAGCCAGCTTGGAAAAAAGAGTTAAAAGAATGAACTGGATAATTTGCAGAACATACTGCACAAAAGAAAAGTAAGTCAGGTATAAGGGAGTGTCGCAAGAATTAATTTATGAAACACGCACTAATTAGTGCGAGTTGCTCAGATTACGAAGGGCCTAAAACGTCAGCCATGTTAATAAGGCAGGATCATTAAAACAGATTTTGCATCTGTATAGAGGACATTGCACAGCAACATAATTCAAAGTAGGGTTAAGGCGTGCAGATAGCTAAAGAGCAGACAGACAGCTACAGAGCATTCGCGAGAAACTGGAAATTGCTTTTTTTTTTTCGTGTCGACTTGACGCGTTGACGGACGGGCATCGACCACCGTCGGAGGGTAGCTATATATATATATATATATATATATATATATATATATATATATATACAGCTTCGCTGTAAAATGCAGGTGCTCGGCTGTGGAGGCTGCGTGCTGGACTTCGGTAGTGTAAACATTACAATCGTACATAGCCTGAAGAGAGCGCTTGGAGCTGATGTCTCAACAGGAGATCACCTATGCAGAAGGAGCCCTTAACCACGCGCCAGCAAAATGGCTCCAAAGCGTGCACTCAGCATCGAAGACACCCAGGCCCGAAAGGAGCGTCGCGTAGAACAGGAGCGTCTTCGCTACGCCAAGAAACGTGGTGCAGACCGCGAATGTATGTACACAACGTATACATATAATTTTTATAATAATTGTGTTAGGTAGAGCCCTATAATTGAATTAAAGTATACCGCCACAAAGTGATATGCCATGTGAGGCAATGATAGGGCTCAACCCTCTCAGACATTATTAACAATGACGCACAACAACTACTCAAGGAAACACGTTTTCCTGTGTCTTCTTTGGATTGTGCAGACAAACAGCAGTGATGCAAGCGAGGTAACGTGTAACATCAACTCACCGCTCTCGCATTGGACTAAACACTGAAGAAATTGCACATTCGCTGCCAGCATCACAGTTATTTATCGTCAATCAAAGCAAACAGCATCCAAAACTTGGCTTAACATTGATTCTCACAGTGGGTGGGATCCGCGGATTTTTTTTCGCACTTTACGGTGGCGCAGTCCCGATCTCACGCGACTTCTACACTTTCACTTCGCATATCGCCCAATGTTTTCCGGCGCTTCCTGTGCGCGTACTGCTCTGTTGTTCTGTGTTTTCTAGTTTAGTGGGCATTCGGTAGATGCTAATGCCACCAGGTGTCACCAGCCAGCCTTTAGAAAGAAATTGAGACTGGTTCGCGGGCTCTGCAAGGTGCGGGCGTTGAAAAAGAGGAAGTAGACACTGAGGATGCAAGTTTGACAGCATCAACGCCATCTTGTACAGCAGTGTGGCTTGCCGACAGTGTGCGCGTCTTCAAGAATCATTTCACGACAATATATGTAGATACAAGAAGTGTGTACGTATATCGTGTATGTCGCGGAAAATAACGAAAGATGAGGGTGCTCGCTAAGACGAAGCCATGCAATTTATGTAAGAACTATCTATATAAGCACCGTAATAAAATGTTTTCGCGGAAAAGTTGGGATGGGAGAGTTCAGTATCTTCTCAAATTGATCTAGGCCTTCAAAGCAGCAGCACTATATTTTAAGTAAAATATTTAAGTGTGGTGATCTGTGTGGGATACTCTAAGCGGTGCCGGAGTGATGACGTGATCAGTCCGAACGAACTATAGTGCCAAAGGAGCGTGGACCGTTGGGTTCGTATAACCCTGCTTGGCATAAAAGTGACATCTTCACTGGTATTCGCTATATGAAAGAGGAAGAGTGAAAGACAGAGACAGAGGGTGAAGACAGCGGAAAGGAAGTTCAACCACACCACACACGAGCCTTGTTTGCAATCCAACACGTGGGCTAGGCGGTTAAGAGATGAAAATGAAGAAAGAAAGAAGAAAAGAGAAAAAAAAGAAAGAAAGAAAGAAAGAAAGAAAGAAAGAAAGAAAGAAAGAAAGAAAGAAAGAAAGAAAGAAAGAAAGAAAGAAAGAAAGAAAGAAAGATGTAACGATGAAGGTGCCATTTCATTCGAAGGTGCGCATTCATACCACAGTTCGCCCCCGAGATCTGTTGACTTCAGGAATTTGCGTGCCGTTTTCTCAACTTGACATACTGGTTCCCGTCACCGGGCTGCAGCGCATGGGGAACACATGAAAGGTTCGGGCAGATGTAGATGACTCCATTGTAGTTCGCCAGACGTTGAAAAGTTCATTGATTCGGGGCCAGAGATCGAAACTGCATTCCATAGGCCAGGTTGGAAGCCGATCCTTGAAGAGATACTGACGTGAGTATGAAATACGAGACCTGGAGCCCCAGCATTCCACTGCCACATCAAAGAACGTTTCACTTCGATCGATGATTCCGCGGAGTTGTGTGGAGGCCTCCAAAAAGTGTTCTTGCTTCTTGTTTCATTTATCTTGCTCAGTTGAATGGTCGCTGTAGGCGTTGTTACTGCAAACTCGGCAAGAAAACTTGAGGCCACGTACCGACAGATGATAGCGAAAACTACATAAGCTAGCGTTACGGAGTGCAAACCAACGTAGTGCGCATTTCATTCTAGTGACGAGCGAGCGACATGCACTATCTAAAATTGAGATCAAGGACCGCAGCCTGAACGTCATATAATGTTTATACCAGATAGCCGGTGGTGTATTCGAGCAACGAAATCAATAATAAACAAGAAACAGTCGCTTTCAGGTGTGCTAAAGAAATAAGATGGGACGATAAGAGCATAAAGTTTGCGTGCTCAGCCGACACAGGACAGCTGCAATTAAATATTGCTTGAAGGAGACGATATGCTGCTACAAACCTGCTTACTTTTGTAATATGATAGTCTACAGTGGACTTTGAAATGAGAAATTTAACTTCATGTTTATTATTGCGAGAGCAATTATATGGAGACTCCAGGGGCATATTTTCCGTCGCTGTCGTCGCGGCCATGACTTTCCGTATAAACTCCAAGGGCAGTAGCACCGTCGCCGCTCGTCGTATGCTTTGTGTGCGAGTGAAAGCACCCCAGGGAAGCAGGCGATCGCGCCTCAATCTGGCGCGCGCGAAGCAGAAAGCAGGGAGCAAACGCGCCCTCTTCCGTCGCGCGGAAGTCCGTGGGAGGATGCGACTGCGTTGTGCTCCGGCAGCAACTGCGCATTTCGCAACCAAGCGCAAGGGCAACTGACGATCGCGACTCAGTCTCGCGCGCCAGACATGGAGGAAAGCGGGGAGGCCATAAGGGAGCGAGGCGGGCGGCTTCGACTCAACCGAGTGTGTACTTTGCATGGCCGCGCGTGGTCGAGAGTGCCTATCTTGCAAGGAATCTGCAGACGGCTAGTACCTTTGTGTGCGCTGTGTTTTTCGGCGCTCTTGCGTTGAAGCGGTAGACCGCACGAAGGTCACTTCGCTCGCTGCTGCTGCCGGGCTTGCTCGCACCAGCGTCCAGCTTTTTGCAGCGATTGTCCGTGCTCATCGAATCTGATGTCTTCATCTTTGGTTACGCGTGCTATCACCATGATTGTTAATTCAGTTACTAAGCGAAAGTTTCAAAGTTTATGTGGATGATAAAACTTAGTTTAGCTGTGTAATAATTTCCTATCGCAATCGATGCTTCGCCCTTCGGGCGAAACTCCGACTTTCTTTAAGACACGAATTACAATGACTTTCAATGCTTTATGGTTATCAACTGTCACACCTTCAGCACAGGTTCCTTCTCGCAGGCCACTTTTCTAGATAACTTAGTATTAATAGTTTTGACCACGTTTCGCCATGTTTCTACGAAACGACATGCATTCTGAAGACTACAGGCGTACGCTTTCCGTTTTGTTTTTCTTTAGTTCAAATACGACTTAGCAAGTGCCGTTTCTACATGCTGTTGTTATTGTGGTAGTCGTAATTATCTAGTCAAATGCGAACTTTACTCGTTCCTATGACAAGCGTTCTTTCGAGACCTCTTCAGAATGTTGTATGGCTAGTACTCATTTCGGACTGGCCGGATGCATGGTCTAGTGCTAGAGGGTGAAAAATGTAATTTCAGTCTCATTCTCATGGCAGTCTCAAGTCTCATTTCAATTTCATTCCATCAGAGCAAGAAAAAGTCTTCATTTGGCCAGGCACGGGACCAGTCACTATCCACAAACGCCGATTTGTTCACACTGAAAGCACGGCCACAACGGTTCGTTCCTGCCGACGTCAGAGACCTGTGGTAGTCCGTGAGAGTGGCATGTCAAACACCCGGAAGCGAGCATCTACTGGGAATAGAATCCAAACGCACGACGGAATTCAACACCAAAAATGAAGCTCCGAGGCCTTTAGAAGAAACAAGGTATTCGGCATTTATTACCTGCTAGCCGTCAACAAAGGCCACTTCGCCTTATATATGTAATGCGCCAAACATCCAAACTTTGCTATTTATTCAAAAGCATCGCTTGTCCCTAAGAGCTGCGCTGTCGTGTGCACGCTGGGGATTCCTAAAGGTCCCCAAGGGAGCCGGTCATGCAAAAACAAATAAAAACAAAGAAAATTCCTCTTCCTGTTCCGCTTGTTGTTTGCGTTCGTTGTTTGCAAACGCAGCGCGAAGACCGATTTATAAAAAATGTCAGCAATTCTTCGATGTGCTTCCGTAAGCTTCACGTACGACCCAACAACAGACATTTCCACACGTGGCGCTCCTTTCGATTTAAAGTTTCTGTCACTTTCTCGCAAAAAAGCTGTTCGTAAGGCGCAACCGTAAGAGAGAGCTGTGCGAGTGTAGTTTTGTTCCTGCACTTCAGAGTCGTTCTTTGTAGTCCTGCAATTGTACATGAATTCGGCGCGTAGGTACTTCGTTTATTTTTCAACCTGATGTTCAAGTGCGACGTTCTTTTATCCACCATTTTTGGTCAATTTTGTATTCATTCAGCATTTTTTTTTTGCAACCTTTATCACTTATATAGTACCTTGGCCTTTATAGAAGGGAAATTGAGCACCAGTGTCCCTATAACGTAAAACTGTTCCAATATGTTTTTATTCCAATCTCCTGACGTCAAATTTGCGTAACCGCCGACGCAAGCATCGGACGGTAACCCACAGGGTTATCTGAACTAACCAATCAAACGATCTCCTCGTTCATTGGAGGTCACTTTTGTTTGCTTGAAAAACGAGCGGAGCGGGTTGGCTTATCTAATTCGGTGACAAGAGGCGATGGGCACGCTCAAGTGGAGAGGGATTCGATGGGGCCGAGACACTGCACTGAATATTGATAACCGGATAAAGAGGGTGCTGCCGGCGTCTGCGATTGGTCCGCTTTCTCTTCCTTAGCTTACAGTGGCTGGTCGAAAATCGTGGCGGCATGCAACACAAGCTTTAGAATGGTGCTAAAACGGATCCTCAGCGAAGAATTGGCAGAACAAGGTCGCGAACGTGCCGAAAGGGATCGAAAACGTTACATGGCCACGAAAAATGTGCCTGTGCTTGAGCAATTGGCGGCAGTCATCTTTTATTGCTTACGAAACGGGGCAGCCTGCGGCTATTCAGAAAAAAACTTCAGTTTTGTTCAGAATATTAATGCATGTTTGACGCGTACACGTCATTTTGACACTATGAGATTTTGCGGTTTTGGGACAACGCGTGACAGGGGGGGTGAACTGGGTGTCACCCGAAAGCTTTCGACAAATAGCCGAGGGCTAATGCCGCAAAGGCGGGGAATCAGAAAGAACTATCTTCTTTTGTTCGGTCAAATCATGCATAATCAGTGTGCACACGGCATATCAGATGGGGAGCTATCGCGGTTTGCGTGACGTCGCGTGGCAGACGGGGGAAGGGGGGGGGGTGGTAGTCCGAAAAGTTTTTGTCCAATCGTGGAGGGCAGATTGCAGAATTGGAATAGGGAAGTTTGGAATAGTTTTACGCTATAGCGCCCCAGTAACCACACCCTTCCAACATCTCCTCCTTTTTCTCAGCCTAATCTACCTGTCTACGTGTATTCTGTGCATGAGAAAACATATTTGTTCCAATTAAAGAACCGCAGGTGGTCAAAGATATTCCCCCTCTACCGCGTGCCTCATAATCATATTGTGGTTTTGAGACGTAAAACTGCAGAATCTATTCTAATAATTGGTCCGTGGGAAACGTACCCATTTCTCCTTTCATAAGTTGAATAGCAGAAGTCAAGGAGAAAACGTCATTGGTCAGCGTGTTTTGGGAGAATACGACGAACTCCTGCGAACGCTAGAGGCGTGATTGCAACACCTGACAAGGTTTAGACCAGTGTTTTGCTATGTGGTGGTGCACGTATAATAACAACAAAGGAATGCGCGTCTAAATAAGAGGGCTGAATCAAGAACAGCGTCGAATGAGCTAGAAGCTCACAATAAACGCAAAGCGCAAGCCTACAATCAAAGTGCAAAGGATAAAAGAATAAAATTACGAGTGCGAGGGTTAGATTGTAATTTTCCGCCACTCATCTTCGATTCACTTGTCTTATAGCAAAGGCACCAGTCTAGTAAATTCTCACGGCACTCATGTATAGGAACGTTCCGCTGCTAAATCTGGGATGCCGCCAAGCTCTTGCTTCGAGCAAGCACCGTCAATAGTGCTGGTAATAACTGAAGAAAGAATGACTTGAAAATTTATAGGAGCTGACAGGCAGCGTTTAGTCTATCCTTCACCGCATCATAGTCGATACGAATTTAATGATAGGCGTTACAGTGAAAACGAGAGAGAAAATTGTGCAAATTCCACTCACGGGGTGAATCATTGCTGTGCAAAGCATAACATTTACAATTATTAGCTCTATGCATGTCTGCGTATAGAGGATGTTTGACGTAACATTACTGCGTGACTGGCCGCTCGAGGCACCTTGCGTGTTTTTGCGGGCTTCTTTCACGCTCGGGAAAACACTTTCATGTAACACGTATTGAGCGCCCGTGGTGGAAACGGCCCCAAAATCACACGGCTACATCGGCGCACGAACTATCGGTTTATCATTTGCCAATAATTCGAACAAGTGTTCACTCTTCAATTTTTGGCATGTTGGTGCCGCAGAGCCGTCTCGGGAGCCCTTTCGACCATGTTTGAGGTAATACGTATGGGGAGTGTGCAACATATCTTTTAAACTTTTCCGGTGACCATTTTTTCAGCGTCTGATCCCTGTTACAGTGTTATCGTTTGGCGCGACTCATTTGAATGTATACGAAATTTTCGTAATAGTGTCGCATATTTTATAGCTAAAGAGTGTTATCTAGTCCGAATGTGCACGTAAATCGAATATTTGCGTACATTCCTGAACAAACGCGAGCGCCAGCGATTGCGCTGGAGTGGACGATGATTGATATCTTATTAACCCACGCCTGGACCTGTGATCAGGCTCATCGCGCTCTACTTACTTTTCAAGAGTTAACTAACTTAGGTTCAAGTTTGTGGCGTCGATACTATTTCTTCTATTTACCATTCTGTAGTAGGATGACCTTCGGTGACTGGCTCTACTGTGTGTGATCTGTCCTGTGTGTTCTACTTTATTCTTTTAGATCTGTCCTGTTGCTGTTCCTTTGCTCTTTCCTCCCCTCCTTCCTATCTTTCATTTCCGTGTTGCTGTCACCTCCCTTCTGAAAAACAGGCAGGCGTTGTGCCCCTTCTGCTGGCAACTGCCAGCCTGCTCCTCGATTTCCCTTTCCTGTTAATTGTATATATGTATTCAAATGCCTTTATACATCATCATCACATCAAATACATCACAGCCTTTAAACAGCTGTGATGGGATGAAGTGCGATGATGTCCACCTTATGAAGCAGCGAGTGACAAAACTTGTAAAACAGAGTTAGCCTTGCTGTTTTGCGGTGGTGCTCGAGGGTTGGAAGGTTCAGAGATGACTTGAGTTTAGTGACGCAGTGCGCTAAGAGTCGTCTAAGTGAATAAATCTTGCTGCGCGATTCTGTATGGATTCCAGTGCAATGGCCAGGTTAGATTTGTATGGGTCCCACATTGAGCATGCGAATGCCAGGTGGGGTCGTACAAGGGTTAAATATGCTAGTTGTTTTACTGAAAGAGGAACAAGAAGCAGATTACGGCGCAGCTAGCATAGAACACGATGACCATCTTTGCTAATGATGCAAATATCTGAAGACCAGTCAAGGTTACTGGACAGGTTAATACCTAAGTACTTATAAGATGCGACGGCGCATATTTCAGCATGGGTGATAACGTAATATACTGAAATAAATAATTGGGGGCAGAAACGATGTTCCACATCCGCCGCCAAGGTTTGTGAGTGGTAGCGCTGGCTAACACTCCCAAGGTTAGTTCTAGAAGTAACACATAAATACCCAACAAAGTGGATGGGGAAACCGCGCCGCGGTTGCCCAATTGATTAGGACATCGCACGCGAAATGCGAAGACGTGGGACGTTCCCCACCTGCGCCAAGTTGTTTCTTCATCCACTTTCATTGCCACTAATTTATCATTTCTTTAATTCAATTACTAAGAATAAGTAATTTTTCCCCCATGTTTTCCTTGGTGTCTTTGTTTGTAGGCTTCGCATGATATGATTAATAAAAATGGGGACCCCCGTTTAACCCCCTTTCTTCTACTTCTAGCAGTCAGCATTTAGTGGATTTCTCCTACGAATGCAAACAGAATGATTAAGTAATAACGAATTGGAGCAATGAAGTTCATGACGTGTATCAGCTTTTCAGTGGTGCGCCAGCCTCAACATCAGCAACATCACACACGTAGATAGCACACGCTAGCGTGTCCATTGACACGCTCGTCTCCTTTCCGACTGATTGCTCCTCGCTTGCCCTCGGAGAGCTCCTCCCTACGAGATTCGCCGCACTGTCTCCGCCACCGCGCGCCAGTAATTGGCAATTGAATGTGAAAGCGCACGTTTTCGATTGGCAGACAGCCCGCCTTTAATTGGCTGCCGCCACTCGAGGGAGAATGAAACAATCCCGTGAAATTAGGAATGCACTTCGCAACCTTTTCCGCAAGGTTACCGAACTTTAATGAGAGTTGGCTCCGAGTACATTTTTTTTTAGCAACCGAAGACAGCGTTCTGTGTGTAGCCTCAGAACTCCGTCCGTAGTACTGGGTAGCCAGAAAATAAGGCGTGTATAGTCTGTCTTCTCAATTTCGTGCCCCAAGATTACCACCTGAACCTACAGGCACGGGTGGCAATCAGTAGCAACGTTGTAAGCCGTGCAGTTGGACTACCATCTTCAGCGACGTATAAGTCGCGGGGAAGGCCAAGACGCAGCAGGAAAGAGAGTTGATTGGAGCCGGTCACATCTTTGGACTTGGCCCTGAAATATCTGTAAGCGCGCAATCAGTGTTCATCCCCATGAAAGACCTTCAGTATCTTGAACAGTATTAGCCGCGTATACATTCGCTGATTATCGTGTATTTGGTATGTTGTGCCTCGCGCATGTTCGTTGCTGGCTTGAGGGGAAGCGGTTTTCAAGAATAAAACTCAGTTGTTAATCCAGCCATATTTCTATCGCTTTGCCTGTTCCGGCCTCTCGATATTTTCTTCCGTCTTTCAAGGTTGCCGACATTCTTTTAGTATATCCTATTCCATCGAACTCGTAAACAGGCGCGAAAGTCCATTGTCTGAGCAGAAGGAGCTCGTGCTATTTGGGAGAGCGAAAACTTGCGCGCCACCGATTGCTAAATTTATCAAATATGAAACAAAGAAAGCATCAACCGAAGGTGAAGGAACAAGTTTGGAAAAATACTGGAGGATGCAAGGTCGCACGTAAGTGCCAGTGAAACGATAATTGCCGTAGCTTGTGACGAAAATTGCACACACAAATAAACTTCCAGTTTCATTCCGACGAACGATGTTGCTCTATTGAAGTCAGGTTCAAAGCGCTAAAAAGTAATAGCGCGCTCTGGCATTATGGCCTTCTTTTTTTTTTGCGCGGTTTGGAGATGCATGTAAGAGAGCAAAGAAATTAGTCGGCACAGAACGGAAGACACCACCACACATGCGCTCGTTTCGGCTTGCCTTTGTGTTTTGGCTCATTCGTTTTTCTGGAAAAAACCAGTGTTCAAGAAAAAGAAAGTGCTTGGAGATGCAGTTCTCACTTCTGTTTGGCCTAAAGCGGACAGGTAAAAAATACAGGTGTAATTCTGTCACGTTGTTCACCACAAACATGATAATTCAATGTCAGGAAAGTGTTTTCATTTAGACAATACAGATTTTTATAAAAAGCTATCAGCATGTGACACCTGTATTCTTCGCATACAAGCTCTACGGCGAGGCTCTACAAGCTCTACGGTGAGAGAGGGAAAAAAGGGATGAAAGACAGGGAGCTTAGCCAGTGTAAGTACCGGCTGGCTACCCTGTGCTGGGGAAAGCGGTAAAGGGAATAAAGGTGAAAGCAGAGAAAAAAAAGCTAAATTGCGAAAAATTCACACACTGACGTAAAGCTACACGCTACAATATCCAAAGGCGGTAGCAAAATTCACAAGCCCTTAAAATCTTGAGCTGAGCCCTTAAAGCATTGAGTGGCGAAACCCTTCTAGACCAGTGTCAAGAACTTTTTCTTTTGTAGAGGGGCGATTGTCGAGTTTTTCGAGTGCGGTCGTCTTGACACATTGTAGCGGGGAACGTTACAGAGGAGGTGCTCGATCATCTCCTAGCAGCTCCAGATGTCCGAAGTAAGCTTGCCGGCCATTCCAGTGCGGAAGGAATAGGCGTTCCTGTATGCCACGCCGAGCCACAGGCGGCACCGAGGTGTTGCTTCCGGTCGGGGTAA
Organism: Dermacentor albipictus; assembly: GCF_038994185.2. Taxonomy (NCBI): domain Eukaryota; kingdom Metazoa; phylum Arthropoda; class Arachnida; order Ixodida; family Ixodidae; genus Dermacentor; species Dermacentor albipictus. The sequence continues at coordinate 138,938,861 of NC_091822.1, read as the reverse complement.
CCCTGGTGGAAGACGGAGTTGCAGACGGGGATCCAGTGTGTGGAGATGTGCTTTCATGAATTCACTGTTGTTCCACATAGTCTGCGTAAGCTCCCGTGTGAGGGAGGGAAGACTTGTGGCTGCATCTGTTCTCGACAGTGGTATTCGTATAATGTGGGCGCCATTACTTCGGGAGAAATAAGAAAGAATTGCAAGATAAACCATTTCTCTATTGCATAGCGCTCGATAAACACTCTTTTTATTGAGAGCCACGCCGCACCTAAAAACATAAATCAGGTCGTACGATTAGTGGGATGGTCCAAGCCCTTTGCTGCGTGCACAGACAGTGTTCCCTCTATCCCGCTTTCTTTCTTTCTGTTCCCCCTTTCCCTTCCCCCAATGTAGGGTAGCAAACAGGACGCTCGTCTGGTTGACCTCCCTGCCTTTCCTCTCTTTGCTCTCTCTCTCTCGTCACAAACGCACGCCTGCTCCGCTTTTAATTCTTTCTTGATATTCGTGTACGGGATATATAGTCAGGAGGCTGTTGTTTCAGACTCTTGTATGTCCGCAGGCTGTACTTCAAATAATAAAAAAAAAACGAAATGATGCAAAGGCTCGCCGTATACAAGTAACGCAAATAAAAAGGCGAAAGGAAGCGCCGTAAATGGCGACAAAGCACGCCATACCCGAGAATGTCCGCAAGCGTGGAACACGCAGGTCGCTCCTTTGTCACGAACTTGTCACCGGCCACGGGCGTGCGCTCAGCCATCGTGATGCATGGCTTCCACATCGGGCTGACCTGCGACGGAAGTCCTTTGCTCGCGTGTTGCCGAGTGCGAACATAAAAGCCACGTACGGCATCCGCGACATTGACCTCAGCGCGCCTTGGGCATTCTACGTGCCTGCCTGTCGGGTTCCATAATTAGGCGCACAACTAGCGGATCAACACGATTGAAAAAGCGATGGCAGAAGTGCAAAACACTGAGAAAGGAAAGTCCGCATACTGCGTGCATGACACTTACTTATAATAGCACACTCGTTGTGGTCGTTTCATAGCGCTCTGGCAGTGCAACGAGAGTCATGTAAAAGAGCAACTACGCGTTATCGCCAGAATACACGGGCCGCAGTGATGATATTGAAGCCGAATCATCACTTTTTTATTGAGTTACTCTCGTAATACAGCTTTAAAGATGTCGTTCACACTCTTCATAGCGTGGGCAGATCGCTCACTGACGATGACCCGAAAATTCCATTATAGAATCTTAGGGTAGGAGAGGGAAAGTTTCGCATTCCTTGACTTTGAGATTGTCCCGCTTGAATGGGTTCTTCAAATACATCAGAATGCAACAAAACGCCGGATTATAGGCATGTTCGATTTCCTCGGAATAAAGAACCAGATATACAAAACGCTGTATCGAAAGGAACCACAACTCGCCTTTCCGTTGTCGTGTCACTTCTTTGTTACTTGCTTGTGTTGCTTTTTTTTGTGCCATAATTTCTTGCCATTTGCTTCACCAACTACAAAATTCCTAGTGAGGAGTTTATTAGCCAGGAATTCCTAGCAAGGAACATGTAACCATGCTCGCCGACTATCTTTCAGTTCCTATGTCACTGTAAAGTACGTACAATCCACTAATGCACCGGTCACTACATTTCGTCGTTCCACCACATGTTAAAAAATTCCGCTTTTGTCTATACCTAAACATTTAGACTTACATCTAGTCAAATTTCACGCAGGTTGGCAAAGGTAGATCTTATAGGCTCGTGGGTATCTTTTTATCCAGCCTTACCCTGTTGGCTGTAACACCACACTGTTGACAACAACAATTTGTTGGTCGAGAAAATGAGCCGCTATAACTGCACAGGTTTACAGACATTTAACGTGTCCGTTGAATGTCCGGTTATGTCGCTCAGACAATGGGAAGTTTCGACTGCCCTTCTACGGTGTCAAATATTTCAATTAATGTTTTTATAAGTGTAGGTCTGTGTTCGCCCCATCGAACCTTTGCGTGTCTCGTACCCAGAAAATTTAGACTTTGCTCCTACAGCCAACTGTTTAGCTTCTCCGCAATTAACCAATGTGACAATGGGTATCACATTGAAAAATGATGTTTCAAAAGACCACCCAAACTTCCAAATCGTTCAGTTAGCAGCAGTTAGCAAAAATATCATGCATACTTACCGCACTCATTCGTAACTGTTTTCCTGCTGCGTTAGAGGACTGTTTTATTCTTCCCAAAAATGCCGCTCTAAAGCAGCGAAGACAACTCAGTGACGACTAAGCGCCGTAACTACACATGTTCATAAATGAGCGTGCCGTTTCGACGTCTCTAACTGAAAGTTATTGAAATTCGGGCGCCCTCCAAAAATATCACTCTTTGGGAATGCTGCCCATTGAGCTGCGCTGGTGCACTGCGGTGAAGCTCAACAGGTAGTCAAAGGGTCAATGGCCCGAAATTACTGGCACTTATGGAGATGTGGAATCACTGGAGCGTTTTCTCGTCTTACGCCGACTATATAATTCCGAAAGGACGACATACTTAGAAGAACCCCTATCGCGTATTCGTTCTCTTTTCAGTACTTAATATTTCATATTTTGGCGCGTGCTCCTTAGCCGTGCCCGAAACGAAGAATCTCCATCAGATTTTGCATGAGTACATCATTGCTGCAGCTAGGTTCACATGTTAAACAGCTTTTCTTCCTCATTTTTAACCTGAAAAATAAAATGCGGTTTGCATTTTTATGCTGTGGTGGGTTCATCAAAAATGGACATCGGAACATTTCTGATATTTATAAATATTTATAATTCACCATCATCATGAGCAGTAGCATATATTTTTTTTTGTCCACTGCATGATGAAGGCCTCTCCCAACGATGTGCAGCTACGCCTGTTTCGCGCTAGCTTATTCCAACTTGCGCCTGGAATTTCGTGGTTGAGCGGTTACGCAGACTGAGCTCCTCATCAACTACCACGCCTCGCGTCAGTCGTGGTTCTCCCACCGATGGCTGCACACCTGCGCGCACCGCGCTCCCACGAGTACAGCCGCTGCGCGAGCCTGCAGACTGATCACATCGGCGGTCGCTCCCAGCGGACGCTTCTCCTTTGCAATCAGCTGCCTTGCCATGCCACGATGGCTTAGACAGCTGCTCCTCCATCAGCTCGGCGTTCACTTCCCTGACGATGTTCTTTGCCTTCCGGCCTGCCCTGCTCGTCTACGACGGTTTAGGCTGCCGCGGCTCCCTTTTCAAGCGAAGCTTTCTTTGCCTCTTCCTTCGACATTTCCACTGCTGCTGTTGCTGTCGATGCTTTCTTGCACGCCGCGTCGGGAAGTAGCTTTAGAGCGTGTGTATACATGGCAGGAGCGTGGCAGAGAGGAAAGGCGACGCGAGGAACTCGTTTGGACCTTTCCATCGATGATCATCACACTGCCCCCCGGAGTTATCTGGGCTTCGCTACAACCACCTCTTGACTGCACTAATTAACCTTTACCAATGCCCCTCCCCCCCCCCCCTTCCCCGGAACAGCATTGCAGAAACTGTCGTGCTTACCTGTGTACTAACGTTCACCAGTCAAGAGGGGAGATACAATGTTAGAGAGAAGGTAGGCAGAGGAGATATAGAGGATGAGTGGAACCGACGTGGTCACGAAGCGAGTAACAGCCTTGCCACTCTTCGCTCGCATAAATAAAGGGAGGGTGGGAGAGAGTAAGAAGCGACGCAAACGGCAGTAAGACTCTACCACTGGACACATCAGTGGCTGCTGACAAAGCGGATAAATTCAGCTTCAAGCGACGGTAGGGCACGTTTCTGTTATTTCAGAAAAATAAACATCCTGCAAAATTGTCAACCGAAACACTGATTCAGGGCTTGCAGACGCAAAACCACAATAAGGCACCGTAGCGTCCAGGCGCCAATACGTAAGTGGCCGCCGCGCGTGAAATCATTGCTTCTGTGCCCGTGGCTTTGTGGCTATGGCGTTGCTCGAGATCGTCAATTCAATCGCGACCACCGTAGCGGCAAGTCGACGGGCGGGAAATACAAAAATGCTCGTGTACTTAAATTTAGGTGCATGCTAAAGATCTCTAGGCGTTGAGAATTTATTCCACCACAGCGGTTTGCCTCCTAATCTGATTGTGGTTTTGGCACGTGCAGCCCCATTATTCCATCAAAGTTTAACACTTCTGTCACGATGTGGTGTGCCGTGTAAGGCAATGAGAATGCTAGCCTTCTCGGAAGTTATGAACAATGGCGCACAACAACATCTCAAGCAAACACGTCTCGCTGTTTGTTATGTGTTCTACGTACACACACAGCAGCGGTTTACGCAAGCTGGTGTTTAACATCGACTCCCCACTTTCGGATTAAGCTGAGCGCTGAAGGAATTAAACATGTGCCGTCGACATAACCGCTAATTATAGTTAATAAAAGCAAACAGCTCAGAAAGCTTCACTCAGATTCCCACAGTGATTGACATCCACATAATTTTTTTCCTACTTCTCTTTCTTTTCTCATTCCGCTTCCCCGACAAGCGCTGAGCAGGGATCGTACATAGGTGTAATCACGGCTCATAGGTCTCACCATAGGTCTCATACACTGCGTCATGGTGACTTGGTGTGACTTGGAAGCTTTTGCAGATAAACGCACTCCGTGTCTCTAGATACCCCGTTTAACTCTACACGTGCCGGCCGCGCATGGGCGTCGATACCGTGACGTGTCGATGTCGGCGTGAACACGCCTTTTTTGTGCTAATTTATATGGCAACAAAATAGATTTTCTTACCATAAGAAAACGCTTAAACTTACATTCTACGCCGTTCAGGCAAGAAAGGGATGGTATCATTCCAGGAAATTCTGAAATTCTACCGCCAGAGCAGGGGGCATTACCCGACCACTCAGAAAAACTTAGATAAGAAGCAATCAGTAACTTAGCACCTCTTACAGACACCCACTTCCTCGAACCCAGTGGCGTACAGTCATCTCTATCCCGAGCTACATAGAGCAGGTTGTAAATTATGAGCAGGTAGATCCAGTCTTCACCACATCATGTGGGCATGCCCCTTGTCAGTACTGAACAAACAAGAAGGTGGGTCATGTAGGCGCTCGCGCCGCGAGATTTCTTCGCAGTTGTACGTATCAAGTTTATCGTTTCCGTTCGCTCTTGACCCATGGTCTCGCAGATACTGAGGCAGCAATTTCAAGGCCAAGCACAAAAAGGGACGAAGCCTAATGTAGTGGCTGCTGAACCAAAATTAACTGAAGAGGCCGGAGTTCAAGTAGATGGCACCCATACGTGTTCGCTACCGACATGTACGCCGTCATATCCTTGTAGATTTCAAAGGCTATCTGAGCGCACCTGTTGTGAGTCAGGTCTAGGGTCTCTCGAAGTGCTTGTTCTCAGCGGCAGATTTTAGGCTGAACGGACCGAAAAGTGATGTTACCCGCATTCATGATGTCTTGAGGGTGCCTAATTGTCGCTAGTTTCAAGCTAGTGGAAGGAGGGCGATGTTAAAAAGAACTGCGGTGAGCACAAACACCACAATATGAGACTGTCAGGGCAGCTACTTACGTGGCCAACTAATCCAGTAATATGTCGGTGGTCGCTCAATGTCAAAGCTTCGCGATATCACTCGCGAAGCGTGTGATTTCTTGCGCAGGTTTTTGAAATCCCTTTTTGGTTCTTGTTAATTGCTGTACAAGGCTTTCGTTATTTACGGTTCGGTACTTTGCAGAGATCTTCTTTGAAAGTGATGTGCTACTTCAGTACTAGTGTGTTGCACACCCGAGAATAAATTACGGGGTCGGAATGCATCAAACCATTGGCGCAGCAGCCAGTGATCCATGGCAATGAGATGCAATCTTGCTTACTTCACGTCATGTGAAGTGGAACTTTTTTTTTTGAAGGCAACCTTTCTTTGATTCTTCCTCCGAGGTTTCCGTATGATCTTTATGTTCCTTTCCGAGTATGTTGTGTTCGGACGACACCATTTTTACCAACAAAGTAGTGCCAATAAGCACTTAATTCTGCTTAATAAAAAAAATATGCACGACGAAAGAACCTGTAAACCGGCCTGAAGACGCACACGGACCTACGACTCGCCGACCCGCCGTGGTTGCTCAGTGGCTATGGTGTTGGGCTGCTGAGCACGACGCCGCGGGATCGAATCCCGGCCGCGGCGGCCGCATTTCACTGGGGGCGAAATGCGAAAACACCCGTGTACTTAGATTTAGGTGCACGTTAAAGAACCCCAGGTGGTCAAAATTTCCGGAGTCCTCCACTACGGCGTGCCTCATAATCAGAAAGTGGTTTTGGCACGTTAAACCCCATAATTTAATTTTTAATTCAGTCGTAATTCCGATGCACAGGCTGAAATCGACGATAGCTATGGAAACTTCGCTATGCCAAGTTTGGGCGTCAGTCTTCGCTTTCAAGTTGCATTCATAGACGAAGGATAAAACCAGCTTTATTGGAAATCCATGTTCAGTATACTTTTGCTCAGGGGAGTACGTAATGTCAGCTCTTAGTTCTCTGCTAAACAAACCTTTTAATAAATTAACGCACGATATTCACCGCTATCGTTCGTTTCCTCTTAATTTTCATATTTGGGTAATGCCATTTTGGGCCACGGCGTTTGTGTTACTTGGTACGATGGGCATTATGAAGAACACAAATGAAAGAAGCGCATCAGGCCTGTTTGAAACGTTGTTTACGGACTAGCGCAAAGCTTCGCGTCACCTAGACGCCAACGATGTAGTAGGTCTGCAGGATTTTCTTCATTTTTTTTTGTAACGTAACTCTCAGTGACTTAACAGCCGTCAAGACATGGCCTACTTTGGTTTGTATTCGCGCAAAATGCTCGTCTCAGCCCGCAAGGAAATCAAACTAGGGCATGTTTTCAGCCTGAGCTGTAATTGCAGGACCTAAAAGGAAGACCCATGGTCGTTCATGGCTGCCGAAGCAGACGAGGAGCGGCAGCCGAGAAACTAGCAAACGACAGACGATAACGAGCGGGTGCAGACGGAATTGAAGTGAAGTAACCAACACGGGCGGCCATGATGGAATTGCAAAGAACAAAACAGAGAAATGTGAGGAACTTCCTGAAGCGAGAAAAACGACAATGTGATGCTCCCCTCTGAAGAAAGAACATCTGGGTCAACGGAAAACGTTAAAGGAACCGTGTCGCGCGTCTAGAAGTGATGACGAGTCAAAGTTAAGGCCCAATGAATAAAGCAGGAAGCCGTAATCCTTCCCGACGATGCCACTAACGCAGCAATCTAAGGGCAGCAGTTGTGATTTTCCTTTCCTGCACAGTCACCCCCTTTTGGTAGGTCATGACGTGCGCATGTGAAAATGAAGAAGAAAAATAAATGGTCAGACATAGCGCATTTCACACAGACATACGTCTCATCTATCGCAATATATAGACAGCTAGTGGCCTGGTTCTCGGGAGGTCATTTTGGTCAGTCCAATCAAAGGTATGGCCCGGAGCACTATAGTTTCTTTTCATCCTGAATTTTTATCTTGGTACAATGAACAAATAAATCGACAAGCCAGAACCAGGAATGCATTGGTAGCATCATGCCCATGCCTGCCCCCGAGGAGTACAAACGAGAGGTGCGCCTGGTCGGCCATATTTTTTGCTCAGCTGGAAGTGTTTTCGGCGTGACAACCAGAACAACAAGAACAAAAAAATAAGATGGAGAGAGAGGTAATCATCTCGTACTTGCCCTCTGCGAAGGAGATGACCGACTGCTCTCGTACGCAATAAGAACCGTGTTCTCTGTCGGGGATGTTCTCACTTCATCGCATGACGTCATGTGAAGACATCATGTGACGACGTGGTATTGAATGCGCTCTAGAACTTGGGCAACGTGAAAATAATGCTGGTGCGAGGTCTACGCTCAATGTATTTTTCGTCACGTGGATTTGCGCCGACTGCAGATAAGTGCAGAATGAAAATAACCCCGGATGGGGTTGATCTTGTATATATTATCTCTCTTGCTGGCGTTCATGCGACAGCTGTGGACACAGCCGTGGTGATGACTCCTTTCCACTGAGGCATTGAAAGCGCGCTCTTTGTACGTGGTTTGTACTATAAGCACTACCAACGTCAAATGTAACGCGAACAGCGTGCGCGAAGCATAACTGAAGGCACAGTGCGCATCGTCGGCCAGTCATCACTATTAACAGGCGCGTATATCCAGTTACGCCTCGCTGCGCGATGATGCTCGTTCTATACTGCCTTATTTTCATTTGTGGCTTCTTCGATATTTATACTCTCGCTCTCAAACGATGCAATTTGCTGCGAAAGGAAGGTGCTCGAGAACAAAGGACCAAGATAATTTTAGCAAAGAAAAGAAAGGTACTATTTCTTCACACACTGGGACCTGACTATAAAAAAAAAATTTAAAATCGCCGATTTTTTTTTTTATTGCACGTACGCAAAGCACGTAATAACAAGTAGCAGTGCCTTTTTTTGTGTGTGTCTCTATAATTTACACTTCCCTGCCGTTACAAAAATACGCATTTATCTCTGCGTACTTTAATTCGTGTCCATCAAAGTTTTGATAAGCTAGAAGAATTGACTTCTGCATTATTGAATGAAACTGTATGGACTGAACCAGCTCAACTTCCAGCGTGCCGCGCAGCTCTCGTGCTAGAACCCGCGCCTCCAATGGGCGCTGTTCGCCTGTGCTTACATCCCGTCATTACACCAACTCAGGTTAGACTTGCGTTCTCTTTAGCCACTCGTGTGCAACATTCTTTTTTTCTATTCGTTACATAACACATTCTTCGTAGAAACGTGCCTGCCTTACTCATGCTGCGCGAGCATCGCTTCCAAGGACAGCCGCCGGCTTCGCTCGGTTTGCCTTGCCCTGTTGGCGTGAGTGCTAAGACAAGCGCGTGTGCTTTTACGAGCGGCTCAGTCGGTAGTTAAGCTACGCTCTCGCAAGTTAAGCAACGCTTCACAGCTCGCCTTTCTGCACTCAATCAAAGTGAGCGCTAGCCCGACGCTCGCGTTTCTCGACGAGACGCTATCGTCACGCTAAGTACCCATCATCCACGTGCTTTAACGGGCGCCCTTTTGCGTATTCAAGGGCCTCGGGGTGCCAATGTTCTGCTTAGAGCACTCCATGGCAGACTCGCAATGAACTCACTCGGGAGAGCACACCTGCTGCCTGAAGGGCTTCGACACGTGACAACGATCTGCTGATTAGCGCGTCGTGTATCTGTTATGATACAAATGCTACTGAAAGAAAGAAAAAGAAAAGATGTGGCATAACATGTCACCGCCTCGCTAATATGGCGTAATTTCTCGGATGGCGTAATTCCTCGAAAGTCGGCGTTTTAAAATTTGTATTTTTCTCAAAACGATTCCGGCACGACTGAGGCTAGCATTTATGTTTATGAGTTTTTTTTTCATATCTTTTTTATCCCTTAAGATAGCCCTCCTGAAAAAATAAGAAGATAGGCAGGGTATATTCTCCCGGCAGCCGGGAGAATTTCTCGGCACTCACCCCCTATTGGCGCTCGGAATTCGCGTGACAAATTGCTGGGAAAAACTGCCTGCCGGCGCGCCCGAAAGACTACAGGCGTGCCCTAACCTAATAGAACGTAACCTAACATACCTAACCTAACTTTCATGGAGCCAATAGGAGGTGAGCGCCGGAAGAAATTCGTCTAAGAAATTCTCCCGACTGCCGGGAGGATATACACTGCCAAAAATAGTCTTCTTCCATGGGGTAATGGTAGGCACGTCGTGAATAATATTTTGCTATGGTTAGGCTACCTGTGCAATGAATATGCAAGTTCGCCAAAGTGGCACCTACGATGTGCACTTTACTTTTATCAGAAGTGTTTTTTTTATGTCACCACAGTAGCACGCCACGTTCTTCCGGTGCCGTGTAGCGAAGGATCTTATTCTCCGGCGATTGAAAATCATATATCACCGAGATTTTATAAGTGTACGTCAGCACAGTTCATTCAATCGATAAATGCCCATATGCTAATAAATTACGTCTCTACCTGCACCGATACGGGAGCATAGCTCTGTGCCAAACTTATAAAGGCAGTGTTAGGGCTTTCCGCTACTACCATTTCAAGCTTTCCTCTGTTTCTAAGGCGCCTGAAGGAAAGCAGTTTCCTTGCGACAAAGTTTCTACCAACGCTCGAGGTGTATTCACGCCGCGACCGCCACCTTTGTCCTGTCCCACCCACGGCGCATGCAGGTATCAAAGTGCAAGGTAGCAAACCTCAATCTTATCCGGTTAACCTCCCTTCCTCTCCCATCCAATTTATCTCTCCCGACCTGCCGGCGCCGCCGCTGCCGCGGATGGTAGAAGCGCGGCGCGCCGCGTGCTGCGCTGTGATTGGTAGACACGTTTCGCTCAAGGTCAACTCGTGCTCAACGGCACCAACGCCGTGTTCACTGCGCAGCGGGTCCCTTAAAGCTGTCGCTGTAAAATGACAACGCGAAGCTGACGCCCCGTGAACGATGCGCTCAATCTCAGTTACGGCACTGCACTTATCTCTTCCATTTCTCTTTAGAAATCACTTCACACACGAACATGCGCTCAATCGACTCGGTGAGGAAGCAAGCGCAGCGTTCTGCCTTCCGCCGCTGGTACCAGCATTGTGCGCGGCGCATTATAAGCACAAATAGCGTCCCTGCGGAGCTTCTGTGTTTTTATGCTCTGGCCTGAGCTGTAACCGTCAAGCTAACGTTATGTAAGTATTTTATCGGGTGCTGTATAACGCCGACCGTTTCCCGTTGGTCGCATTTCATGTCCCATCGCGGTGCGACGCCTGCAACGCCGCTGACAGCGCTCATCACACGCCAACGTTGTAATTAATGCGCTTGGTATGTGGTAGCTGCCAGGACTATGTTACTTCTCCCCAGGAGGAGTTTCGTTGCGTTTGCCTCGCGTCAACACGTCGCAAGTGCTGCGCTGAACATCGCAATCAATGTCAGTGACTAGCCCTTCTGGCGAAACTGACTTTTTAATACTATCGGGATCCCCGAGACCACGTTCATATTTTAGCGGATTTTTCAATCAACGCACGACGATACTCACCAATGCTCCACTGCCTCTACAAAGTGGGGCTATACACCTGAGCCGGCCACCACACCACCGTCGATGAAGTTGATGCCTTCTTGTCAAGGGGAATGGAAACGCGCTTAGCCTTGAGCTTTTAACCAACCTCAACAAACCGAAGGACGCAGAGTGCATACCGTTGAGTTAAGCATGTTTTTTCTCTTATTCGGCTTGGCATTTCGACTACTAGATAAGAGACGAAACAACAATGCATGCCTGAATATAAATTTTGAATGAACTTCTTAAATAAACAGTGAAACACCTTGTTGCTAGTTTCCGCTCTGTAAATTTTTATTGTCCCGTGCATTGGGGGCACGTTATAGAACCCCAGGTGGCCAAATTATTGCAGTTTCCCTCTACAGCGTGCCTCATAATCATATCGTGATTTCGGCACGTAAGACTCCAGAATTTAATTGAGTAAATTGTTATTTGTACTTAAGGTATACTCATAAATGTCAGTGCAACACGAGATTGTCGTATACTTAAAACACTAGAAAATCATGGACGATCACAATACATTAGACTAGCGATAAAATAGTGCAAATCTTAAAGAAGGAACACTTTCAATGATATTAATAAAGATATTGTCCAGGTCCATAACGCTCAAGAAACATCTAATCAGGGGGAAGGAAATATCTAAAAAATCAAGCAGCTGGGAATCTTCCACTTGCCTTACCTACACATGTACGTCAGTCTATTGAAGTCTTCTTTTCCATCTCCTGATAAGGCATCGAAGACAAGAAACTGATTGGCGTATATGAGCGTTGATGAGCTGATGTTTTCGAAAGTAGGCTTATTACCATGCCATTACGAAGCCAATATAAGCCTCTGCACTCGTAGCTATGCGAACCAGAAAGCCAAACGCAAGTATCAACTCGCCTTCTGAAGGGACGTATAATTAGGTTCAGAAAGTCTGCGCGAGAGGAGAACACTATACGGACCTATCCCATAAAAAAAGAAGAAGAAAGGGGGCTGTGCCAGGCATTCAGACAGGCGGAAACTTCCACGCAGGTAAAATGTAAAAGGTTCAATGGAACAAACACGTAGGTATGCCAAGAAACGTTTCTCCGTGAGTGTCACTTCCAGCATAAATTACCGTCTTGATACTGCTGGTGTTAAGATCTGTGGATGTTCTGCCTCCATTATCGCTGCATATATTAAAGGTGGGCACTTCCGATGGAGCTCCAAACTTCCGGACGGGAGTCTAGACGGGCCGCGATGAATACTTGATGAAAACGCGCCACTCCGGTGTTCCGCGATCAATAAAGTTTTACGGTCCACCTTCGTAAATTTTAGCGAAACTGCGCAGTGCTGGTCATAAACCTGATCTATCAAGTTTTACAACTTGCGGCCGCAATGCAATGCCGCAACCCTTAAAATATGGACATCTTAAACCACAGGAATACACATTTTAGCAATTTTTCTTGTTCAGTTAAGCTACACGCTCGTTTTTGGGCCACGAGAAAGACAAGGCACAAACCCAGGCACTTGACGTGACATTGCAGTAGAAAGCGTTCTCGAGTTTGAGAACTGCTGCCTAAGGTCAGCGCGAGTCACCTACGAAATGAACTCAGTACAGCGGCCCTAGAGGTAAGCAGACCGCTCTTTTCTTGGGGGATGTGTGCTAAAACAATATTAGTTTTGAGGCATCAGTAACCGCACGTCTCCTGCAAACTCTCTATTTCACCATTCAATCACGCTAAAACATCGCCAGCATGGGTCCTTTTTAAGCGACCTCGTACTCCATAAAATCAGCTTCTCGCTATGCGTAGTGTTGAAACAATGTCGTGTGTATTGTAAAGTGCCTTCTTCCCCGCCTCTCCCCTCCGCTATGAACAAAAGAGAGAAAAGTGAGGTACGAAGAGACCAGTTAAGTTTTACGAAGAAGTCGCAGTCAATTTGTCAACTGCCTACTGAGCTTTCAAAGTTCTTGAACGACGAGCTTTCTGGCACTGCAAACAAAATGTAATTTCAGCTTTACCTTATCTAGTTAAACACACGCAGTTTTCAATGATGGCTTAGAACGGCAGAAAGCTGAGCTAGTTGGTAAGGATTCATTATGCAAGAAAATGTGAGGCATGCAGACATGACACAAGAGAAGTTGCTAAGCTTCATTTCTACGGTGTTCGTGTTGTGCACTTCTCTTTTCTTGTGTCCTGTCTGCACGCCTCACCTTTTCTTGCATATTCAATGATGGCTCCGACTGCGCGCAAGTGGCGATATTGCCAACAAGCGCTGCTTTTCATGAAGAGCAACATTTCGCGCATTCGTTTTCTGACAACTAGCGAGCACGCGCCAGGATTGTAAAGTGTCATTTGAATCAACGGCAGTTTCATCAACTGTTTCAAACTTGCTTTAAAGCGGTTATAAACACGCAAGCCTCCGACTGACGAAGACTGCATGATAGCAAGCTTTAAATCCCAGCTCGTTCATTGATGGAGCTACTTACGCAAACATTGTGATGCAAGCCGAGATGAAATGTGATACGTTGTTCGAAGAGTAGCTACTAGCGATTGCGAGCCGCGCAGGGAATTCCGCTGCCATTGTTGGCTATGCCAGCCTTTAAATGCATGGCTATTTCTTCGTGTATAGGCTAACGCGCTGGCAATGGAGTTTTTAGGACTATATATATATATATATATATATATATATATATATATATATATATATATATATATATATATATATATATATATATATATATATATATATATATATATATATATATATATATATATATATATATATATATACATGGAGAGAGAGAGAGAGAGAGAGAGAGAGGTGCTTAAGTCCCTATATATCCCTCTTTCTTTCTTTTTTTATCGTGCGCACCATCTCGCCCAAATCACTACACTGTAGTCGGCTCTGCGTAGCACTTGTGTCTCACATAGTAATGACTACGCAAACTTCGAAACACGGCGGCCACGCCTATAGTATGGAGAAGGTGGCACACTGTTTGTTTATAAGCTTTACAAAGATTACGCATATCGTCTAACCTTCTCCCTGGCCTGGTCCTATAACCTCTTTGTAATCTTCAGTGTTAGCTTTCTATATGTTAAGGGCAGCAGTACTGTATCCCTGCAAGCTTCGTAGTGAGGACGAAATCAACATGAGCAGTACCACATGGCGGACTGACACGTGTTATCACTCATGCAATGGCTTGCAATCTTTTTGCAAAGGCTGCGCATCAGCTATGCTTCGGCGCTACTATTGGTGATGCCCAATAGCTAATGTTGTAGAGCAGCTCATTTTGTGAGAATATTTCGAAGCGATGCATTGCGCCTCACGCTTAAGAGGAAGGCCTAATTAGACGCCAAACGTAACTGTTTAAAATTTTGGCTTGCGCTTGACAAGGTTTGCCTATGTCATTTTTTAACCATCTCGTCCGTCCTCGAGGTCCTATGTTTGCATAAAAAACTCTTGAACGCTTGTTATCTATCGCTTTTTAGAGAATAAACGTTTTAGTTTCTGGCATTGGCCATTTGGTAAAAAATAAAACCTAATTCTTATAGAGTTCTGCAACTCACAATTGCAGTCAGTGTTGCTGCTTAAGTTTACGACAAAGTATCACGTCGGAAGAAGTTTAGTCATCTGATGTGAGTATGAGCTTTTACAAAGCGATTAGTAACTAACAATTGGGTAGGGTCTTTCCTGCCGACTGCAGAACGCGTACAATAAAGTACGCAGTGGGAACGTTACTGTTTGGAGCTTATAAGCATAAAACAAAACAATTTGGCTCAAACAGTGGTCAACGCTACACACTTTGTATCAAGCAGGCCGCATGGAAATATTTTTATCACCTTAATCACGCTGAAAATATTACACAATGTAAATTTATGACTTGCTGGGCCCTTGATGCCATTCGTATATGCTATACCTCCCTTTCGTGTCCCTTGAGAACATGTTTGTTGGTTGTTTGTGTCGATTGAAAAAAGAATTGTTGGGTAGGCTGTATCGGGGACGCAGCTGCCATGGGGTAAGTGAAGCGTCTTATCCGTGCTGCTGAGGATTTGCGAGCATTAGGCAGAGAAATAACGTAACCAAATACACAAGCGACATTTACCAAGAAAATGAAATTATTGGGTTTTACGTGCCAGAACCGCGATCTGATTATGAGGCACGCCATATTGAGGAGCTCTGGAATAATATGGACCACCTGGACTTCTTTAACATACACTTAAATCTAAGTACATGGGTGTTTTCGCATTTCGCCCCCATCGAAGTGCGGCCTTTGTGGCCGGGACTCCATCTCGCGACCCCGTGCTTAGCAACCCAACACCATTGCCACTAAGAAACCACGGCGCGGAATAAATCTTTATTCACACATTACGAATTTCACTTTACACATAACATGCTTAATTTATGACACAGCTATAGTTGGGAAGCAGTTGCATAAATGTTATATGCTGACTCTCATCTTTTTTTCTCCTTCAAGCTAGAAGGCAATTTCGTCGTAACAGCGTGAGCAGTGCCCTTGAAACAAAAGCGAGGCATCAAATGACTCGAAATAATATTGAAGGCAGAAGAGCCCAAATAATAAAAACATGCAGCATAAGAGGAGGGTAGTGGAACGTATACACGGTAGTTGCGAAACCACCGTGATATACGAAGCTCAGAGCACAAATATTGGACTTGAGCAGCGGCCTATACATGCATAGAGAAGATGGACCAAATGTGCCACTGCTTTCGCGATCTCGGTCCAAATACATGGCAACGATGGGAGGTCGAATGCTGTTGCGGATGTACAAGTACATGTGGTAGCGAAAAAAAAAATGCTACACGATAAAAGAAACCAAGAGAAACACCTTGAAACATAGTGAATTCCGCGTTTAAGTTTGTTGCACTTCGAATTCTTACACAATTTCCCATCGCTCTATCTTTCTTTTTTTGTCCATCACGTTGGCCTGCTCTTCTTGGAAAAGCGAGAGAAAAAAAAAACATAAGCCAGCGAAAATGCTAAGCGCTTCTTAGAGCGCGCCTGTCATCGATTTCTGAAGCCCAGTTCGTTCCACTTTTCCTAAGCCTGCCGCTTCTCAACCGGCGGCAAGCAGACCCGCCCCCGCCCCCTTTTGAAAAGAAAAAGCAAGAAAGAAAGAACATGAAATGTTGGCAATCAATTTGACGTCGTCTGTCTCCACACCTATTCCTGTAAGCGTGACTGCCTCTCGAATACATTCCCACTCTCTGCTTGAAGAAAATTTTCAATAATAAAGGAGTAACAAAGGAAAAATGTTTAGAAAAAAATACAGATAGAATGGCAAGCTATCATAAGATATCCAAGTATTATCCACTCCTCGGCATATACTAGACGTGAGATATTAGAGTGTGTCAGCATTTCGAGTCGATTGCTCGGACGTTTGTGTCGCAACGTTGTAGTTTGAATTCCCGTTTCCTCTAATTTTCCACTCTCACATAAAC
Source organism: Dermacentor albipictus (assembly GCF_038994185.2). Lineage (NCBI taxonomy): Eukaryota > Metazoa > Arthropoda > Arachnida > Ixodida > Ixodidae > Dermacentor > Dermacentor albipictus. The sequence continues at coordinate 138,922,367 of NC_091822.1, read as the reverse complement.
TGACGATCATACAGTTTGTTTTGTGATTTGAAAAGGGTAATTATTATTGAAAAGATGCCTGTAGTATAGCCTGTACATGTCAGCGTTTCTTTCTGGCCACTTCAATTTTGCACCTAATCTTTTTTTTTTTACATGTTGCATCACGATTCATTATTGTTGTTGAAAACCAGCTTTATGTATCCCTAAGCAAACTTTAGGATGCCATGCATATAATAATTTCTGGTCAGTTTGAACATCGATAAATTGAACGTAGGTTGCCTGTTTTTATTTCGGGAAAAGAGGCCAACCTACCGAGTGTGTAATCGTATGTGCAAATTGCCGTTCTTTATCTTTCCCCATTGCAATCTCTTTTTTTCGTCTCATTTATTATACGAACATTGTACCGACGTGCAGGTCATTCGACCCATTTCTTTCTTTCGCCACAGCCCAGCCTCGAGCGGGCTGATCATATCTGATTTTCTTATGTTCACATGTTGTTAGACTGCTTCTCTTTTTTTCTTATTTTATGTATTTTCTACTTGATTCAGGTATTATTAAGCTGGTTTTTCCTGTTATGCATTTTTCCTCTTTCTTTATGTACTTCCCACTCCTGCCTAAGGCCTTCTGTGAAGGCTGGCAGTAATTCTGAAATAAATAAAATAATGTAATCATTTTCACCTGTTCTATTTCATTGATAATTGCTAGCGTACACGCAATCATTCTCGTTCCAGTATAGAAATAGCTGTGCTGCTGATTGAATGAATTAAAGGCAATATTTTGTCCCTAAAGAGAGCAGTACCTTGAGGATCAGCAACGGCTGATTGCGAGGGCCCAGAACGCGGCCCGAGCTCAAGGCATTCTGGAATGAGGACGCCTCTCCAAAGCTGCATTCACCCAATAAAAATGTTTATTCTCTCTCTCTCTCTGTATGAGAGGCGAATGGGAAGGTACGAATGACGTGTTTTTGCTTTTTGGTTTTATTTTTGTTTGCCCGCCACAAAATCCCTGTGCATAAGCAGTTTTGAATTTCACCCTGATTGGAACGCGGCCACCCCAGCCCGGCATTGTACGCGCGACCTGTCATTCAGAAGCTAGAACGCGAATGCCGTAGCAAGTTAGTCACAAGGGGGTTTATGTTATTCGCTGCCGCAGGTCCTCGCTTACTGGGAGTTGCAATAAACATGCAGCCTCCGGTGAAAGGCACGGCATGTCCTTTTCATGATTTGCTCCATCACCGCTCTGTATACGCGAGTTTCGAAGGACTTTAGAAACCCAAACAGAGCGTATTAGCGTGGGGCTGACGTCTTGTTTGCTTCGTCGCTGGGCAGCTTCCAGGAACCGTGAAAGTCTACGCTCTCCGGTGCGACAATTGCACAGAGGAGAGGGAGCAGGAAACACGTCAAAGATGACGTATTATACACTTTGGGATCCAGCGGAAGCTTCCGTCGTCAGCTTGTTGACCAGCGTCGGCCTCAGCCACCGACAAAATAAATGCGGCCATCGGCGCTTGCCACCCCGGCTTCTGGATCTGCTTGACGCAGCAGATTATAGAGACAACCCCGCGCTTAGCTTCGGTACGTTCTGAGCCCGTGACTCTTGACGGGCTAAGACCAACGCCCTTTTTTTCTCTGGTGCCGTAAACACCACTTATGTCGTAGGCAGCAAGCTAAGCTTAATAAAGGGGGCGCTTTGTGTTGGCGGAGCACCTGTCCGGGAGGGTCGGTTGCACTCCGGGGCGATCGAGTGGGCACGCCCAAACTGGAAGAGCGTCGCCCCGAATAAGCCGAATGAGAGGCGACAATGAAGCCATTGTCCCGAAGGGGACTGACGTGCTAGGATATCACATGTCACGCCCCCTTTCTTTCAGTTTTATGTGCAGCGCTTTCTCGTCAACGCATTTCATTCCAGGCTGAACACGCAGTTTCCTTATCGCGCAGGTGCAGTTGGGCGTTGTTAGATATGGAGCTGTTTCCTGCGATTACTTCGAGTTCCCCAAACCACTTCGAGTCGCAGCACAGCTAATTGAGGAATGCCGAAGCAGGAAAGCACATTCCAGAGGAGCGGCCGAGCAAACAAGTTTAAGGCAACAAGTTCACGTGCCAAGAAGTTCGTGCGCCGCCGGGATTAGCAGGTGGGCCTCGGACAATGGAGCATGAGCAGCCCTCCCCTTCTCCTCGTTAGAAGTGCATTGCCAGTCTGCGAGGCAAGACCGCAGAGAGCCGCCAGGTGTGACACCGCGACACGGGCGCCTACCATTGGCTGAAAGTGGCGTCATCGGAGCGGACTCTCCCATTGGTCAAACATGACGTGACTTACAGTGCTCGAAGGGCTTATAAGAAGCCTTCCAGAGATTCTGAGAGATGCCCTGATTCCCTGATTCGCCTCTCTCGAACTTCTTGCCGCGGGCCGCAGCGTCCGAGTTGCTGCCGGCCCGTAATGTCTGTACGACTGTTAATTGACGCTCACCTCCCTGTACATAATGTAGAATAAATCCCTCCCAAGTTTTTGGTTTCCATCCTGAAGTCCGTCCTTCAACCCCTACAGCGTAAAACGCGCACGTTGATATCCGAAGAATGATACGTGGTCGTTGTCCTGTTGACAAGTCCATAGACATCACGTCCTGATATTTGTTTCCTTTTTTTTCGTTATGTCAATAAGTGTTTGGCTTAGAATAAGACACACAGCATTCATTACGATAACGGCCTCCGGTATTCGTCGAGTACGCGCATATTTGCCTAATTAAAACGGCTGAAGCAAGCGATGGAAGCTTAAAACAACTTTGATCATGTTCTTGCCTAATGAGTATAATGCGCTAACAACCACACAGAAGGTAGGGGGGAAATGAAATCGTTGGGTTTAACGTTCCAAAATCTTATGGGGGGATGCTGTAGTGGTGGGCTACTCGAGTCTACACAACTCGGGGAGACGTCTCCTTTTGCTGGCTGCATTTCATTTTCCTGATTACTTGCTCTGGAACGGCTAGTACTCGTTAATGTTACCGCATGAAACTGGCAGCCAATGCGCTAGTGAAAATGGTGAACTACGAGATAAAATGTTGTAGAAAAGTACTCGTTAAAATACCTCAACCCGGAACAATAGTGACAATTAAAGTTACCACTTTTTATCTTGCAGACTGTTAAATTTCTTCTTTTTTGATGACTACGTTTTCTTCGGAGACTTCAGGATCAATTTGGCTTCGTGGGATCTGAGTATCGGGCCAATATCATTTCCTCAAATGAGAGGATTATAGGTCTTGTATTGTACGTAGGACCCAGAAAGAAGCATCAAAACGAAGCTTGGAACAAAAACAACAACAACAAAAGAAACACCCAGCAGATTAACGTAAAGCTATGTACAGAGAAGTAATAATTCATAATTCATATAAAACGGTCCAACTGAAACCCAAATGCATTGGCTTAAACTGCGCTCGGCTATAATTGGGACCAGTATTGTTTACTTTACTGAACTTTACTGATCTTACTGAACAAAAAATATGGGCCCATCCCCGACCTCGTGCACTCTAAGCAACACACCCCATGGTACAGTAATGCGCCCAAGCAGTCTTCGTGTTCCTTCGTTGTCAACCGCTGTTCACTCGCTTGTTTTCAGAGGCGAGAAAACTTGCAACGCTATTTAAATTGCGGTAGTAGCGTAGTTGTCTTCCTCCAGCCCGTCAGCTTGCTGGGGACCAAATATTTACATTTTACCTCCTAGGAGTAATCAGCAGTAAGCCTGAAAGGCGGGGCTGTCTGGAAAAAAGGGAAAGGAAAAAAATTGTAGCTTCGCCATAAGAATGAAGCCATGAATGCGATAGCAACATGCTAGAATATTACGCGAAATGTATGACTGGGACGTGTGGTGGCTGTATGATGGAACTAAACGTAAGCTAAGTTCAAACGAGCTGTTGTGATAGGGGTCCTCCGTTTGAATCCTGACATCGGACAATTTCATTTTTGTTTATTTATTAAAGGCAAGGTCTGTTCCTTATCCTTATCGGGCATGTTTCATACGTCTTTCCTGGGTCGATGCTGGATGTAGTGCACAGCCGCGTCAGTAAAATTAAATCATTTTCAGGCTTGTGCTCTGTTATTGTTTCCCACGTTTAATAGTTAAGTCTGAGATGTTTAAGATGAAAGACACGCGCTGTCGGCGTTTTGTATTGAGACATTTATTTGTGGGCCACCATTCTCAAAATTTTGAGGAATAATTTTATCAAGAATGTAAGACCTGGTAAGAGCAACTGACGTGATAGAATGGTGAGGCTATATAAATCGCATATACCACATGCCATATAGCATGGTGAGGCATATAGCATATATATACCTAAAAAGGATACAAAAACAAGAAAGGGGCTGGCAGATGGAATGGCACACTGTGGTATAAACTTTTTTAAAACAGGGTTGAAGTGCCTCAGACAGGCTGGCCAACGTTTCGATAGGTGGACCTATCTTCGTCAAAGGCCTTTGACGAAGATAGGTCCACCTATCGAAACGTTGGCCAGCCTGTCTGAGGCACTTCAACCCTGTTTTAAAAAAGTTTATACTAAAAAGGATACAGAAACTCCGCTGGAGGTGTCTAAGTATGCGTAAGCATACCCACGTTAGGTCAGCGTACCTCCAAATTTTAATTTGGTCCACCGCCAAAGTTCAAGTTGGCCCACCCCCAAATTTAAGTTGGCCCACCCCCAAATTTAAGTTGGCCGAACCCCAAATTTCAAGTTGATGCAACCCCAAGTTTCAGCTAGACCAACCCTATACTATAATTTTCCCATGCATTCTCTAAGGGTCCCTATGCACCTCTAAGGGTATCGTATCTTTATATTACAGCGAAGCTGTTTATTGCTCGGATTCCGTGCACTTTTGTTCTGTGTCAACAAAAACTATCGTAATTAGCAATGTATATATATACATGATCCTTCACGCAAATGTATATAATTGAATGTTTGGGCACAACTTTCGTCAGTCACGATGACCACAGATCAAGACAATAAATGCATAGGTGCCTTTGTTCAAAATTGTGTGTCATCTCTGTGCCGTGTGGTAAACAGCTTTTCTGGGCATCCCCTTTCACAGAGTGAAATGGCTCATAATTTTTTTTTGGTTTTAGTTGTTCCTTCTTGCTTACACTATTGTAGCGATGTCTTAACTTTGCAAATTACGCATTTTTGTGCAGGTGCAAGACATTACACTATTCGCGTGATAGGGCTGTGTAGTCGCCAAAGAATTCTTACACATTAATACCTCAATATATATGGAACCGGATGGCTACGGCAAAAATTCGCTTGGAGTGACGATATAATTGATATCCCAATAAAAGAGTTGACGAATAAGCTTATTTTTCTTCACCTCGAAGACGGTCTATGTTGGGGTCGAGAAATATAACTGCGTTCCTTGCAGCATTCGTGTAACGGGGACCTTTCTAGTAGACGCACGTGTGCGATGCAAAGCAAAAATTTAATCTGGGCGCTGAATGCTACTCATTACAATACACTGTGCTCGTACACAACGTTACGAAGTAGCACATACAAACGCAGCGAAAAGGACCAACTAAACTAGCACAATGCTTCAAACGAGGTGGTAATATCTGACCAAAAGCAACTGAAAATTTAGCACAGGCTGTATTCACTAACCTAAAATACTACCGAAAGGTCAGATGGAAATAAAAAAACACTTTGACGAGTTTCTTCTGGGCAAACTTGTTGGGGGTTCTGTCGAGTATTGCAGTAGCGAGTACCTTCATTTTGACGTAACTCTTTCTGAACAAAGCATCACAGAAAGCGTTTGCGTAGAAGTGCTGTACTCACTGATAATGTAGAAGCAGTTGCAACATACACTCTTGTCCTTTTCACCCACATGCAAAAAAATTATCCTAGAAAAGTTTTTCTACTTTCAATCAGTCTGGCAAATTGTAAGGTGGGGTGAATGTGAGCTCAATAATTACTGATGCCTGACAACGTTCTTTTTTTTTCTTTCCCCTGCTCTCAGTCGTTTCCTAATCGCGGGTCTACGTAGTGTGCCGAAAGATCTGTGTGTCTCGTGACCTTTGGTGAAGCATATACGAACGTGACTCTTCTCGCACGCGCATTCGAGATTTGCACGCTGCTTCAGCGATAAGTCAGCGGCACGTGGAAATCGGGTGGCCGGCTGGTGAATATGCAATAAGTGCTACGGCAACCGCGCATTCATACGGTCGCAGGTGGCTGGTCTTGTGCGATAGCCGCACTCTGCTCAGTCCGCCACCCCCTTTTTCTGCCCAAACATAGCTGAGCTGATTTTCACGCAACTTTCCTTCGCGCTCCTTGGACGTAGGATTGAATAAGCAAGTAGCCTGAGCAGCGCATTACGTAAGCAGGCTGTGTTGCGTATGCAACACCAGGTGGGAAATTCGACACCCTATATAGAACAAGTTCGTGCTATGCGTCCGTCTCAAGTTTGCAGAAAGCAGCTCTTCGAGTAGTCTTATATTATTCGATGTTTACAATGGCACAAACTATAATAAAATCCAACATAAAGCATACTAAAACTGACATATAGTACTCTAAGACCAACAAAAAGCCTTACGAAAATGATGCGCTAAAGCTATGGCAGGGTCTGGCTTTAGTACTAATTCAGTATGGTTTTAGTATTACTCCATAGTGTTTCCGCTCCACAAAATATTTAGAGTCGTGTAGAAACATATCGAGTTGTATGGTTGCTCAAGGAGCGTAGGCGCTATCGGCGCTGCTTTACCGCGGTCTTGTCTCGGTAGCGGGGTTGCGAACCAACCGCGGAGGCGCAGCGGCTTTGGCTTAGCGCTGCGAAGCCTAAAGGCTAAGTCTGAATCCCGGCCAAGGCGGCCACATTTCTGGGGGCGAAATGAAAAAAAAAGAAAGTAAAGAAAAATGCGAGAAAAAGAACACTCGTGTACCGTCCATTTGGTGCACGTAAAAACAACCCCACGTGGCAAAAATTAATCCGAAGTTCCCCACTACAGCGTGCCACGTAATCGTATCGTGGTTTTAGCGCATACAAACCCAGAATGTTCTTTTTAACGATGGTGCCAGTGCAGCTCAGAGATGGAGGGACAGAAGGCTTTCAGAGGCTCCCGAGAGGCGCTGCGTGTTTGCCTGCAAAAACGATGAAACCAAGCACACGTTCAAGTGGACGCATCGTCACGTTCCGCGCAGTAGGCTGTGAAGCGGAATCGGGGCAGCGTTCTGGCCTTTCACTGAAAGCACGAGCGTTTTGCACACAGAGACCAGCGCCCCGGCTGTACAGTTAGTTGTCTGCACACCACACAGGAGTGTGTACTGTGGTCTGAGTGAAGCCGAGAGTAGACTTCTAACTACAAAGCCTGACAGTTTACCGTCTGTCTCATATACACCACTGAGTTGCAACGCCTGCGACGGCAGTGGCGGCGCTTTTGAACGTCAGCGTTTTGAGACTCCTCGCAGCTGCCACGGGGATGTTTCTGGACCACAGCAGAAGTTGCCTCACATTGTATTTAGCTCAGACATGTTGCCCCCAAGGGAGGTTTCTTTATTTAAACCCCGTTGGTCGCCCCGAGTATTCCTAGAAAACCGTCCAAGAAGATTCATGTCGAACGCCAACTCTTTCTATCGCTTTTAATGCTTCGTCCATCGGATAAAAATGAATACCCAAATTTCGTTGCGTAATTCGGTTAGAAGAATAGGATAGTCACTAAGGTTTGCAGTTTTTCTTCTGAATACGACTCCCAATCTCCTCTCTCACCACAAACTCTCCATTCTGAAAGAGATCTGAAAGCGATACAAGACGAAATTATAGAAATTCTCCGCGATGGACGGCGCTATCCTAGAGAGAGAGAGAGAGAGAGAGAGAGAGGATGCATAAAAAGGCGAGTAGGTTAACCAGAGGCAGTTCAGTTTGGATACCCTGCACGGGGGAAGGGATAATGCGGAAAAAAGAGAAAGAGTTAAGGGGTAGAGAAGGAACGAGGGACGGGCCCAAACAAACAGCCTACACTATACAGACTGTTCCCGCAACGTTCTGTGCTGTATCGCAGCTTGCGCTGAAGCACATCCCCGTCAAGTCGGCGTTAATAGCTTGGTGCTCGCACGCACACACCTAGAGCGGGGAGCTAGTCCCACGCTTCGGGTTTCCTCGATGGATGGAATTGGCCGATCCCCAAGAGCACTGCTCTCGCGAGTCCAAGCACGATCAGGGACCACACGCCACGAAACAGCCGCCCGGCAATTAGCGACCAATGACGGCTACCGGCTGCATGTACACAACCGTGTACAAACGCGCTTCGTGACGAAATTTCATGGTTCATCGCACTTCCGCAGACGCGGCCGCCGAACGTAAACGTAAACAGCTTGTTTGGTACCTCCCACACACACAGCGTCAACGCTTCTACACACTAGGCAAGTGCTGCATCAGGCCCCGCTAGAAGTAAAGCTGACCCTTGGGTGTTATGACTGAAGCCAATTTCTCTCGCTGTATCTTCCATGGAAAAGTACTTGCCTGTTGATGGATCTTGGGCACTTTGCGAAATTTGGTTTCGCATTAAGTTTGCTGCCTCGAATAAGGAATTTTCTAGCTGGTACGGATACGTTCACCTGGTGAAAATATTCAAATCATTTTTGAAAATATATTGTAGCGCTATGCATATGAGAGATGTCTGCAATAACAATAAGGACAAGTAATACGGCCAGCTAAGAAGTACAGAGTCTATTATTACCGTGTACCCCAAACATCGAACTAAAAGAAAAAAAAATGCTTATTGAGACTTTAAAAATCTAGACACGAGAACTGTGAAGCATAAACGTATCTCGACAGACAGTAACGTAATTGCAGATAGAAGAATATTTTATTAATACATTGTACACGCATAACACCCAAGAAATTCAGTACATGTGTCCCTGTCATGTGCAACTTTGCATCTTTGTTTTTAATTTCGTAATTGTTTTTATGCTTTACAATATAAGTCCTTATATTTCGCAGCTTTCGCATCCTACTTTAAAAAAAAAAAAAAAACTCGAGCTTCTTTTGCAGCATCCATGCTACATGCGTCACATATCATCAGCGCATGACGGACGCACCATAACGCAATGGTATATATTTATTTATTTATTTAGTCATACTGTTAACCCTCACTTGAGGGTCGTTACAGGGAGGGTCAGTAATTTCATTGTACATAGAACATAGAACAAACATTGGAGATTTGTAGGAGAACATTTGTATACATAGAACATTTGTAGAAAAAAATCGAGAAATCGAAAGAAACAACATAGATTTCTTTCTTTTGCCTGCCAATGAAGATAACTGTTTCTTTCGCACTTCCGTGTTCAGTTATCTATAAGATTAGAACCTCAACGTGGTGCTTCATATTTCTTTTCTTACAGTTGTATTGCTCATTTCTTGGTGCTTGCTTCGATTTTCTGCCTTCCTGGCGAATTATAACGAAAGAGCCGGCCGCTAACCAAACTGCAGGACTTACGCTAATGCCTAGCAGAGGTAACTAAGTACTTCTCGGCTAAATAGTGCGTGGGGCTCAAACTATTTGTGGCACAGCTTATCCACACGTCCTCACTCACTTTTCGCAGCAGACACCTCCTTGGTGGCGTCTGCGCTACAAATTACGCGACTGGCACAGAAGGTTCCCAGCTTTCAAATTTCATAGCGCATATTCTTTTACTAATTGAAAGTAGTGAAAAATGGCGACCGTCCTTACAACAATTCCTTCACCTGTGGAAACAACTCTCAGAAACTTTAAGTAAATCTAATTAGGACAAATATACTTGCGTGGTATCTTAATCATCATAATCACCATCATTATCAGCAGCAGCAGATAATTTTTTTTTACGTCCGCTGCAGGGCGAAGGCATCTGCCTTCGATCTCTCATCACCCATGTCTTGCGTTAGCTGACTATAACTTACACCTGCATTTTCATAATTTCATGACCCCACCTAATGTTCGGCTCTCCTCAACTTCGCTTCCCTTTCCTTGGCACCCATATTGTAACTCTAATGATACGTCGGTTAGCTACCCTACGCATTGCATGGCCTGCCCAGCTCAACTTCTTTCTCGTTATGTCAGCCAAAATATCGGCTATCCCCGTTCGCTCTCTGATCCACACCACTCGCTTCCTGTCTCTTAACGTTATGCCTAACATTTTACAGTGAAGATGTATATGGCTAGGTTCTCTAAAAAAGTTGCGTGCGTCTGTCGAGCCGTGTAAATCGAGAATTTATCCCCATACATGGGCCGCTCCCAAGGCAGCGCAATACCAGGCCGTTCCACGACGGAGGTGAAGCAGGCTTTAAGCACTCCACCACCATGCAAAATTAAGATTAATCTCTTTGGTGCAAAACAACCCGTATCGTATATTAAGCTGACATGAATAGATACTACACTTTGACCCGCGTCGGCCATGTCTACGTTCGCACCACCCTCTCTTTGTCGGCGTTCCAAGCACTTGCGTATCTCCTTTCCTTTCCTTCCACTCTCCTGTAGCGGCGCTCTTGTAAGCGTGCTGTCCGCCAGGACCGCGAGGCGGAAAGAAATGCAAACCGTCAATGCGACCCCGATTCCGCAAACTTGGAACGTTTCACCGGAGCAATGGCAAGGTGTCAGAGGGAGTTTGTGTGGCCTGTGTTTTGTGTGACCCCTTGTGGTTTTCGAGTGACCTCACAACCATTACTGCGTTACGGGTCTTCGACCAACGCACCATCGCCTAGGCTGCGGTGAAGCAGTGTGTGCCCTCGGGGTGCGGTGAGGTGCGTCTCTGTTCTATACGTGCCGCGATTCGTTAGTAAAAGGCATCGTGCCGCGTTTTGCAACAATACGTGGGCGTATATACCCCCTGGTGCCTCATCATCTTCCGAGGCCCAACATCGTGGAGGACGGACTAGTCGCGCCTCTCCTTCCATTTATGTGCATATGGCCTTTGACGCGCGGCAATGTACAGTTCACCATTAAGGAGCCCACATACACAGCTTTTCAAAGACAGTGATGAGCACCCAGTAAGAATTTGGCAATGTCTGTAGTATGCGCTCCAATCCATTTTTATTCTTCTGGAAATTTGGCGTGATATAGTTGTGTGTAAAAGCCCCAAGAAGATCCACCCTAAATGCACACTCGTTCCAACACTCGTTGGGAGGAAGCTCCGGAGATTTTTCCGTGAAATGTGTCAAACAATACTGCCGGCTCTACGATTTAAGCTCAACTTCAGACTCGTTCACCTTAAGGTAATTAAATGTTCCACACACGTTGAACATATAGAAGGACATTGAGAAGATAGTTGAACTAAGCGCCTCCTTTAACTTCGGCCTGGTAAAGTACCTGTTTCCGCTTTTACTGCTGGTATTGGCCGCTTATTTTGCATTTTTGCAGTTTTCGGCAATCTTTACTAGATGCTGTACATCTAAAACACATACGCGGCACATCTATAAGGGCTGAAAATTGTACGCATGTGTCTGATTTCCTGAAAAAGTTATTTCATAAGAAATAGTCTAAAAACCCGAGCAGCAGAAATTATCGAAGAAAGCAGCCTCTATATAGAAAGCTGGTTTACGCTCTTTCCATATCTGCGGCCATGAGCACATGATTATGTCGTACATGCGATGTGCAAGGAGATAATGATGGCGCTTACGACGAAGATAACGAAGACGATGACCTGAATCAAGATGATACAGTGTCGAATGGCATGAGTTTCATCCTATTACTTGAGTTGCACTGTTTAATGAGTTTCCGTGTGCTGCTACATGAAAAAAATGTTCTAGATATTTACTTAGTGAAGCCTATTCTTCAAAGATCTAAAAAAATATGAGGAAACATGTTCATTTGTGTCTGTTATTACATTTTTGTGCTCTGGCGGGGAAACAACACGCGCTGCAACTCCTTATTGTTTAAAAAGATACAGCTTCTCGCCGCGTGATACCCACTTAAGGTACGTAGATTCCATTTCAAAACACACACTATGCACTCTTTTAGCTTGAGTTGCTTATACAGGTAACTCATATCCCGTCTTCTTCGAATGTCACATTGCACATTTTGACATGCCTTTATGAAGCCTTGGTTTCTGCAGGTTTTTGACATTCCTTCCGGGCCAGATAGCTATGCCGTCGGAAACTTTCTATTTCTTTATGCAGGAGATATGGCGTCAGTCAGCACTGTAATAGGCAACTGGCGTTAATTGCCAGTGGAAGAAACGACATGGAACCACGTACCAATCTGTGCAACATAGTCGTGCATGCTCGTGATAGCCTAAGGAAAACTGGATGAAGGAAAGGGGTCTGCAAGGTTGGTTCCGGAAGTAGGGCATACAGATACGCGCGCAATCGCACCTAGGGTTTCGACCCAGCGCGCAGATCTGGGTCAACAGCAAACCTGCAAATTATCCGGGAACATTTCACTCCGCCGGGGCCATGGCCTGAACCAATCGGAAGTGACTGGCAGTCAGATAGGCGGATCAGCAATCCAAATTAAGACAAACCGACCGCGTGATCACAAGGTAGAAAAGGATAAGCAAAATGTTTTAGTAATTAACTACCTGCATAAGCTCATTTGCCTTGTACCAGTTTGCGTGGACACTCCATGGCGCAAATGCACTGGTGTGCAAGTAATTAGCCTGTCCCTATGCCAGTGGATCGAAAACGCGCTTGCAGCTCGATGTCTGTTGTTTTTGTACCTTCATGCGCTACAAGCAAATGCGCCAGTAATCCCAATAACCCGATATATTATTATTACAGACTCCCCTTTCGCATTTCTCAATGTATTCTATGAACGTTTTGAGGAAAAGGCAACTTTAGGACAAAAAAAAACAATAGCAAAAAAATTAGAAAGATAAAATGCATGTGCTGCAGCTATATAATTACTGAGAACCACTGTGTTCCTTGAAGTATTAGACAAAATGACCTGCGACAGCCACCGCCGCGCCTACAAATCGAAGATGTCTCCTTCTCAATGCGGCGTCATTGACGGACAATGCGCTTGGAAACTTGCGGAGATGTGGTGGAAGCTTGGGCGAGTTGGTGGTTCAATATCGACATGTGTGCACAGCGCCAAAGGCGAGGACTGAAGGAAGAACACAACACAGCAGCTGTGTTGTGTTCTTCCTTCAGGCCTCGGCTATTGCGCTGCGCTGTGCACACATGCGGATATTGTGGAGATGGCCTTATGTACACACAACACGTGGACGCAAAAGATACAGCCGCACGACCACATGCTCGAAATATGTTGCATTAGGAAAACCAGAAGCGTTATTATGCTTTTGACTTGCCACCTATTGACGTACACGTAAAAGGCAGAAATGTTTATATTATATAACTGCTGAGGGCTGATTTGAACGAACTTTGTTGCATGTGAAAGAGAAAGTAATATTCCAGTGACTGTAGGAGGCGTATATCGGTTTAGAGCCTATACCTGTTTCCAAAAATTCACAAAATTGGTAAGTTTAAAAGAATTGAAGCGCGAAGTCTACAATTCTGTAATTTCGAATCAAGAGCAGATACTGCAGTTATTCAAGCTGCATCCATTAGATCATCTAAAGCGGACAGACTTCGTATATGAATTAAGGACTTGCGTAGAATTGCTACAATTCCTTCTAAACAATGGGTTGTATGTTTAAGATTGGTCTAGATAATGTCATTTTTTTCGCTTTAGACGTAGTATTATGTTCAGTTTAAAACTTTGTGATATTGTTTTTCTATGCTGAGTTACAGAGTGGTAAACGTGAAAGTAGATTATTTTTTTTTCAATTTCGCACTTTTCAGCAGCATTTTTAAAGATAGCAGTGGCCTAAATTAAACAAAAACCTTCTTCCTACAATCATTGCATTTTAGCATTTTATTGTCAATACAACAAAGTCAATATGTGTGCAGTGGTTGCTGCTTGTAATGATTTCTCTGTCCCCTTTTTTGTTTATGTAGGCGCTGCCGAGCTAAAGCTTCCTTTTAAGTCTTGAGCTAAAATTCCGTTTAACGAGCAGATTACCTGCCTCCTGGTGTTGACGAGTGAGACTTAGCCTGAAAAACTATTGAACCGAAAAGTATATGCCAGGGGATTAAGTTTCCATGTCACTGTGTTTTACGCATCTCTCCTGACCCGCGCGCTGAAGTCTGTTTTTAGTACCGCAAGAAGGCCGAAGCAGTTCTTCGTCTCTTGTGCTCATGTGGCAAGCAAAGGAGGAGCGCAAAGCAAATTTCAACTTTCTGGCTGTTTTATTTCCTCCCTAATTCTGTGCAGAATACTGGCCTTCGGGGTTTGTCGTCTCGAGCGCATAACAAACGGTCGTCCTTGGTTTCATTCTGAGACGCAATCGGGACCGTTTGGCTAGTTGCTTATTAGACCAGGGTAGTAAATAAGAAAACGACAGCTTATTGTGGATCATTACTGAACCGGGCTGGTTGGCGCATTGTTTTTAGAAACAAAAAAAAAGGAAACCGGTTCTAGGACGGGTCGACCGGAAGGAGCAAACGAAGTGCCTCGTTTGCCCTTTCAGTTCGCTCCGTTTAAGCGCAGCTTCATTGTGTCTAAAAGAGGTCGTCGTTGTCACGTAGTCTTCATAATACATGGCGAAAACGTAACAGAGAGACAAAAAAAGAATAGGGTAAAATACGGAAATAGCTTTTCGTCTTTCTCTCTTTTCGGAAGGGTGGGGGGGGGGGGGGGCGAGGGAGCCATGCCACAACGCCAATGTGTTGCCTTAATCACAGTGAACTCGCCATGCTCTGCGACAATGAAGCCAAGCTTCTTGCATGGACTCACGTGCTCTTATCGTAGCGTATTGCAGACTAGGAGAAGGTTACCTTATGACAGTAAAATTAAGGCTACGGACTGCGGGATTATTAGAGCGTAGTCAGGGTTCACGCTATATTGTTATTATTAAATTGCTTCCAGATATATTATTGACCGTAACTCGAACACTATTTCTCATATGAGTCAGTTCTGTTTTTAGCAGAAAATAAACCGATATGGCTTTGGTAAATTAAGGGGGAAACATAAAAAAAAGACCACTCAATTACATGTTCTACAGAATCAGAAGCGGTTTCAGTTATAGGTGGAACAACGCGACCTTTAGTAGACCGCATTGCTCAGCAAAAGTTGCTGCACTTTCTCTGCATGCAGAAATTGTACCGTTCATCCATTTGCGAAGCTTGTTCTAACTAAAGTAAAATGATCCGGTGCTATGTCCAGACGTGTAAGTAGAGAGGCATAATCAAATTGTCATTAATGAACTTTTTAAGTGTCTCGCCTCCATAAGATTCAAGAAGAGCTTTCTACATGTTCAGATTGGCCAGTTTCAGCTATACGTGTTAGTGTCTTTAACCTGCTGATAACGACGGCGAAGGCTACTATAGTATTCCTCACTGATAGTCATACAACGGTAAGAAGAATCCGTTTCATTACGATTGGTTTTCAATGAAATAGCGCTCGCCTGGCCTACTTTGGGTGCACGACACAGGAAGAGATGTGGTTGAAGTTAATCGTTAGCGCCCATAGGCAACGTTCGTTGCTTTGGTGAATTAACCCGCATGAATCCAACGCAGTTGCATATTGCACCCTGAAATCCTGCTTTTTACACGAAACGACACATGGTGAAAACGTTTGAGTCCCAGAGGGGCAAACTACACTCACGGGACATCAGTCGCAATCCAGGCGCCGCGTTTGGTTCCGGATGTACGGATGCATCCACCGCCTACGTGAGCAGGCCATGATGTGCCGTCTTCAGGTAGCCGTTGAATTTACGAACTCATATGCCTTCCTTATTGGAATCGCCAACCGCCCCATGTGCGACAGATGCAGCTGGGAAGAGAAGATCGCACATATTATTTGTCTATGCCCGCCATATATAGACCAGAGGCAAGTGATGTGCGGAGTACTGGACCAGTTGGACAATCATCCAGTATCGGAACTAAAAGCTCTAGGTCAGTGCTCCAAAGAACATTCGCGCTGAAGGCCTTACTCGCGATACTAAGGTTCCTGCCGTTTACGGGGCTTCACGATAGAGTTTAAGAGCGCCGCCTCCCTTCTGTGCCGCCTGTGGCTCGGCGTCGCTTTCACGAACTCCTATTCATTCCGTATTGGAATGGCCGACAGCCCTACTTGCGGAACCTGCGACTGCGAGGAGACGATTCAGCACCTCCTTTGTGACTGTCCCAGCTACAAAGTGCCAAGAACAGTGCTCGTAACCGCGCTCGAAAAACTGGACAATCGCCCCTTTACAGAGGAGAAGGCTCTAGGACACTGGTCCAGTCGGGCTTCGGCACTCAAGGCCTTAAAGGCTTTGCTGAAGTATCTAAGGACTTGCGAATTGTGCGATCGCCTTTGAGTGTTGTATCGTGTAGTATCGCGGTACTGCGTGAATTTCCTTAATTTTTTTTTCTCCTCTTCTTCTTCTTTCTCCTTTTACTCCCTTTACCCCTTTCCCCAGCACAGGGTAGCCAGCCAGTATTTACACTGGCTAACCTCCCTGTCTTTCCTCCTCTTTGTCTCTCTCTCTCTCCTACCGCTCTATAGTGTACTCGATTTGCTTGTGCTCCTTCCTCTTTATATCTTTCTATATATCTCTCCCCCATGCACTTTCTTTCTCTTTTTATCCCCCTACTCCGTCTCTCCACCTCCTACTCCTACTCCACCTCTCGTTAACCTCCCTGCCTTTCTATGCATCCTCTCTCTCTCTCTCTCTCTCTCTCTATGGTTTTTACAGCTTCCATATGTATATCGGTGAGTCTATTTATTCCGTATTTACAGTGTTAACTTACAGAATTTTCAGAAATATAGTGTTTTACAATTAGGCGTTTGCTTTAGTTTCGGTATTAAGAGAAAGCTTTAGCTCGGGCCCTACTCCGACACGGCCTTTTAAAGTACATGTAAAACGCAAAAAACGTTTTCTGAGATAGCCCCTGGACCAATTTTAATGACACTTGTTGCATTTGATATAGAAAGTTAAATTCTAGTGACTGTTGGAAGCGAAATTTCGATTTAGGGCTTGAGTTTGCTAAAATAATTTTCAAAAGTACAGAAGTTCGAAAAGAATAGAAGCACGAAGTTGAAAAATTCATAGCTCTGCATCAAGAACAGATATCGCGGTTCTGTGAACGGCATCCATTAGATAATTTAAAGCGGACAAACTGGATTTGCCAATTTGCATCTTACCTGAATTTGTTACGTCGTTTACAAGGGTTTTGCAAAAGCTGTATTTCCATGTTATTAAATTTTTTGCGATTCATGTGCAACATATCATTTTGGTCCGCTTTAGATGTACTAATAGATGCATCTCACTAAATTGTAGCATCACTTTTCGTTGATGAGTTACAGAGTTGCAAGTTTGACAGCTTCGTATCTTGAAAATTCTCGATTTTCCTCAATTTTTAATAAAGAATCGACGATCAAAATAAAGAATTCGAAACCAACCGTCACAACATTTTAAGTTTTTCTTTTAAATGCGAGAAACCTTGTGAAATTTGGCGCAGAGGTTTCAGAGAAAAACGAACTCTCCTTTTACATGTATTTAGATAGGAACACCCGAGCTAAAGCTTCCTCTTAAGAACATATATTAGTGCGAGCTTTTCGCGACGCATCCACTCTCATTTCAAACGTTGTGCTTTGCACGTATGCTGTTAGATACCTACCCTACCTGAAACTAGGTTTCTTACACCGTCAGAGATTGCGCTCCAGTAGGCCTGTAAGGCTGTAAAATTTTATAGTTAGATACAGGACAGGCAAGGTTATACTACATTTGGGAAGAGAGGAGCTGCGGTTGTGGGTTGTTTCTGACCACCTGCTGTGCAGCGAAATATCTGAGACGGGAGTTGAGAGTGATAGCCACGAAAGTTTACTTCATGCTGTTTTCGAGTCGTCTGTCGCCGCTATCGTCATGATTATATAGCCGCACAAAGCGGCAAATAAAGAAACCTTCATTTTTCCGTTCAGTTCTGTTGCACACCTGTTGCTATGGAGCAATCGACGTAGTGGGCACGTCGGCTATTGCAGCACGTGACCACGTTATACGAAGAAAAAAAAGCCTCGTCAAGGATTCGATCTCACCGGGCATGAACGTTAGCTATTAGGCAAACCGAGAACTCAAATTCTGCAAACATATTTATCTTGCTTTTACTGCGTTGGGGTTTGAGAAGCTGATCAACAGTCATTTCGCGTAGCAAGGTATCATAACTTAAGCGCCCTTTCCTACTTGCAGGGACTAGTGAAACAAAGCATTTGAGGAACGAACACTGCGATTCCGCCCTGGCAGTGGCTCTTCACAGCAAATGCTCAAAAAGAAACAGGAATGGCCAAATAACATTAGTGTCTTCACTAAACGAAGATACAACGTCGCGTAGACTCCCCGATAATTGTGTTACTCGCAGTTGTGCCTTGTTTCTATCACCCATTGCGCTGTTATCTCGGTAAACACAGATAGCCACTGGCCGTGCAATTCGTAACCGCAATTGTTGCAACAGGCGAATGATATATGTAAAGGCCTGGTAAAATTCCTGCCGCACCAAGCACGCAATGCGACATTTTTTTCGTTTTGAGCTAGGCGAAGCACGTGCGTAGCATCAAGGTTAAACAGCCTCTATAAGATGAGAGAAGCATCACGGGCTTCAAGCAAGCTAGGGATATTCTTTGCTTTTTTATGCTTTTTTATGCGCGCAATACATTAAGAGCAAGCTCCCCATTGAGGAAAGCTTCGCGGGCATCTTGTGCAAACAGATTAGCGCAAGTGGGTTCTGGACACAGAGGAAGGAATATTACGCAAACTGTCTTGTTTCGCAATTTCCTGCTACAAGCTGTGAGATAAGAAGATTAACTAACTTAGAAGAACTTCTTGGGCGGGTTGGTGCATATTAGCAAACAGTTTTATAACCGCGTGAACAAACAACCACAGAGAGGGCACACAAGGACGGGCCTCACTGACCCATCCACCACCCCCACTAACATGGGGACGGTGCGTGGGCTATTTATTACTTGGCTATTGCGTAAAGGGTGTCACCTAATGGTAAGCGCGAAAGCGAAGAAATTGCTGCAGCTTTAGCTATTTGCGCAACAAATTTTAATGTACAAATTTTTTGTGTATAGCTCTCGTGTGTGTACCCTTCATGTGCAAGAAGCACCATTCGTTGAATTCCGATATGTTCACCAAAGACATTGATACAGGTCAACCTGATCCCGGAATCTCCAAGATCCCAATTAGTGGAGCTTTTCCTTCGTACGTTCTCTCTGCCATTGGTGGACATCACGGATTCTTTTTTGCTAATAATATACCTTGTATCAGAATTGGCTGGAATCTGCTCCTGCGAAGAATTCCAGCGTAAGAGAGTTTTGTGAATGTGGACCCAGTTCACATAAACATGCGTCGTAATTTTGGTGTTATCGCTTTGCTTTCTTTTATGTAGTGCTCACCTTTCGAAGATAATGAAACTACCAAACATCCAAGTGAAACGAGACGGTATACGCTCCACCCTCGTTACAATGAACGGGATATAGTGAAATTCTGGATATAATGAAGCAAGTGAAATTCCCATTAGAGTTGTTTCAATGTTTAGTGAGTTGAATTCATTTAGAACTTCGCCTTGTAGAAGTGAAATTGCCTTACTTTTGGATATAACGAACAAAGTTTGCCTCATAAAGTAAACAAACCTCCAACCTTCGCACGTTCAATATGTCGGTTTCTTCAGGGTCGGGCCCACATTCGGTGCAGAAGTTCAAAACTCGCGCCTCCCCACACTGATCACGCCATCGTGCAGCACAAGTCTATCTCACTACGGCGTCTAGCAGCGCGCAAGCATGGACTCATTATCACAATTGCACTTCATTCTCTCACTGAGACGCCGCCCAGGATGGTGCAGCAAGGCGTGGCCTTTGAAATGACATCGGCGCCAGTGATTATCGGAGGCCACGAGTCTGACAAGCCAAACTGCGGATCCGAATTCGCAGATCTGCCTTAATTAGCTGCGTGGGCGATGCGCTGTGGTCTGTGCCATGTGCTGCTGCTTGACCAAAAAAAAAATTATGCGGTTTTACGTGCCAAAACCACTTTCTGCTTATGAGGCATGCCGTAGTGGAGGACTCCGGAAATTTAGGCCACCTGGGGTTTTTTAACGTGCACATAAATCTAAGCACACAAGTGTTTTCGCATTTTGCCGCCATTGAAATGCGGCCGCCGTGGCTGGGATTCAATCCCGCGACCTCGCGCTCAGCAGCCTAACACCATAGCCACTGAGCAACCACGGCGGGGCTGCTTGACCAAGACGGACTTAGTTGGCGTCAGGGTATTCAAGTTGTTTACTTCCACAGCGTCGCCGTTTCGCCGGTTTTCTTGACGCTGTAGACAAGCCATGCGGAAAGCGGAAACGAAAGACCATCACATTCGAACAGGAGGCACCTACAGTAAAGTTGATCGTGCCAGCTGCGAAGTCGTGTGTTGCGGCGTGCGCAACACCCGACTTCTTTTGTTCTTTTATTAAAAGTTCATCGCACACGTGGCCATGTTGCGGATGCGCGGGCCACAAGCCGTCGTCTTCTGGGAATGTTTAAAGATATGCACCTCATTGGGTATACATTGCGTTAACTTGGGCTTGCTGGTACACATCTGAAGAGAACAAATAACAGCGCTGAACAGCGGAACCTGACTGAGGCAGATGATGCGCGGTATCGAAGTAAAGGGGAAATAATTGATATACAGAAGTAATTTCAGTTTCACCTTCAAGTGTGTTATAACGAGGTTTTACTGTAGTAGTGACCGATCGAAGACGAGAATGAGGTGTGTCTATGTATATAAAATAGGTACAGCGTTACCTTGAATGTAACGCAGACGTTCCGAACTGGAGCACACCCTCATGTCTTGACCGCCTGTTTTTCTCTTTTTTTTTAGTCACAAAGGAAACAAAAACATTATTGTCATCGTGACTACGGCAAGACAAATATCACAACGAGTTCGCTTAGCGAATCCGTATCCCACACTGGCCTCATCTCTTCCAACGACCTCAATTTCTGCACTCTGATAGTGCATGCCTGCCGAATCACCTAGGCTGTCTTTAATGCTTGAACAAAGCACGAAGCAAAACTTTCGCTACAATTATCACACAATGACACCCTAAGAAAGGACAAAAGCAGGTATGTTATTCCCAGCCCGCCCCATTCCCTCAGCAGCCGCATTTGCGGCGCCGACATCTGTGTATTCATCAAAGCGATTGTGGCGCACTCGCAAAGCAAAGCATTAAAGTTGTAGTTTGAATTACCAAACAGGTTATCTTGGTTTGTTCGGCCCGGGAGCAGAAAATCCCGCAAAGATGCATACAGAGGACATTTGCATAAAGGTACCGTATATTATTCTATTGCGCTGAGCTGCAGATGTACAGTGTAGAAAGGCTTGAGCCCAAGGAAAAATTCATGGTGAAAGGATCCGAAGATGGTGCGATACTTCTCTAAAGTTTTGTTTTAAACAAGCAGTGTCGGGTTTGCTGCGTCCACAGTCCTTGAGAGCACACCCATGGGTAAAGCATTTTGCGCACGTTTTCATCTACCGGAAGAGATGTCTCCGCCGCATTTACAAGTATATTTACATACGGCTCAGAAAACGGGGCGGTATTTGCCACCTCACTGAGTTCCCCAGATGCTCAATTTTGTGCTTTACTTGAAGAAAAGCATATTGCCGCAAGAGGGGCGGCTCTATGAAACCCCTGATTCGGCTGCACAGGAATGCATCCGGGTAACCAGGTTGGTGCCGGTGAAAAAAAGAAATCGTTCTCTTTGTAGACATATTGTAACGAACCAGCGGCACTAGTTGACATGTAGCGCGTCCTGAGCCTGGGAACTTTGTTTGAATTCATACCAAAAGCAATTCAACGACTACTGCCTGTGTTACGGCTTCCCTTCTCCATCTTAGTCTGTTGCTGCTTCGTTTACCCGGGTGAAAAGCTCCGAGGTGAACACTTTCCCGACATACAAGGTCCCTTCGTGCATAAATCAGATAGACTTCCGTGTTCTTTTCATTTCTTCATTCAGTTTTCAAGCTCGTCTGCTGATTTATTCTGCGCCCTCCTACATTCCTTAACCGATCGTTTCTTTCTTAAATAAATAAATAAATAAGCAAATAAATAAATAAATAAATAAATTAACAAATAAATAAATACGTTTACCATTTATCTTATTTGCTCACTTAGAAAACTTTCATGATGATAGCAGCTAACACTCTTGGTTGCTAAGTGGCAAACCCCGTTTCTATGTTTCACCGCGTTCGAAATCTACCACCGCCCGCTCGCGTAGTTTCGTAAAGGCCATCAATAAGGCAATGACCATTTTCCGTGCGCGCGTGCGTCTCATTCAATTAGCGCTTTAAAGGGAAGCTGAAACACTTTTCGAAAAAAAATGAGTTCTCTGCGGCATTCTACAGTTTTGAGTCCCCTGAACACGAATATCTCGTTCAAAAAGGGCGGAAACAAGCGCAAGCGGCTGTTTTTTCATGAAAACGCGCACCAGCGTCTCGGGGTATCGCGCGAACGCCGCTGTTGCCCGTGATTGGTCGGAGCCGCTGTGACGTCAATGGCGGCAGTCGCCGGTCGGCGCCGCCGTTTCAGAGCGTAGCACGCTGCTCTGTTCCGGCTTCATAGCTGAGTTGTAAGCATTATGGAACGTTCCCGCTGTCTCGCACAGCTTGTATTTTCGCCGTACATGTTCGAACCGACAGCCGATATGGAAAACGATGGCGGCAACGGTGGCAACGGCGGCAACGACGATGTTGAGTGTGCCAAAAGCGAGAGCGATGTGTGCACCTTCTCGCGCGTTGGAAATCTTAGCTGTTACGTATGCTTTTTTTTTTTCATGTAGGTGCACGTTCCAATGACGGGAGAAAAAATGCGCTAGGGTGTCACTGGGAACTTGCTGCTGGAAGAATGCCGAAGCACTAACTTCTCATTAGATTGTAAACAGGGGTACAATTCCGCGATGTCAAGCACCTTGCCGCTGCTTGTCTAAAGTGCCGTGGTTTTCTGAGCGTTGATACACGATCGCGAACATAAGTGCCGTGTTTCAAAGCGCGCACATGCAGTGCTGCGAGGTACAGTCATGGAAGTTGCTTATCATACACATCCAGATTGAGATGGTCAGAGGGATTATATGTGCAATATTCAGAATATGGTTCGACGACTTTGCGATTGTGGCTCGATCAAGAATCGGTATGCGCGCTCCATGCTAGTGTTGACATACAGATATTAGGCAGTTTTAGCCCCGCCGTGTGGTAAACATAACTGCAACCGTACGTCGAATGTCACAAGGCAAGCCTATACTCCATTTCATACCTCAGGTGCAACGCTGTGGAAGCTACGCACGAAGTCCGGTTACCAAAATTTATTACTGCGCGCCTTTCCGTCTATGGTTCGCAGCGTGCCAGCGGCGTTTGCTCGCGCGAGCATGCACCTGAAGCTGCCGCGACGGGCTGCAATTAAAGAATGCCGAAAAGAAAATTGGTTTAAAAGAACGTGTTAGCAGCCGTATAAGTACACGGATTGTTTCTATGGGTAAATTCTTTTTTTTTTCATTCAGAACTGAGCTTATATATGAAAAGTTTTCTCAAAAATCGGGTCAAGAAACACCGAACTTTTTCTAAGTGCGAACGCAGCCACTGCAAGAAGTATCTCAAGCCTCCACAGCGTTGCACCTGATGTATGAAACGGAGTATAGCAACGCTAGCAACAACGCGTTTCCACATTTGTCGTAAGGCTATCCGGCTATCGCGGAAATGGTCCGAGCACAGCACAGTTGATTTCGACGGCACGAACTTATCTCTCCTCACCGCACTGCGCTGCAAGCTTCTTGTCCTTCGGGAACCTGTGAAACACCACATCGTCTCGTCCGCATGTGTTCGCGCAGCCGAATGCTGCAGAGAACGAGGGCATGTTGCGCGCCCTTGGCTGTAGGCACTCACGCAGCACAGAAGGAAAGAACAGTTTACGAAAATCGCAAAACAAACGTGAGCGGCGGCGGCGGCAAATCTCTCGTAGCGTCGTTCAGTAAAGTGCAGGACGGAAAGAGGCATGTCAGCGCATGCCAGCACGCCGGTCCGTCAGCTCCGTCCCCGCCAGTGACGTCACTCTCGCCGATTCTCTCCTGTGGCAACCACCTCACCCGGCGCTCCGGGAAGCGATGGGGGCGTGTCCGCGGTGGTGATTTAGAAAGCGATTTCCGCCCCTTATATTAACAAAACGAAGAAAAAAATTTCGGAACCGTAAATTATTAGGTCTGTTCTTCCCAATCCCAGAAATTCATGGAAATTTAAAACCGTTTCAGCTTCCCTTTAAGCAGTCCGATCTCACAGCGTACAGCGTTGGTCGTGCAAGCGAGCCTGTTTCGCCACGACTACCATTCAATTCATAAAACACGCACCCAAGGGGCAATCACCGAACGTCGCTTGATTCGCGCTGATATCTACATGAAATGAAAGCGTGTCTTTTAATAGGGTGCGCCCCGAAAGCGAGTGCAGTGACCAGTGTAAGTGTAATGCCGCGTTTGTATTGAAGTGAACGTTGAGCACTTACCCTACCAACATTATGCCGTTGATGTTTCAAACGGCAATGCGCCGCGGCAAATTTTCCTCTGATGCGCCTCTATATGACCTGGTCATGATGCCAGTAAGCATATGCAAATGCACCTTTAGTTGCTGGCACGTGGCGGTACGCTAAACAACGAATACTGAAGTTGATTGTTGCATATGATAGGTCATGTTTTATGCATGGGAGGCAGCTCAGAGAAATGGCAGGTTCGCAGCACGCAGTTTCGACGAGAAATTTCTCCGTGCAGCCAGAAGCTGTATGCGTTTGAAGCGTGAAATAAAAGACGTGTGTTTCAGTCAGTTCTGTCTGGCGTAGTAAGCTTTTCATGACATACGTTACTTCTGTGCCTCTATTTAGCTGTTAAGGCCCTATAACATTAGTTTAGGCTATTTCGCGCGCGTCAAGCTTTCGTAATGATAATGGAAGACGCAGTACGAGCCGGTATACATCGCAATTAAAGAAGGAGGAAGGGGAGAAACAGACGGAAAGACAGGGAGGCTAGCCGGTTCTCAGACTGGCTGGTTAGCCTGTGCTGGAGAAAGTGGGTAAGGGGAATAAAAGATAATGGAAAGGAGATGTTACAAAAACACTTACGATGGAAGATTAAGAATAAAAGAGAAAAAGGAAAGGAGAAAATGGCACAGCTTAAAGTCTGCCTCTAAGACCGGTCCTCCGCGAGAAGCGCAACAACGCTTTCAAAGCCTTCTGTGCTGACGAAGGTCTCGGCCAGTCTCCCAGGACCCTTTCCTCTGACAAAAGGGCGTTGGTCAAGACAATCTAGCACTCTTGAATGTTCTTTCCTGGGCGCACTGCAGTGGGGATTAATAGAGAAGGTGGGCGATTGTTTCTTCTCAGCTACAGTTATCGCATGTAGGGCCGTTGGCCATTCCGATCCGAAATGAGTACGCACTTGTGAAGGCCACGCCAAGCCTCAAGCAGCACAGAAACGCTTCCTGAGCTCTTGGTAGTCCTGACGGAAGACGTACCCGTAGATTCGGATCCAAGTTGGGCAGACGGTCGTTAATAAATTCCGTCGAGTTCCACTGTGCAAGGGTAAGTTCCCGTGCGAGCGAACTAGGCCCTGTAGCAGCGGCTGTTCATGATAACGGTATAGCCACACAGTGGGGACCGTCATGGGCAGATCGGGCGGCCTCATCTGCGCGGTCGTTGCAATTAAAAATTTTCCTTCAAAAGGTAACACCTTAACGGCTGCTATACAGACAGTTTGATGGAGCTATCTTTTTTACTATATTGGTATTAGCAAATTATCACCAGAATGTAACCTTCGCGCGAAATTACATTGCCTATATATGCATACTCTTTCTTTTACTGTTGCCATCGGACCAAGGATCTGGTAATATAAACCGAGCAGTATGTGTGCGTTGTGTTGTGAATAAGCAGGTCAGGCAAGGAAAGTAGACAGAATAGTACGCATACAGTGGTCTTGTCGTGGGAATAGTGCGTGTTTGAGAGAGAGTTCATGTTGCACTAAAAAAGCGCACCCGTTTTTTTACTACGTAAGCGCATGAAGTGAAATTCGAAGGAAAAAATATTAATTTATTGCTAGCGTTGTTTTTTCGTTGATTTATTTTGTTCATATCGTACTGCGCGTACAATACAGCGACCTTTTCGCAGCCATGATAGCCTAGATTTGATCTTGAATAACTACGAAGTCATGTTTATAAATAACTGCACAATATGACGCTGCTGCTCATTTCTTAGAAACAGCGGCGCAGAAAGACACGGACACGGATTAACGCTAAGGATACAAGCGCCGTAGCGCGACGCTGTGCCACAACGCGGTGCCGCAAAGCCCTGCATCAAGCACCGGGTTACCGTGAGCACAAGTGTCATTGAGTGTTCGTGTCTTTCTGTGGCGCGGTTCAGAAGAAATGAACCCTTATCGACTATCCCAACAGTCATTTCTACATACGGGGATCGATACCCCGCGCCTCCAACAGAATGTTACATGTAGAAAGACACACACAAAAGAGGCTATTTACAGACTATTTACACTAGACTGGAGCCAGAGCGCCAGGCCGACATTCACTCGCGCCAAGGGCACAGACCCACTTCGTCGTCGTTCTCATGGCTGCTCGTCTTTCGGGTATCTACCAATAATAACGTAATAATATAAAGCTAGTGACCAAGCCGTATTGGTTCTCTATTGGAATTTGGTGTTTCATTTTCTTTCGGAAAACCTGATCTGCTACATATGTAGAAAGTTTCAAACACCCTACAGCCAAGCTCAGTGAGTTCCCGTTACTATAAAATGTGATTATCAGTATAGTCAGCCTGAGTATGCGTTGTAAAATTGACACTTGGCTTAGTAAGACGCCTGCACTTGTCGACGACCTAAATATGGTGCTTACGATCTGATACAAAGCACATGCCAAGGAAAACAATGCACGTAATTGTAGCAATATGAATGCGGCATCGATCATTTAGTATCATACTGTCTCCATCACTCTCCCTCCTCCAGTCTCTCTCTCTCTCTCTCGCAGCCTTTCCGAGGCCGATCCTTGTTCATTTTTGGCCTCTCTCCATAATGATGAGGGAATACGAGGGCAAAGATGCGCTCGTCAAGTTATCCACATCTGATGTGCGCTAAATAGCCCCTCTTTGAGTACTAAATAAATATAGGACATCTCATGAGTTGTTTCCGTAATACAAGCCTTGTTTCGGTAATGTAAGATTTCATGCGCTAAACTATGAACCCGACGACGTGTGCTACGTCGTCACCTCGATAAAAATGGAGAAAAGACATGGTGTAGAAGTTTTGAGGGGCTTATAGTATGCTTTTCAATGAGAGCTGCCTTCTTTTCCACGTAATGACAGCTGGCTATCTCATGCTGTGCTATCCCGTGACCGCGCATAATCTAAATACTTCGCAAGCGCTTCTTTTAACTTTCTTATAGCTAGGCTCCTACGGCGCTCTGGTTTTCCCACTAGCGCTATGGCGACATTAGTTTGTTTCGCGGTGTGTAGGAACTCGTGTTCAGGCGGATATAATGGAACACCTAAATAAACCAGTCTAAGTTCTGTCGAGATTATCAATTTGCACCTCTTTCCGTTGGCAGGCAATCTGATAACTTTCTTATTTATTTATTTATTTGTTTGTTTGTTTATTTATTTATTCCATGATTCATTCGAACGTTCCAAAGGCGTTCCAAAGGAGATTATCGGCTATGAGAGACGCTATACAGGAGGGATCAGAGTGGATTATGAAAATGTGGGGTCAACTATGCATGCAAGATAAGACAATACACGAAAGTTTTGCGCTCGGCCATTATTGCTGAGATTGTCCCAGCCAAAAGTCGAACCCGGGACCAAGCGCTTATGTATACCACATCACCCAGTACTTCGGCACAGTGACAGAGTGCCGGCTGCAGCGGTGGTAAACTTCCATTAAGGGTCTTGCGGAGCTGCCCCACATTCCTCGAACTGTTGTGAAACCGTTTCGCAAAGCACGACGCGTCGTAAGTTTTGTTATGCATGTATACTTCGTACAACAGCGGAAAAGCCCTGCTTAGCCATCTGATTGCTCTCACTTCTACACATGTCCATCTTGTAAGCTCACTTTTTCTTTCCAGCATTTAGGCATACCTCGCCATGGAAGCCCCCTACAAGTAAACTTCGAAAGCTTGCACGGTACTGGTCGGTACTACGGTGCTCCTAATTTACTGCGCTGCTCCCAACGGCTTGATTGCAGAGGCCCTCTGTGGTCGTACGTCACCAAGAGGTCGGTCTCCTTGCGCACTGATCAACCGGACAAACTTCGGTGTGGTCCGGCGTGTAGTATTTTCTGGCACCCTTGGTGGTTCTGTGAACGCAATGCTTCGCAATACGTCTACGTGATGTGGCTTCGGAGGAAACAGTCCCATTCGTTTCCTCAGCTTAATAGGATGTAGATATCCATTCCCTCCCTTTGATTCTTGTACTCCCTCCTCCCACCCTTCCCCAATAAAAAAAATCGAAAAGAAAGCAATTTGAGAACACTGTCTGATTCCCTCCATGTCACGACTCAACGTGTCTGCTATATGCTAGCGCCGAAAATTGACGTGCGAATCTCAGACTAGTCAAATTGCTTTACTCTGCCGTTCATTCCACGCACAACACAAGAGTCAAATTGGACTTCATTCGTGCGCAATTTTTCTTTTTTCGAGCTCCCTTTCTGAGTGACTGCATTCGCAGGAATTCAATTATAGTAATTTATAATGCCAGACAGTTGAACGAAATCCTTTGTTTAGCAGCAGAGCTTCTTACCTGTTCAGTTGCGCAACACTTACCCCTTCGTAATGTAATCCAATTCCTTAGCCGAGATGGAGGTCCCAAGTCGCTGACAGACCGAACTGACCTGGCGCAACCTTGTTAATGTTATTTCTTTAAAGTCATTTTTTTTACTTTAAGATTTACTTTAAGATGAGGCAAAGGCAAGAAAATACCATTCGTGCCCACCGCTGCAGCTGTGGCTATGGCATTGCGCTGTGAGCACGAGGTCGCATGCCGGTTCGATCCTTGTCGCGGCGGCAGTTTTCTTAAGGGGAGGGAATAAAAAAAAAAAAAGCTCGTATGCCACGCACTTCGTGCACGTTAAATAACTCCAGGAGGTGAAAATTATTCCGGAGTCCCCCCGGTACACCATGCTTCGAAATGAGATGAGTGCCTAAAAACCCTGAATTTAAGTTTTTTTTTAATTCTTGAAGACAATGAGCAGTTTCATGGTACAGCCGAATAAAACGTGGTTGCCTGCATTTTCTGACTCAAACGCAACGTGCGTACTGCAAGATGCCACTCCATTGTTGCAGCGACGCTTAGTTCACGCCAACCCCTAATGGCGAGACAAACTGGAACTGCATTTCTCTGCACCACCGCGTCCGTTACTTCCCTCGTGAAACACCAGTGAACTCAGCGCCAGAATCGATTTCAGAATTGATTAAAATTGGTTGCACTTCGTGAGCAAGTGTGCACATCAATTGACCCACGGCAGCCCAGCAGTAAGACGGCTGAAAGGAGAAAAAAACATCTGAGCGGGAAGAGTGCGCAAAAAATGTGAGCGAATTTGAAATTCGAAGCAATGGGCGCGAAAAAATTAAGGCGCAATGAGTAATAGTATAGCAGCATCATACACTGCTGAACCCAGAGAAATCAGTGGCTAGGGCGTGGTAAAAGGTAGCACAACTGTTAGCCTAACAGTTAGGCTAACATGGAGCCCAACATGGAGCCTAACATGGAGCGTAACATGGAGCCTAACAGAATGTAACGCCCACGTTCCTCTCGAATTCCACTTGTACTGATGGAGATTTCATTAAACTGCTGCCAGTAAAACGCATAAGATTTCATAGCGGCGAACGGGTTATAGCACGCCTCTCAGGACCCTGATATTTAAATAGGAAATGCCGAACTACTTAAAGAGCACACGGTATTGCAGAGAGGGTGATTGGTACGCGAGTGCGGGAAATAAACATGAGAAATTTGAATGAAACGTTGCTTCACACAGTGACCTTTCTAATTTAGTCAACTTGGTCTATACTTGCGTTGGTTGTTAGGGGGCGAACTTTGATGCAAGCATATTTTCCAGCGACATAAGAACATTTTATTTCCTGCTGCCAAAGACTCATCACTAGAATCGCAAACAAAAGGGGGGGGACTCAACGAATTACAACCTACTCAGGGTCTTCCAAGCTTTCTTCATCAGTCGTATTACTTACACGGCACCATACCTCAAATGGAGCGAAATCGAAAAGAACAAACTCGACACGCTCATCAGGTCCGGCGTCATAAGAATACTCGGTGTTCCACCAACCGCTAGCACGGTAAAACTAATTGAACTCGGAATTCACAATACCACAGACGAATTAATTGAGTTTATTGCACAGATCTCCAGGCTTTCGTCAACTAAGCCGGGAATTAATATTCTTGATGAAGCTGGCCTACTCCCTATACAGGCACCCCTCGACAGACACCCCTGTCGAAATTAGTCCGGGAAAGTATAAAGGATGAGCACGTACCGAGGAACATCCACCCAATATATAACGAAGGTCGCAGAAGAGCGCGGGCTAGAACCGTCCTTCGACGAATCGATCCTTACGGGACAAAGGCATTCTTCGTCGACGCTGCCAAATGCGGCTGCGAAGACAGGTTTGCAATCTCGGTCGTTGACGCGCGTGGAACATATTTCAGCGCCGCGTCAATCTACACTAAACGCACGAAGGAGGCGGAGGAAACCGCGATAGCCTTGGCTCTTCAAGCCGCACAAGGCCCGACTACCATTTTCTCCGACTCGCGCACGGCGGTCTGGGCTTCCTCGTACACTCTAGTTTCTAAACACGCAGCCGGCATCGTCAACAGATCCTTTCAATCAATCAATCAATCAATCAATCAATCAATCAATCAATCAATCAATCAATCAATCATTTTATTTCCTTAAAGAAGGAGGAGTACAGGACTAAAAGCTTGGACAGCTTGACGAGGTCCCGACCCCTTGTAAGTTGGCATAACAGCAAGATGACAGCCAGTCATACACAAGAAAAAAAAAACATCACAATGTAACGGGTAATACAGAGTGAAACAAGACGGCAAGAAATAATCAACACTCATAAATAACAGTGGAAAACAAAATTAGGAGAAGGCAATGTCTAGTCTTGCAAATAAATAAGTTGACAAAAACGTTTAATGCGAGAGTTTCGGTTTCTGGAGGGATCAAAATTTTGTCGGTCTAATAGGTTTAAAAGCGAAGGTAATGTATAGGATAAAGATTGCTCATCATAAGAGGTTCTTGGGGTAGGTACGAACCACATTTCTTTATGTCGGGTCTGTAGAATATTTGTATTTTCCCGAAGTTTTGCCAGATGAATTGTATCATCAATGCCAAATTTTACGAAATCTTTGTAGCACAACATCAACCTATAATTGTAAAAACAAAATACAGGAAGAATTTCATATTTAGAAAAAAGTGATTTCGTATTACTACGGGAGAAGAAACTCTAGTTACTACCATAGCATGGTTCCCGGCCCACGTGAATGATCTAACTAACCAAGCAAGTTGCAACTCTAACGAGTGGGCCAACTGCCTGGCGCGTGGATACACGAACCGCACCCGAGCTAACGGTCCGGCTCTCCCACAGGATTGCCCTTGCCAGATCATCTTACCACTTTTCATGAAATTACGTCGCATTACAGGCACAGCAGGAGGAAATTCCCTCGCCCCAGCCCGAAACTGAACAGGGCTCAGGCTGTTAGTTTCAGACTCTTGCAGACCAGGTCCTATCTCAACCCTAGAGCACTTAATTGGATAGACCCGAACTTCCCGCAGTCGGGCTCCAAATGCGGTCATGCATGCTGCTCCTTCGGCCACGTGCTCTGGCTGTGCCCGTACAACGCGGGCTCCGACTTTCAATACAAGACCATGTGGGACGCCTTGCTGAAGAGCTTAGATTTCACGAACCAACTACAGGCCGTCCAGTGGGCCCGTGATGTCCATCTCCCCGTCCCGTCGTGGCCCGAGCCACCAACTTGATTGGGGAGCCTTCGGTTCCCCCCAATCAAGTTCCTCAGGACACTCTAATAAAATTATTGTCACTGCCACTGCTGCAAAAGCTTGTATTGCATAGAACAAGTCCTTAAAATTTTTTTACGGGTTCTCATATATCGCTCATTACAACATCATAGGAACAGCGAGATTTGAAATCCGTTTTGGCATCCTGGAACTTGTTTGCTGAGGATGTTGGAATAAAGTGTACTCGAAGGGAAAGCACTGCGCTCAATAGTTTTACTTGCAGCTACGGTGGCTATTTCTGACAATATAAACTGCAGCTGCCTTAGATTGCACGCTGAATAGTTGGCCTGCTGAAAGCGAGAGACTGCAGTAGAGATTCAATCTGGTTAACCTCCCTGCCTTCTACTTTTCTCTTTCCTCCTCCTCCCCTCAATCTGGCCCTGCATGCACGCTTGGGCTGAAATAAAGAGGCTGCTTCATATAATATGAAAAGACGGTCGCCTCGGGCTTATAAGAACACGACAAGTTTTTGCCGGAAGGGCCGTCGATAAAACGAAACCAGGTCTCGCGGCTTCTCTTCACGTTTGTCAAGAATAATGACTTGGTGGACACATGGTGACAGTTTCTTATGACCCAGAAAGAGGTCCTTACGCGAAAAAAATTGAGGCCGTGGTTGACAGGTCGGCCGCAACGTCTAGCAGCATCATTACGAATATTGGTACCCCAGTAAAAGGACACCAAATGCTA
This sequence comes from Dermacentor albipictus, assembly GCF_038994185.2. Taxonomy (NCBI): domain Eukaryota; kingdom Metazoa; phylum Arthropoda; class Arachnida; order Ixodida; family Ixodidae; genus Dermacentor; species Dermacentor albipictus. The sequence goes on along the minus strand of NC_091822.1, from coordinate 138,889,628 downwards.
TATATTATGATGTACCATAGCTAGCGATACAAAACTGTCGGTAAACTGAGTATCTATAGCGTAAAAGAATACTGTGATTAGTAGTAGTATTGATAGTACGGCGGATAGTAGTATTGATCATATTTTGATAGTTCACTATTGATAGTGCGATCAATAGTTTTGAAATTATTAGCTAGTAATACAACAAAGCTTGCGATACCTCACCGTCAGTAACACTCCGTGCAACTTCAACAAGGACCAGGAAACCGTCGCCATGTCAGTGTTGGAGTGTTTACGTGCGGTACGTTACATGATTACATATAACAGATAGTGCGCCCGATTGTACTACGGATATCAAAAGTGTGCTACCCATAGAACTAATCATATTGCGCTATCAATGGCGATATTAAGAGCTTTTTTTGTACTATCGATAGTTCGATAATGACTAAACTATGGATAGGATTGAGAGTACAATAAATACTCAAGCTAACGAAACCCATTTTACGAAGTTCCCGATCTAATGAAGAAATTTTCATCCCCCGGCAGGTACCCATAGAATTCAATGTTTTCATCAACCGTAAATAAAAAAAAAATCCATTTGGCCGAGCTCGATTAACCGAAGTTTTTCCTCAAGTAAATAATTTTAAAAAGCGGTGTTTTCTTTGTAATATTGAAGCAAATGGTTTCTTCATCGATCATGCGCTTTAAAGCTATCGCGTTAAAACATCTAGGCGCCATGGTCACATCCCTAGCCTAATTTTGAAGAGGCTGCGCGCCGCGCCCATGCAACGAACAGCCGACTCAACACCGCCTCGGTGGGGCGGCAGTGGTTGCTTTCGTTATTTTATGGTTTATGCGACAAATGACTGGATCAGTGGCAAATACAATGCCGGGGCAGCTTTTGCGTGTCGCTGCGTTACAATTTTAGATTCCTAAAGACCGAAAAATTTGTTCTCGATTTTACGTACTTTCTGATTAAATGAAATAATTCGGGCATAGTCATCCCTTCGTAAAATTGAGTTTCAACTGTACTACCGGTTGTTTTGCTTCACTAATTATATTGCATAAAGGCGCAAAATAAACATCGTAATTTGCACTTTGCACATTGTTTGATTTCTATAGATATACTTCTACTTGAAATGCAGAATATTTTTTGCTATTATTTTAATGCGTTATCATAAGTGTCTAAGTGAAAGAAAGCGTATGTGGGTGGAGTGTGGGAAGCCGGTCACGTGGTAGAGATGTGTATGTATATAGATATATGTCTGCTCCAGCCCAACGTCAGTTGCACTTCACTCCTAGGGTAGGCCGGACATGGGTCGAGTGAGCTTTGTTATGTGGTGAACGTGGTTGAAACCATGAAAGCGTGACCTCAAAGAGCTGCGATGGGTGTAATGCTTACGCATTTCTCTCACATTTACCGCTTAATCGTCATTGAACGTTTTCCTGTGTGCATGATAGCACATCTTAACATGATGTACACAAGAAGATTCCAGTTATATGACACCTCCAGTATATTGTTTCAGGATGATACAAATGTGTTTTGACGGAAGCAGTCATTGAATCTGCTAAGTTTACTTTGAACTTAAGTGAGTGTTTGCGATTCCTAGAGATGATTTTGTCTTAAACTTCGCAGTGATTCGTTTACCAGCTGAAAGCGAGGTGTTTCAGCATGGGACTCAATGTTTCGCTGCGTCGAAATGTTAACACATTTAAAACGAATGAGGCTGCGCGCGTCTGATGCTTTGCAAAGCTATTTAATGTTATCATATCCTTCAGGGACTGAAGTGTAACATTACCAACGGTGAAACAGAGGTTTTAGCGTTTAACAGTAAAAGTAGTGCAGAGTTTCCATCGCCTGCCACTGAACTGCTTTCGTGCCTTCCTGCTTTTCATAAATTTGTTCGAGCATTATTACATTTTCTCCATCATTGCGTTTTCCTCATTACTGCATTACTGCATTTATTACTGCACTGGCACGTACTACTCTCTACATATACACTACCTCTTATGTAGACCAACACTGCACCGCCTTGTACGCCAAAAACATTTTACCTAAGTTGCGTAGGACACTGCCTGAAAATACGAATTTCAACAACAAAAAAAAAGCAATGACGTCATTATCTTATCGTATAAATTCATCTTTACAGTTTTCTGTGAAAATAAAGGTTTAACCTACATGCGACGCCCTTCACTCGATACCCGTTTAAGATTGGACGTAGGCTACATACCTCGCACTTTACCGCACAAAAAAAAAGAGAGAGACAACATCCATCTGCACATCGTTCGAAAATCCAGCGTATGCTATGCCGATTCCCCAGAGTAGGTAAGTAGTAATGTGTTTAATCTCACCATTATTATCATTATTGCTAATTCCCATGTGCTTCTGTGTTGTACTTGCTCATAAACTACCCACAATGTAATCGAATGCGAGTCCGCTTTCGAAGTAAGTTACGCCCCTTCGAAGGCACAATCTTCTATTACGAAAGCACTTCGCCCGTGGTCACGCCCAGCTCAACAGAGATGCACCTTGACAGCCCTATATGGGATTTCCTTATAAACAGCATTCTCATTAAATTTATTTTATTCGGGCGTCTGCGGCGGCAGGCGTTGGATGTGCTGGGACACCACGTACCCGAGCACATGAGATTTGGACCCTCCCACGAGTTGCCATGCGAGACATAGCCGTGTCTGGGAAAAGGAGGAACCTGGGAGTGGGGACGATGCCGGGGTTTCGGACTTTTAAGGCCCCCCTGCGGAGGCAACACACCTCTTCGGCCTCTGCTTCACATAGACGGCACCTCCAGACTGACCCACCTGGACGAAATCGGCAGTCACATTTTCCTTTCCTTCTCTCCAATCTTCGTCTTTCTCTCTGGCCTTTTTATCTTTCCTGTCTTCTTTTAGCTTCTATCTTCCAAATTTCTGGGCCGCAAGGGTTAACCTGGTGTAGTTATCCAACCTTGGGTATCTTAGGTTATGGCGGCGATGCATAGCTGGCGTCTGCAGGTATTCTAACAACCTTGTAGCGTCCCCTTGTTAGGCTCGGTTGTGGGGGGCTACCATCGCCACCGAATTTTCCAATTTTATATGGCAAATTCCTTCCCACCTGATCACTCCCTGAAGGGTGGTGGCGCACCAATTAAACATTCAGTTTTTTCATGCAACCGAAACATTATTTTCCGAAGTACTACGCTGTACACAGCCAGCACGAAACTAGGGCAGTCCAAATGATATTATCATTTCTTGTAGCAAAATACCTCACGGGAGCAATCGACCAAGGTTATGAAGCAACGAAGACGGGAAGCGGCTACTGATGACTTGATAAGCTTAAAGAAAATAAAGTTAGAAGGTAAAAGAACGCGCCGTCGGGGCAAAAGGGACAGCTGGCAAAAATACATCTCTAGTAGTAATTCATATGCTGGCGAAAAATGAAAAGCTTGGAGCAGGGTAAACAAAATAAAAGGCCGCGAAGCTCGTCCCCTACCATTGGTACATACACAAGAAGGCACATTTATTGACCAAGCTAAATCTCTAGCAGCACATTTTGAACCGATCTCTAGTTTAACCCACTACTCAGATTCGTTTGTGAGACACGGGAAACAAGAAAATAGAAACAAACCTTACAACCGTCCATTCAAGATGGCAGAATTTCAGACTGCACTAAATGGTTGTAACACGTCCGCTACAGGGGGCGACAGAATACTATATGAAATGATCGAACACCTACACCCTGAAAGCCACAAAACACTAATGTCACTATTTAACTCGGTATTCTCAGCCTGCTGCATTCCGTCCGCCTGGAAAGAAACAATAATTATTCCTATATTAAAAGACGTCAAAGACCCAACTTAGGCCAGCAGCTATGGGCCTATAGCCTTGACAAGTTTCCTATGCATATTGTTCGAGAAAATGGTGAAGCGACGCCTCCTCCATTTCCTTGAAAGTAAATAACTACTAGACCCCCTACAGTGTGGTTTCGGGGAAGGTAGAGCTACAACTGGTCACCCTGTCCGCATCCAGACGAATAATGGTGAAGCTTTTGTGCATAAGCAGTTCTTCTTATCAGTACTTTTTGACATGGAGAAGGCATGTGACACCACGTGGCACTTCGGAATTCTCCGAGGCCTGGCTGAAATGGAAATCCAAAGCAATTTGCTGAATGTCACCCAAAGTTGCCTTTCTAACCACACTTTCCGTCTTAGAGTTGGCAATGTGCTGTCGCGTCTAGTGGCACATGAAACAGGTGTACCACAAGGTGTTGGGTTTAGCTGCACTCTATTCGTCGTAAAAATGAACTCGCTCCATACTTTCATACCACGTACAATGTTTTATTCTGTCTAGGTGGATGACCTACAAATTGGTTTTAAATCATGTAGTATTTCCAACTGTGAGCGACATGTACAGCTTGGGCTAAACAAATTGTCAAAGCCGGCTGAACAGGATGGGTTTAAATTAAACCTGGCAAAATGCACGCGTGGTTTCTGCTCGAACAAGAGAGAAATGCCTGCGACAGAACTTGCGTAATGTCTAATCCAATTTAATCTTCGAGCATTGCAACAGTTTTCACCGAAGTCCACTTTGTTACAACGTTATGGTGCCGCCCGAGTGAGAACTAAATGCCTAGTCATTACGAAACCTCCACAGCACAAGTTCTGCAATTGTTTCTGGCGCGAAAGAAGAAATATAACGTAAATGTATCCACAGTGTAGCAACACAGCGCCACGCATTGCACCTCTGGGCTGATATGACACATTTGCCTTTATTTGTTTCTGGGTTCAGTCCGACTCTACTTTCCTCGTTTCCTTGAATGATTGCGAAGAGAAAGAGAGCTGTCAAAAAAAAAAAGAAAGCCGTTTTGAGGTGCGTTCGCCCCTCTGCTGTGTGTGCTGCCAAAGCTTTCGCGAAGAAACGAATCTTTTTGCATAACTGCCACTCTTCCGAGAGTTACGGCGAAGCTGAGATGAAATATAGCAAGAAAGAAGTATAAAGCGAACGAGGATGCTTGTCTCATTGTCGTCCTCGATAAATTGAGGGCACACAAACCGGCACATTGTCTTGCCAAGAAATCGCTTCTGCGCGTAAAATAGATCTGTCCACTTTTCCCGCACGATCAGGTGACTCAGGTGACGGGAGAGCAATTGAAATGTGTCTGCGAAAGAGGACCAAATCGCGCGCGCATATGATTTTGGAAACTAGTGTAATGCGCACTGACGTGTCGTTGTTTGGATACGTTAGCTAGTTTGTAGTTGGTCTAGTTTGTACTATTTTTGTATGCGGACTCAATTCGATAAGATACTTCCGCAAAATATCAAATATACTTCTGTCGTTCAAAAAAAAAAACAATATGCTTATTTTAGAATTAAGGGACATAAATATAGGCAAGAAGAAAATTAAGATCAGTGAATGAATCTTAGGTCAAAACCAGGAGTTGATTATGCGGCACGCCGTTGTTTGGGTCTCCGGATTTCTCACATTTTTTTTTGACCACCTAGGGTTCTTCAACGCGCATCCAATGCACAGTACACGGGCGTGTTTGCATTCCGCCCCTATGACAAGGCGGCCGCCGCGGACAGGGCTTTGATCCCGCGACCTTATGCTTAGGCAGCGCAACACCGTAGCTGTTTAGCCACTGCAGTGGGTGGAAAATTAAAAAGCAGAAATGAAATGGCGAGTATAAAATATGACAAAAAAGTACACCGATTAGTGGCTTTGGCATTGCACTGCTCAGCGCAAGGTTGCGGGATGAAATCCCAGACCTTCTTTTGGCGGCCGCATTGCGATGGGGGCGAAATGCAAGGACGCCCACGTGCCGTACATTGCGTGCACGTTAGAGAAACGCAGGTGGACAAAATTAAACCGGATTCTCTCAGTGCAGTACAGAGCGCCTCATAATCAGATCGCGGTTCGGGCATGTAAAACCTTAGAATTCTTCTTTTTTCTTTAATGGCATTAAAAAGAAAAATCAGCAATGGTTAATGAAAGACGCAACATCACCTCGCTAGTGCTTCAAATATCGTAGCAAGGTGCAAGAGACGCCGTCAGTGACATATCTGATGAAGTAGACAAAGAAATCCTGACTATGACTACAAAAACAAGTTTTAATGTATTTTGCATTAGCGCAGAAAGTAAACAGTGTATACAGAGGAAATGACGAAGCTTGGGCGAACGCAAAGACAATTATACGTTAGGCTGGTTGGTCTTGCATTGCTGATGAGAAAAGTGTTACATCATACTTTCTGTTTTTGTTGCGCAAATTTTCCTCACCAGCAGTGACATAATGCGTACGTGCGCTGCTTGAGTGCTGGCAGGCTTTATCTTGTTCTAAACATTGCTCTCGCTACAATGAAAAAGGTAACGTCGTTACGCCCTACTTAGGCAGAAATATACGAAACGTTCATGTATTCTCTAGGTTGAATGCCGGTCGGCACCTTCGACAATTTGTTAATTATTCGAAAAGTTATTCTCAACCCCCACTGGGTCTCCTCACCAGTTGAAGGAAGCTCACAAGTAATTAGGGGAATGCCCCCAACAAGTGTCAGCAGTTCATGCGCTAATTTGAATACGCGAGCACCACTATCATGGCTAAAGCACATTGGCTGGAAGTGTACTAGAACATGACCGGCACTTCACTGGAGATAATTAGGCATAATTAGGATAATTAGGCCCCTAATGTAAGTATTGCGCGTCATGATATACGTACAGAATAGCTGTGTTCATGGACTAACTTTTTTTAAAAGTAAATCAAGGAACTCCTAAACAGCGTGCCAAACTGTGTAGGCAGAAGACAAACAGCGCACATTTCTGCCCTGCTGAGAATGAAGTATACTATCGCAGTTCTGGTGTCTGTAGGATGTTGTTATGAATTACTTTATTGAGCCCAAAAAGTACTAGCAGCCACGGTCCTGACGTTTATTTCCCTTCGGAGGCTGATTGTAGCACGGCCTATGTTTCGAGTTCGCCATGTTTCCTTTCCATTGTAGAACCTCGTGGTACTTCCCTCTGCTGATAAAAAAGTAACTTCTTGAGGTTTTCAAGTCTAATGTACGCAAAGCACTCGCCTGGGCCAGGAGTTCCCACGTCGTTACACTCAATCTGCGTTTTTTTTTTTTGCCTGTGCCCGCGCGGCGAGAGTCTCTTCGGGTAAGAATAATCATCCCGCCTTCGTTCGGCGAAGAGTGCGAGGAACGTGTCGTGGCGTCGTTATTCTGAGCACCGCAAGTATCGCTGAATATTGTACTCGTGGCTCGGTGAGGCCCCGAAGCGGGTGCCCAAATTGGAGGCGCAGGTGTGGTTCACGGCTGATGAATAAGCAGTGTGTTTACACCGCGCGCGCGCTCGACGCATGTCGCTTTCGCTCAAGCTTCGGGCACGTATAGCACGCGAAAGGCCATTAGCACATGTCCCCAAACGCGGCACCCCCCTGCCCCCTTTCTTGTTTTCCTAGGTTATACCATCGTTACGGCACTGTCATTAGCACGTGCTGTAGGCCAGTGTGTCGCATGACGTGTTTTCGTTTGGCGGCAGCGTCGTCGGAGTCGTGTGTGTTCGATATAACGGGCCAGGTCCATCACACTAATAGCTCGCTTTCCTATCAGAGAAAAGGCGGGGTGCCCTAGTGTCGTTTCCTGATGACCAGCGATTGGCCTTGCGAGAAGCACCCGTGCGCGTTCGTGCATTTGAAACTGCAGCACGGTTGCAGCGCGATTTTTTTGAGAATGAGAGATTTGCTTCGCGTCCTGTCACAGACCCGAAAATTGAATACTGAGTTCGTTCCCTAATGTCTGCGTTGAAGTCTGAATAATTAAGCTACAGAGAAGAGAAGTTCACGCATGTTCAATCTTTTTTTTTTACACACCTGGTATGTCCTAGGCAGTCCTGAAGAACTCTTTTTCCAGGACGTGCTTTGTTTCTTCGGCAGTATTGCTAGCAAATGAAAAAGAAAAGAGCACTACGCGGCTAAGAAGAGAGAGAAAGGCAAAGGAAAGACAGAGAGGTTAACCAGAGATTATCTCCGGTTGGCTACCCTGTATACCGGTGGAGGGGCAAAGGGGTGCGATAGTTGAGAGAGGGAAAAAGAATTAAAATACGCACACAGACACACAAAGACACACACACACACACACACACACACACACACACACACACACACACACACACACACACACACACACACACACACACACACACACACACACACACTCATACTATTTCTGTGGGCACTGTCACGCAGTCTGCGAACGCGTTGCGAGTCTTACGCAATGTCACCGTCCAATCCTACGTCCCACAGTGTGCAGTCACAATTTGTCACAAGGTCCCGTGTCTTTTAAGTAACGCAGCAGCGCCTTCATTGCTGATCGCGCTGATATTCGCGTAGGTCAATTTCCAAGGATGCTGTTCTCCGTTACTGGGCGCTTGTACAGTTGGTCTAGGACGGCTGAGAGGGCTGCTCTTCTAGGGTTGAAACGAGGTGTGTGATTGTTTCGTTGCACCCGCATAAGTCAAAAAGTGGGTTGTTGGTCATTCCGATAAGAAGCGACTCCACAAAGACTTTTGGCCTAAAGCCGCAGTATGTATACTTAGGTGTTCATGGCGCATCCGCCGGTTTCTTAGTTATCGACGTGTCTCGCCAGCCCTCTCTTGAGGAACTAAGTTTTGCGCAGACGTGCCATTACTGTTTTCTTATAATCACCAAATACGCCAACCATTCCTTTTACCAACCGCATAACATTCGAGATGGGGCGAAGGCCCGTTATAGAAATTAAAGAAAAATGCCCAAACTTCCTTCCAGCACAGCAGTATTGGTTCGCCTCTAGGCGTCTTGCATGCTCCTTGGATTCCCCGCATTCCAGATGTGCTCACCCCAGTAACTGGAATTGGATACATAATAAAGTTGTCACTAATGGAAGGAAATTATCTAACAAAGTCACATACACCCACGCACACGCACACACAAACATATATATTATATATCATGGCTTCATTGTCAGTTGTCATTATATATACAGACGAATTATACAGTGATTAAAGTTAACCATCATGAATTCAGTTTACGGGGAACAAGCCGCATAAAAGTTGTCCTACCAGTACTCGACCAACCTCAACACAACTTCATGCGATTCTGTCTGCGATTAGGCCTATATGCTCCCACATACCTCCACATAAATAAGCAATACTAAGAGATTCTCAAGTGTCACTACTTTACATAAAACAACATTTCGCACAACGAATGATGGTATAGCAGAGGTGATACAAAGAGCACGCAACTGAGCAAAAAAGCAACATTAAAAGAGCTCCAGTGTGTCCCAAGTCAATGTGGATTTGCAGGAACTGCTTCGGTAAATGCCTTAGCACGAGTGGTACATATAAATGATAAAACCTTGGTCCTGCCTTTGTCAAAAACTGCTGTGTATTCTTCTGGTTAAAAAAAAAGAAAAACGTAATTGCGCGCCCCAGTTACGATGGAGTCTTGGCTTATCAATAAGACTTAAAGTTCAACATTATTCCGAGCAGATCTAACTATAAAGTTCTCCATACTGATCAAGGTAAGACGTGCTAAAGTAGCAGTAATACATAGCTTATGACTTGACATTGCCTGTGCAAAGAGCCTGGCATGCAGAATAGGAAAAACTAACGGTCCAACTTCTTCCAGTTAAGAATCCCATGAATATGCAGAACACCATCTCCTGCACAGTCACAATTTATTCAGTCGTGCGCCAAAAGCTGCCAAGGAAAGTGCAGTTCCGTGGTAGAAGACCGCTGTCTTTTGGAAAACTCTTGAGAACGTTGCTAAAAAATATTGCACAGATAATAACTGTAAGTGCATTGATAGAATTCTTTGAAGAATCTAGGATCTAAAAAGCTCATTACACACTTGTTATTGTTTTGAAAATTATTGTTTTTATTACTTTAGTTGTATGACACTTCTTACACGTGCACCGATGCTCGTTATACTTGTGGTTGCACAAATCCAATGATTTAAGGTATGGGTCACTGTATGTTCATTACTCACTGTACGTTTCACAATGTTGACAGGAGTTTGTGTATTGCGGCGATCTCTAAGCTTTTCCTTTTGTTCTTCATTTTTTTTCGTTACAATCGCTGCATTTAGCTTTTGTTCTGACCTGCCAACTTGGCCTGTGACCATTCGACTCGTGTGTTGAGACTTACGTGCTATTTTGGGGAAGTGGACGCGTTTTTCTGTGTCTGTATGAATTTGTTGATTAAAGCATGTTCCTCGTTTAAGAGCGAAGCGTTTCTTGGCGAAGTTCGCCGTGTTTCGCGACCATGGGAGCTGCCTGACTGTTTGGTCGCCGAATAGGCCAACCAATCACAGCAGAGCACACACTTCGCGCACTCCGCTCGGTTCCTTGAGGCACCAGCAGATGGTGCTCGCTTCCGCGCACCGGCGAGAGCGGCGGCGCGGGCCGTGTGGAGGACAGAACAAAAAAGATTTCTGGCTTCGCGCATCCGCGACTGCACAATAATGGGAAAGTAAACGCTTCTTGCGGATATTTATTGATTGATAGAAAACATCGTTATTTGCAGGATATTCGTAGAACTCGTGGGTGGGCCGCCTATTCCGGTAGCCCACTGGTTACTGCTGCTGCGCTGGCCCTCCCCACCAGCCAGTGCTGACGGTCAGGATCATCGCTGAGCAGAATAGCCTCCCAGTGCTCTTTTGAGGGATTTGGAATGCGGTCAACTATGGGATTAAACTAGCAAGCCCACACCATGTGGTAGAGGTTAGCTACCTCTCCACAGTGTGGGCATTGCGGGGAGTATAGTGTAGGGTACCACTGGTGTAACTTAGCTGGCGTTGGGTATGTATTAGTTTGTAGCCTCCTAAGAGTGTTCTCTTGCAACTTATTGAGGGATTTGTGTGGTGTTGGGTACTCCTTCCTGGATGTTCTGTATGGTGCGAGATTGCCAGCATACACTGCTAAAGCAGTTAGGTCCCAGCACTCTTCACGGTCATCATGGGGAGACGCCCTGTAAAGAAGAGCTTGGGCATGCCTGTGAGCGGCTTCGTTTCATCCTGGTAGTTCCAGGTGACCGGAAACCAGATGACTGAGGCTTGGCTGGGTGGATGCTTAGTCAGCAATGACAACCCTGACCTGTGAACTAATCCATTATTGAAGTTGCGACAGGCGTTCTGGGAGTCAGTGAGCACATCGGTGTTGGGGTTAGATGCTATAGCTAATGCAATAGCTGCTTCCCCCGCGTGAGTGGGGTTGGAAGTTTTCATCGAGGCGCAATTCACCACCGATCCTGAAGGTGTTGAGACCACAATAGTCATCACTCCATTCTTTGACCCTGCGGCGTCCACATGGAGGGAGTTAGGTTGCTCTTCCCATTTCTTCTGCAGGGCTTCCCCTCTTGCTTTTCTCCTTTCGATGTTATATACGGGATGCATGTTCCGCGGAATGGGGTACGCATTGATGCGTCAGAACGGATTCGAAACGCGCTACGTGTGTGTGTGCATGCTGCCTTTGAAACCAGGATGCGTTAGAGGTGTCCGTCGTAGTTAAGCAACTCCGCTTAAGAAAAGGCTGGGTATAATTTGTGTGCGCACGGGCTTGTCTTTGTGTGTGTGTGTGCTCTGTCCCGTCCTTATTGTACGTCGGAGCACAGGTGTAGCTGGCGACTCTAAGAGGCACCAGCATTTCCTTAAATACATTTCAAAGTAAAAAAAACAACTGTAAATCCGGCCTTTATCGGTTTCGACATCTGTCGATATAGTACATACACCCCTCCCCCCCCCCCCCCCGACGTCGCCACTATAGTGTCTTGTTATAGCACGAAACACATGAAATTTTGACACATTTTGAAGACATCGACCCACCTGATATACTTATTGGGTTGGTCATGAGCGTTCCTGCTCTCGCACAAACGTCACGATTTCGTTGTCGTTGTTCCTTTTCATTCCATACTGCTGGGAATATTTCTGTTTAATACTAGAACTCTCGTCGCTCACACACCACAAAAATAATTTAGAATATGTATGTTTTTATGCTGCCAGAATTCTGTTCACGTTTCTTTCGCGAACCTATCTCAATGTTCGTTGAACTCTCCCGAAAGCACAGTTCAGCACACCCGAGTTCGAAACAGGTTAAGCAGATTGTGTTGGGCGAAATGAACACATAAATCACGGGGTTATGATCACTAACAAGAATTTAAGTATAAACAAGTGAGTTTATCGCTCAGGCCACAATGAAGAGGTCGGCGAATGCAACTGCTAAGAAATTTATGTTAGTATCTTGCTCTTATCTTTTTCTTACTAGTTGAAACAGTTTGGAAGAACAAAAGCGTCCCTCTCATAAACTATCGTTTCAAGGCAGTGTAGACGCTTGCGAGGTCACCAACCGGCGAGCCTCTCATTATATTGCTACGAAAAACTGAGAAAGTGGGGGTTGTTCCCATTGTTTGAAATGAGAAAGCGGAATCGCTTCGAAGTAAGAGCGCCCGCTCGACTGCGTACAATCATTTTTAGATACACGCGCAATGGTTAAATATGGCTTGGTCATCAGATAGTCCACACAAGTTACGGACAATAGCAGTTGAAATTTCGCTTGACAAAATTGGCATAAGTGCATTGAACTGTTGAGTTTATTGTGTTGATCGCTTTAAACTGCCACTTATCGTTTTAGCTTTCTAAATACAGATGCCATAGCATCAAATAGACTAGTAATTGTGCGTTGTAATGCGCAGCGTTTGCCAAGGAGCCTGACATCCATTGGCTTCATTGACAGCAACGGACGCCAAAACAAATTTCAAGAATGTGCTTTGCAGTGGCACTGTAACAAATGACATAGGGGTCCCTGCATGTGCACGGATCGGTCACGGACGCCGATACTGTATAGCAGATATGAGAAACGTTGGTGCTATTGTACTGGGACGCAGGCGAAAATTATGGAAGCCGTCGTCATCAGCAGCAAAGATGTCAGCTGAGGCCAATGGGCAAATGCCATGGCCTGTAAGATTAGTGCGACCACAGCGAGTGAAAAAGAAGATGGTTGTGCGTAGTTTAGCGCACCAACAGTGAGCAGCCTCCGCGGAAGCTGTGCAAGCGTGTCGCGAAGCGTAGCTCTCTACAACAGTAAGCGGCGTTAATAAAAGCCAGAGAGAGAATGTATAAAAGGGTAGCTTGACGGCGTACAATTCACGCGTAGTGGGGAGGTTGTGGGTTCGGATCCCATGGTACGCGTAAATCACGCACAATGCGGAGATTGTGGATGAAATTATTTTGCACGTAAAAGCAAACCTAAACCGAACTTCAGTCAAACTATTATACCGAGCTTGTGGAAGACTGGAAATTGAAACGACGGATGGGTATCAGTCTTTTGACAACTGTGTTGTTTGTTTTCGCTGCCACATTTTCTCTTCCCCTCCTCAAGTTTCAGGTGCGTTCTCCTATGCGAGTCGTAAGTGTCCTGAAACGAATTTGATATAATTTTATGCGACTACCCTTCTCACGTTGATATAAACGTTTATTCTACATGGTAAGATTGCTTTCTTCAATGAAATGTGAACGTTTTGTATCTCAACTGAATTTGGTGCAGCTCTCGTTGCACCTTTCGCTTTGCCTTCTGTTGAGCAGCTGAAAGGATGAGCTAACATAACATTATTTTCATCCTGCACGAGGAAGAACACTAATCTCCAACTCACTCTCCAATTTACTCCTCAATAAATCTTACTGGAAACTTTGTATTTTCTTCATGCGCAGTGGCACTTCATATATGATCACATAAATTAATTTATTTGGGAACCTTACGTGCGAAGAACACGACATGATTATGAGGCACGCCATAGTGGGGGACTCTAAAATAATTTTGACCACCTGGGGCTCTTTAACCTGCACCCAGTAAACCGTAAAAGAGCGTTATTTCTCTTTCATTTCGTGCCCATAGAAATACGGTCAACTTTGATCCCGCGAACATGGGTTTAGCAACACAACGCCCAAGTCACTAAGCCATCACGGTGGATTATGACGAATTATGAATAAGCAACCATGGCACATTTAAAAAAATCTTGGTTTATTTTATATTGTGGGCATTTAGCACGTAAGTATCAGAGACAAAGCCCTCCAGTCCCGGCGTGCATTCGTGCATTCCTTATACTTTATTGAAAGCATATCCCCGCCTAGCCGGAGGGCATTAATGCAGAGGGGGGATGGGGGATCTTGCGTTATTCAGTTAAAGTCAGGTTCTCACGGTCGATTACAGTACAAAAGAATGTGGACAATGAAACATTCAGCATTTACCAATATGAAATTGTTTGAAACAAATCCTTGTTTAAGAATTAACGGACATAACCTACCGTTAAACAGTGCGAGGCAATGCTAGCACCCGTTCTCGAAAGTGCCCATACGCCGGCCATGACTTTCATGACGACTTCCCTTGATAGAATATACGAGTGCGCATTGGCCAGCGAGTGTTTTTATGCGAAGCATATTACGAGAGCTCAACCCAGCTCCTCAGGCGCGGCGGTGTCGCCTTGAATACCACGTGACACCGTGACGTCACGACAGAGGAAAAGTGGCTTTGGCTCAACTCTTGCAAGGTGGGCTGGGTGGGAATCGAACCAGGGTCTCCGGAGTGTGAGACGGAGACGCTACCACTGAGCCACGAGTACGATGCTTCAAAGCGGTACAAAAGCGCCTCTAGTGAATGCGGTGTTGCCTTAGAAACGAGCTGTTTCTAAGGCTCAGGCGTGCGTCGCTTGCTCAGGCGCACATTTCGTTGCCGCGCCGAACGCTGCGTTGCTCGACGCTCACCGCGTCCAATGCGGGGCGTCCAAGGCGAAGCAGAGTAACGCATGAGTTGTTTCTTCGTCTAGCCGAACCAAATATAGCCAAGCAACAGCAGTTCACCAAGCTAAACAGTGGTTCAACAACTAAAATAAAGGCTAGTATGCTTCGCATCCTGGGCTTAACCTTACCTAAGCCACAGCCATTTTTTTATTATTGTTTTCCGTCCGTACTTCTGTGTTGGACAAACACCAACATATGACGGCATCTGTGAAAGCGCTGAAATGTCCATTTGCTTTTGTTTATTCACTTCATGAGGAGTCCGGAATAACAAGGTCGAAAGGTCAGGCCAACAGACGTTTCTTTTTCTACTTGAGCAGCGGTAACCGTAAATATATACTCTATCAAGAAGAACTCCACTGCTATTACCATCGAGTTTATTTATTTATTTATTTATTTATTTATTTATTTATTTATTTATTTATTTATTTCAGTGCTCTCGTGGCCCGAAGGCCAATAATACAGTAAGTAGTGGTTCATAATGACAAATGTGTATGTACAGCAGTAAAGTTCAACCTGGTGTATTGTGGGCGGTTGCTTTGAAGCTTCCATTGTCCGGAATGGTGGCGACTAACGCAGATAGGCTTTTGCAGAATAGACATGTTCTTTGAATAAAATAATTCTTGTACGAGTTTGTTCACCAAGACGGCACGCGAAGGTTTTGGCTGCGAAAAGGGGTTATATGCTCGACGGACATGTTCCGCCAAGAGGAACATTTTCTTGCTTGTTTTCTTAGCAACCTTACGTCCACCATGAAACCGGAATAAACACAAGCACGCACAAAAAAAGACAGAACCAAAGACAGACGATGAGTCTCATAGATCTCACTGCCATTCATTTTCTGTTTCTCTTCTCGACACAAAAAAACCACAACGCTAGCCGTTCACTTAGTGTGGACTTTAAACAATAGATCTTCATAAGACATAATTGTGCCCATCGGCGAGAACGGGAAAGTTTGGGTAGATTACGAATGTCTTTCATAAATGTGTAAACCTTGCATACCGGGAATAATCAGACAAAGTACACTGTAAACAAAAATGAGTCCATATGGGCGTTTTAACAGTTGATATGCCATTTTTCCCCTCTAGCCTAAAATGAGTACTCCCACGAGAAGAAGTAAAATAAGCTAGAACCATTATTATACCCCCGGCCCCATTTGAAGGGCCATTGCGGTTGTAAAATGGGGGTTTTCAAGGAATAACGGTGGCGTACGGGAAAGTGGGAGTGTTGAAATACACCCATATCTGAGACGAGCCAAATATAGAAAAGAATAACTCAGCCGTGACCAACAAGGCAGGCAGCCGCAGCGACAATTTCAGTAGGATTATTTCTGCAGTCACATTCGAAATATCCCGCGCAATGTGTGTCGGCGCTGTTTTTCTGTTCGGAGTAGCCGCGCCTTGGCGCTGCACACAGGACGCCGAAAGTCGGAACGGTCGGAACTACGCGCGGAGGAGCACAAGCCTTCGGAGCGCGCGCGCGTACGTTGAAAGCCGCAAAGGGGCAGCCATTGTCAGCGGCGGCGCATTCTTCTACCGTGGTTGTTGTTTCTCACAGCATTGAACCCCCAAGACTCCACGGTAAGTGACTTCGAACGATTATTACACGTTCTATGAGTGTGCATACGTTCTAAGTGAAGAAACGCGCTGATATGACTTATTGAAGGTCTCAGTACAACATGGCGCGACAGTTGGCCGTCTAGAACCATCTTGCACGATCTCTGTGTTTCTTCGAGCTTTGTCGTAATCGAGGTGACTTGAGTGTTTAGGGTCAAGCGAGTGTACTTAAACATTAGAATTTTACATGATGAGGGACTGTGCCGCGTCTTTAATAGGGTGGATGTGAACATTCGACATGCTCCCCGAAGCGCAAGCCACTACCATAATAGTTATGTGCAGTGCAAGGTGAGCTAAGCTTCGCTGCCTAACCGCCGCCTGAAAATGCGGCGGCTCGTTAAGGGTTTACTGCGGTGCGCGTGTGTGAGTGTTTGTACAGCCACGGCCGCTGGTTTCCATTGAGCGGCCGTGGTACAGCGATCATTTGAGCGAGAACCGGCGGCGCTTCTTTGTGCGCGGTATCTGCTAGCTGGCGCGTACGCGGCGCCAGTCCCCTAGCTCGTGCGATTGTGTGCAGTAGGTCGCTCACTAAGCGCGCATTGTGCAGATTTGCCAGTACGCTCCGTGCTATCGTCTGTGTCTCTTCGCGCCCACGCCGCTGATTGTGCAGGGAATGTGCGACTGCGGCGTGTAGCATGTAGAGCCTGCGCCCGTCGACTTTGATCTACGGGCGTGAAATGTCGGCGGCGCGTTTGTGGTATTAAAAGCGTGTGGTGAGCTTCCAACGGCACTACGGGTCAACGCCGCATGAACTGCCGGTCAGAGTATAAGAAACGCTTTATAGTTTATAGTTAGCGTACTGCTTGGCGGTAACAGTGTCCTTCTTTGATTCAGATTACTGGATACGCCGTCACTTGAACCTCGGCGGCCGGAGCAGGTGAGTACCAGTGGCGCCGGCGCCTCGGCGGCCAGAAAACGACGCCTGTGCCGTGACGAGATATATCAATTTACGCGATAGAATTGCCGGCGATGGCTCATACGGGCGCGTCGCTCCATGGCTGTGTTCTTTGCTGGAGGCCGCCACTACGCCTGCCGTGCACATACTACGCTACATCTATACAGTCGATGCTTGTGCAGTGTTGTTATTCAACAGCTGGCGCTGTGCACTGGATACCTGGACTTGTTTAATGTTTAATTACTTTGCTGCTGTGCCGTTGGGTATTGGGTACAGATATTGAGTTTTGAATTCTAGGTGCCAAATTCACACAAAAAAGTGGCGCTTTTCAACTTAGGATCATATCACACATCATAGCATCATCCTATATTGCACGAATATTAACAACAAAATTTCTACTGCTGGTGAAAAAAGAAAGGCAGACCGATCAACCTGTATCTGTGAGAAAAATGTGCTTGAAGTCTGCCATCGTCTATTATAAAAAGGTAATGCCTTGGTATTCAATGTCAGTAACACTCATAAGTTATGCATCCTTTTGTGTGAAATAATTTGTCTTAGAAGCCATTCATTGTAAGGTATCAGTAAACATCTCATAGCTTAAGTAGTGCAGAAGTGTATGAGTTAGGCAAAGGTTTTAGTTTGTAAAGAGCAAAGCCATTAAGGTATAAAATTTTGGCAAGCTTAGTTTAACAATAAGCTGACCAATATACAAAACCTAATGTAGCAGCAGATGCTCTCCAAGATAAACTGGCGACCAGCTTTTTCGTGTTCTATGTGATCATTGTAATGTCAACTTTTTCTCTTTTATTTCAGGACTGTGGTTGCGGCCGTTTCGTTGCCAGCTGTGAGGATGAAGCAGCTTCATAACCGGAGATCAGTCGCCTCCCATCAGTTTCCCTTTTCAGCAATAGAGGTCTTGGTATGCTCTTACGTAGAGTTTACTTTTATCACCCTATATGTTTTAAGTGCAATGGCTAGTTTAGCGGCATCACTTAGAGTGATTGGTGTGACACCTGTTCCATGGGACGTATGCAGGTTATCCCACGTAACTTTAGAAAACTTTAAAAAATTTGCATATGCCACCTTGCTGCACAGAACCTAGGTAATGTTGTTTCCTGTCTCTTGGAAATACTTAGATTTTCTGCATTTTGCCTAATTACCTGATTATTCTTAATCAAATAATCAACTCAGATATTATAATTAGATAAAAAGTCTCAATTATAAAATTGTAGTGCAACGTGAACATTTTCCAGTACAGCTTTCTGTGGCTCAATATGTGCTACATACCGTGTTTGTAGGAGCATGAAAAAAGCCTGAGAATCCCGCAGAGTGCCTTGAGTGTGTGTGTGACAGCACCTGTGTTGTGTTCTTCCTTCAGTCCTCGTCTTTTGCGCTGTACAAACATGTCGACCTCAAATGGCCAGTCCCGTGGCAGCTTTGCATGTATTTGAGTGTGTGCCCTGTATAGGCATGTGTGTTCCAGTAAGAAAAAAAATACTGAAGGAGCCTAACGTGATGTATTTCAGGACAAGTGTATGATGTAAATTACTATGTGAAAATAAAATAGGAAACCGAAACAAGACTTCACAGTAGAGATATGCAGGTGTGTGCATCAGCATAATGACGAAACCCTCGTGCAAGTTTAGAAAAATATTCATTAAGTTAGTTTCTGTCATTCTTCTCTGTCACATTATTATTGCAAAAATGTGCTCTCTAGTATTGCACCATTAAAAACACAGTTCAAATACATCATTTGCTGGCACCTTCACATTCATAGCCACATAGAGAGGAATGGTTAAAAATTTGCTTTGCTTCTCTGACCTTCATTTTAGGCCCTTCTCATGTTTGCTGAGCTTCTTAATGTATCATAGACACCCTCCAGTGTTTACAGGCAGCTTGAGCACATTATGCCAGATTGTGAAGAAACTGCAGAGGTCGCAGTGTCTATAGCGGTGCCCGGTATATGCATGTTTCTTGCATGATGCATTATGCTCAGTACCAATATTGTCAAGACAAAATGGCTAAAGTACATCCTTAAGAGTCTTAAGCGCATTTGGATGACTTTACAGCATGTAGCAAAACAAGAATGGGAACTGAGGTGCTTAATTTTTGTTCATTATTACCATATGGCACCAGCATGCAATGAAGACAAAAGAGGAAGAGAAATGAAGTGCACCAAAGGGCAACTCTATCCTGATGGGAGCTGCATTCACATCCGCATGATGCATGCAATCTTTGAGTTATAGCAGCAGCTATCCACCTGTTCACTTTGTTGCACATTTGTATTGTTTATGTACTAAGTCTGGCCCTGGAAGTGTTAGGCAGTGCCACTTGTGGCGTTGGTGTGGCATGCAGCACATCCTTCTAACCACAGGTGTCATGTATTATGTGAACCTAAGTTCAATTCATGTAATGCACAAAAGTTCCATTTGAAAGGATGTGCCATATTTGTCACCATTGCCATGAGTAGCACTGGCTGACAGTCACAGGGCGAGACATTAACCTTGCTCAGCTATTATGCAAAACTATTTTACATACAAATATAGTAATTAGTATACATGCCAAAAGCATCACAGAATAAAATTTTTGATCCGCATCTTACAACGATTGTTATTTTGCTTTACCTCAGGATGCCTTTCTACCGGTGTTGCATCCTGTGACTGACCACTCCAACGATCTCGGCAGATTCGTTACGCAGGTGTGTTCTTTTGCTATTCCCAGTACTGATATTTTGTAGTTTACGTTCGATGTAAATGCACAGATCGAATGAAAAACAGGTTAAAAGATGAACTCACAGGCACTGTGTCCAAACGTTTGTGAGGAAGGAAAATCTTTGTTACAAGTTGTAATTATAGCAACACAAGAGAGTGTGCAGATCAAACCACTAGTACCTAGCAAGCCTTATACACAGCATTATACCGTAGAAGCCAAAACATCAGGCGAAAACCTGTACTAAACTAGGGACTGTATTAAAACGTTTTGGAGGCATGAAGTATTTCTTGGGTTACTCGGTCTAATTGCTTGAACTGAACTGACGTGTCCTGCAAAACAGTTTGCATTCGCATTTGATACAATCTGCAGCAAGATCTGAACAAAGGGCTGCAATACTGTAAGGGCTTCCTATTGAAGTAGCAACCAGTCTTCCCAGTGTACTGCAGCCTCAGGAAAATGAAATGTGGTACACTGCACCACATGCACACACAACAAATTTTAATCCATAAGCATCTTTACACTGTGCTTGTGCAGGACTGGGCAACTGGCTGTTTGTTTGTGACCGAAACAACTACGTACATCAAGACTGTACTGGGAAGCCACTATCTTTTTCAGTTAGTGTAACAGTCGATAAACATATGGATTTACATGAACATTTTGTCTGCCACACTTTTCATTGTCGTTTTTTTGCGCTCTTGCTTTGATGGCTGGGAGACATTTCAGGCTCGCTGAAGAGACAGGTAGCCCAGTAGCTGCCCTCACAAAGTTATTTGATTTTTAAGAGCCAACTTGCTTTGGACAATGCTGAATAACACATTAAAAGGCCCGGGATTATTGACGAGGTTAGAATGACTTTGAAAGAAGTTTATGAGTGTTTTTTAACTCTGATCTGTCTGCTGAGACCAAATCATGTCAGCTTTTAATGAAGCAACGTTCAGGTTGGAAAACTGCAAGGCTGTGTGGGTACTCAAACAACATCAATGCTTCAGCTAGCTGAAGTTGCTCCATGACATCAAGGCAGAAGCAAATGACATGGCAAAGGAAAGGTTGGTGGACAAAGGACTCTTGGTGGCAATTATGTAGGTTCAAGGGCTATTGCACTGAGTAAGAAAATGTGTTCCCGATACAGCGTGAACATAGTGTTAAAGCTGAAGAGCAAACTGGCACCATCTGCCTAGTCCTACACAAGCACGTGCACAGAAAGGGATGCCTGTTGGCCTTGAGGGCCACCACTAGAGAGATCAGCTGCTATCGCTATGACATAGAATGTGACATCAGATGACTATAGTTCACACCTTTGCTGCAGCTTGCTGGCTGGGCAATTGAAGCCTTGATTGTAAGGTTGAAAAGTTTCAATCTCAAGGTGGCAATTTAGTTGCCAACTCTTACAGCATGGTTCACTACTCAGTGATGCAGTGCTGGACATATTCGACCAAGCCTGGTGCGAGTTCTCATGAGTGCCTATGTTCAAGCTGCCGCTAGATACTTAGTTGATAAAGTCACTGAAAACGAAATATGGTCATCGAAAGAGTCATGAAAACGATGCACGCAAGGTTTGTAGTGTGCTCACTTGGTATGACATTAGTCAAAACACCCTGTGTAGATGTTCCAAAAGGACTTCTTGGGCAAGTTGGTGCTTAGATTTCCTAGGTATACTTTGTGGTGCAAAATACATTTCTTGAAAAGGGATAGAAGAAAGGAAGACAGTGAAGTGCCAAACTACCAACTGTTTAATGACAGCCTGAACAAACGTAAAGAAGAAAATACAACTTCCGCTCAAGCGCAGGGAGCCTAGGTGCGACAGAACAGCATGGTCGCGATAACATACTTTGGATGAAGCACATTTGAAGCACAGGGAAAATCAGACATCCACCCGTTCGTAGCAATTGCTACAAAGGAAACCCATACGGATTCCTCGAAAGAAAGGCCTCATAGTTGAAGAAAAATTCGTCCTGGTCCCGGACTCGAACTCGGGACCACCGCCTTTCAGGGGCAGCCGGTCTACCATCTGAGCTAACCAGGATTTTCCCTTTATTCATTACGTCTCTCCACCTTGCGGGTTTCCGCAGAACTACTACATGAAACTCTTGCCTTTGCTTTGTGTTGTCGACAAATTCGACTTCGCCCTGCCATCTGCTAGCCGCCTGGTTAGCTCAGATGGTAGAGCGGCTGCCCCGGAAAGGCGGTGGTCCCGGGTTTGAGTCCCGGACCAGGACGAATTTTTCTTCAACTATGAGGCCTTTCTTTCGAGGAATCCGTATGGGTTTCCTTTGTAGCAATTGCTACGAACGGGTGGATGTCTGATTTTCCCTTTATTCATTACTTCTCTCCACCTTGTGGGTTTCCGCAGAACTACTACATGAAACTCCTGCCTTTGCTTTGTGTTGTCGACAAATTCGACTTCGCCCTGCCATCTGCTAGCCGCCTGGTTAGCTCAGATGGTAGAGCGGCTGCCCCGGAAAGGCGGTGGTCCCGGGTTCGAGTCCCGGACCAGGACGAATTTTTCTTCAACTATGAGGCTTTTCTTTCGAGGAATCTGTATGAGTTTCCTTTGTAGCAATTGCTACGAACGGGTGGATGTCTGATTTTCCCTTTATTCATTACTTCTCTCCACCTTGCGGGTTTCCGCAGAACTACTACGTCAAACTCTTGCCTTTGCTTTGTGTTGTCGACAAATTCGACTTCGCCCTGCCATCTGCTAGCCGCCTGGTTAGCTCAGATGGTAGAGCGGCTGCCCCGGAAAGGCGGTGGTCCCGGGTTCGAGTCCCAGACCAGGACGAATTTTTCTTCAACTATGAGGCCTTTCTTTCGAGGAATCTGTGTGGGTTTCCTTTGTAGCAATTGCTACGAACGGGTGGATGTCTGATTTTCCCTTTATTCAGGAATGAAGCAAATTCACTCTTTGCACTAGCCTATTGCAGAAACAAAATATGACAAACTGAGCTTTTAAGGGGGCCCTCAGATGGGCCCAGTCCATGTGTGTCTTCATTTCTAGCGCAGCTGAGCACATCTGCAGCCTGCACACCCTGTTCTAGAGCTGATCTGCTGCATGTGGAAAGACCAGATGTGCTGATATGGCGTGGTATTATGTGCACAGTCTTCCCACGTGTTTAGTACTGGGGGTTGCATAATCTGTAGTTTCAGAGATGCATTGAAATGAGAGACAGACATAGCATTCACCTCCACTGCCAGCACTTTTCATGATAGTGTCGTCCCACTGCGTGTGACTATCAAAGAGGACAGAGTGGATGAAAAAGCAAGGCTGGGTTTGCTTCATACTACCTATGTGAAGGTATCGGTGACACACCGTAAAACCATATCTTTATTCGCTGACTCTCAAATTCAAAATTTGAAGTCGTACTAAATGGCTTTGTATTACTGAGAGTAAGGGTAAGCTGCAATGGCAGGATTGAAAAGACTAGGAAATCTCTTCAGTTAAAGTTATTTCATAGTATGTACTGTTCCAAACATGTAGAGATAGGGAAATTCATATCAGGCTATCATCATACCTCACAAGGAAGAGATTACACTAAACAGGTTTATTAATTTCCTTAGTGGTGATGCCTCACATTGTTTTTTCCTTGGACCAAAGGGACTGCAAGGTTTTTCCGCCTGCAAATGATTGCATAGTTTTCAAAGATAATTCCCTCCCTGCTTTGTTTGCTTGATTTGACTGTAAGTTACATTACACATAATGTATATCCCCCTGCAACGCCAGTACAGGCGAAGCCGGTACTAAATGAATAACCACAAAAGGATTTTGGGGCGAGCAAAAATGGCATTTGCAATAAAGATATGCACAGATGTCCCGTCAGTGTTGCTGTCAAACAAGAAATTGTGATATTGAGCGACTGAGCAAAATAGCTAAATGTGTGCTTGCCGAACTATAGCTGGCATTTGCACCTTGATTGTGACTTAGCTACCAGAAGAAATTTGTTTTGTCTTGTTCTTTTTCTGTTAAAATGTAGCTTTTTCTTTGTTTACTTTCCTTTGGGTTTTTGTAGCTATATCATGTGCACATGTGACCAATAATGCCGTCTGGAAGTTAGTGGTTGATGGTATTTCTCACTGCCTGTCGTTGGTTCAGTGTGTACTAAAGTCAAAAGAGCACCGACCAGTATAAACCAGTGTGTTGAATTTGTTTTCTTGTGTTAGTGCGAATGATCTGACTGGTTATGTGTCCAAATAAGCAATTAGATTATGAAAACAAAGTTCATCAGAACATGTCATTCGTTTTACTTATAATTACCTTATTTCAACTGCAGAACCCACATGTTCAGGCATGTAGATTTAAGTAGAACAAGTCTTTTTGCGATTGTTAGTTCTGAACAGGTGAGAGCAGTGCTAAGGACACAAAGTGAGTCCACATAGATAAATGGCATGGTGCACTGTGCACGGACCTGATAATTGATGTGTTTTTGCAACAGACAAGCAAATAAATATCTAGTAACACCTTGTCAAAGGCACGAAAGCACATAAAGAGGCAGGGGTTGGCCACATACAAATGTGCCTTGGTTGTAGGTTTGTTAACAAGCATGCCACTTTCCTGTAACTTCGGAATACAGGTGCTGCACTGACACATACATCTCTTTTTTATTATGCGAAGCATACTAGCCGCACAACCATGCTCTTCCTTGCTGCGCCGCGCGTGGCCGCATAGCTACCATTTGACGTCATAACAGCTGCAAAAGCGGAGGCTGAACTCGTGCGCTCGCTTGCGGCCGCGTAGCTACATAGCCGGGTCTCAGCTCGTGCGCTCGCCTGCATGAGTTGTTTCTTCGTCTAGCCAAACCAAATATAGCCAAGCAACAGCAGTTCACCAGGCTAAACAGTGGTTCAACAACTAAAATAAAGGCTAGTATGCTTCGCAACCTGGGCTTAACCTTAGCTAAGCCACAGCCATTTTTTTGTGGGATTTGGTTAGTTTCGGGGTTAATGGTTGCTGCTTTCGCTAACATGTTGCACTTGTGATATTCGGGACATCATCTGTACTATTTACAGTGTATGTACCCTAATGGTCACATAGTGGTGCTTAATCGTGAAGGCTCTCATTCAAATATTGCCTGGTCTACATATGCTTTTCTTCATGCCAAAAAAATAAGATATACTACGTTTGTGTCAGAAGGAAAGAAACTGAGTGGTGTCTATTATTGCACATAAATCTATGCTTAGTTGCGTTAACATTTTTGCATAATTTCAACAACTTATTTGGTGCATTTCTGTAACATTCACACTCTGGCTGATGCACTTAGGTGTAACGAATAATAAAGGCAGAAAAGTAAAGCATTGCAGTGGATTTAACCTACTGCTGTTGATTCTGTTACCTTTTCGCAGCTTTTCTTTTTGGAAAAGCATATGTACAAAAGCACGTTTTGAGCAAATAGGCTGCTGTTTGCGAGGCTTTGCAAGCATCACTATAACGTGACAAAAGCAGTGTGGCCATTTGGTTATACAAATTCTGGTGTATTGGCACCACAAAAAGTAAACGAAGAAAGATATGTACGCATGACACAAGCACCGGATCTCACTTCAAGCTTTAAAATAAGGCAACGCAATATTTAATAACAGGTGGAGACATTGTGTGATGGCATCTGTTAAAAGAAATTCTTTATGCAGTGCAACTAATGGATCACTGATACATTTATCATTCTTTTTAAATGTTGCAAACCACAATTACGTTGCATGTTGTCAGGTCATAATATCTCGCTACAACGCAAGTTTTGTGGAACACAGGACCGCGGTCACATTCTTTGCAGCAGGGCCATTGCTGTTTTTGGTCTACATTAATGACATTGCTCAGGTTGTGTCATGCAAAGTGCGTCTGTATGCGGATGATTGTGTGATTTATCACTCCATTAGGTCTGCCACTGACCACGAGTATCTGCAACGCAATTTGGACTGTATAACACGCTGGTGCGTTAGGTGGCAAATGTCTTTAAACCCCAGTAAGTGTCAGTACGTGTCCTTTACACGTAAACAAAATCCACATCTATTTCATTATACATTAGACAATGTCCAGCTATTGCGAGTAACTCAGTATAAGTATCTTGGTGTTTATTTTTCATCGAATTTAACTTGGACTAAGCACGCTGAATATGTTACAGCGAAAGCCTGTAAAATGCTAAATTTTGTTAAACGCAACTTCCGGCTAGCTCCTCCCAAAATTAAAGAACTACTTTATTTTTCGAACGTAAGACCCATATTAGAGTATGCCTGTATGGCCTGGGACCCGCAAACCAAAACTCTGTCTAATATGCTCGAGCATGTACAAAACCGCGCAGCCCGTTTTGTCTGTAATAACTATGACTTTACTTCTAGTATTTCAGCACTTAAGGATAACTTGGGGTGGGAATTATTAAGCACACGCAGACAAAACATGAGGTTGGAAATGCTTTTTAAAATTTATTTCGGCCTGGTTAAAATAGATAGAGAAACTTACCTTTTACCTCCTCATTTCTTGTCTCACAGAAGTGACCACTATTTAAAAATAAGAGAACTTATTTGTAGAACAAACGTGTTCAAGCATTCTTTTTTTCCACACACAATATCACAGTGGAATCAGCTACCGCAGGAAATTGCTGATTGTCACACTGAAGCATCATTCAGAGCATTTCTGCTGAGCATATAGTGCCGTGAATTTTTTCTATTGTTGTGTTATTTTTGTTTGACCAGTTCTGTATTTTGTCGAGCTTATGTACACTGTATATTCCCCCCCCCCTGCAATAATGCCTTCGGGCGCTGCAGGTACTTGAAATAAATAAATAAATAAATTTACCATTGTGTGAGGGAGGGTTGTTTCACACAGATGACTCATACTGCCTCAATCTCTCTGATTTCGCATTAATAGAGCATCCCATCTGTCCAATGTAGGCACGGCCTTGTGATGGCAGCAGACTACGCAACGCTTGCGGCCTAGCTCACTAGATGCATATTGTGCTTCAAGCCACAACCAACCTCTTCCTTTTTTTGGCTTCTGCCTTTTGTTGCAGCACAAAACTCTCCTAACAAGGGCCTGAGAAAAAGGATTTGCGCAACTAAATCAGGCATGACTAGGGAATATAATGAATGAGATGATGAAGTAAAGAAGTGGTTGCAGTTGTTTGGTATGCATTTGGGATTTTCGTGAGTAATTGTGTAGCTGGTCCCTACGGGCAAACATTTTTTTTTGTATGAAACATGTGAAGAGAGATTTGCTGTGATGAGAAAAAAAGACTGAAGCCAGGAAAACAAACTAATTTGTTTGTTGCGTGCAGCACAATTTGCAGACATTGCACTGCGCAACGGAGGTTATGTACAGTCTGCCATTCCTATCCAGTCATGCTTGCATTGCATAGACACGCATTGTAATAATTTGAGATTGAGGCTAATGACGTTTGTGTGCAACAACTCTCATCCACACATTGTGATACACTGCAAAATAAAGTGGTTCGTTCCAGTGTTCTTCGAAACTCGTTGCCAGAAATTATGAGCAAATGTACATAAGATAATTAAGCTTTGGCAGATTAGCGTGGAAAGGACAAATGCATCAGTCATTCTCAATTAAATTGCATGAAGAATTTGTTTTTGAATTAATAACGTCACTTCGTGTCACTACGTGTTGTACATGTCTGTTTTCTTATTCAAGCCAGAGTTGAGGTTAAGCACTTGTGTCCTGCATGTCTTTGTCTTCATTTGCTTCTGTGGTGCCATTACACCAGAGTAAATCCATGACAGGAGCTGCCAGTCCATGCAGTTATACTACATTGGGCTTAGTACGGCTGGCAGCCTGAATGTAACGAGTGCGAAGTAGCAGTAGGAACTTCAGAAGGGTAGAATTTTGTGTCAGTTGGTGGCGCATATTATAGTATGGTGAAGCGCTATAGATGAAACAGTGTGAGGCGAGACAGATGGGAAAGTACTACAGAGAACTGTGAAAGTTTACTGGAAAGTTTTGCTGCAGCAGGACAATGCGTGCATTATCCTGGTGCAGCAAAATTTGCCAATGTTCGTAGTTCTCAGTAGCACTTCCGCATCTACATTACACTTCACCATACACTAATAGCAGTAACAACAGCAACCAACTGACCCAAGCAATAATCAGTGCCCACAGAATGGCCAAATTGTAGGAGAAATGTGTCAGTGTAACACGTATTGTTAACTGACAAGTAAATGGCACACATATCTGCAAACCGATGATCAAGTGCATTTTTCATGCACATACATTATTTCGTACAACTGCTTCCTGCTTTGGTTTTTTATGGCTTTTAGGAAGCATTCCAAAGTACTTAACTGTTTGTCTGTTCTAATATTAAATCTGTAGTCAACCAGCACTATGTGTCATTACTGTATACGCCCTTACTTCGTCAGTGTTCTTCGCGCTGTTCCTAACTAAATATGAATAACCAAATAACCATTTCTTTTAAATATTTAGGTTATGAAGAGATTACTCTTAATATGTAATTAATTAGAAAAATTTTCTCAATTTTAGGAAGAAGTCCGGCTGGCCCCAAGCCTGGTGTGAAATGAAGAAATGGCACTCCACATCAATTCACGTTTACTTGTCGTCATAACCAGTCTGTTAGCTTAATTTTGGTTCTTCTTATTGAATGCTCAAGAAAGGTACCAACTCTGTCATTCATTGAAAACGAATTTTTGCACTTGGGGACGCAGCCATGCACAAAGCCTTTGAGCTCATTATATTTTTATTCTTAAAGAAACTGCAGCTCCTGCGTGGAGCAATGGGTTGAATAAGACAAGGGTAAATGAAAAGATGGCGACATTAATTGTCAACAGTTGTCCAACAAAAAAAGTCTCAAGCTGGAGCCAACATCATTGCAAGGGAACCAAATGGCTCCAGCCTGAGACACTCGTTGTTCAACCTGGCAAGTCTCCTTGTCGAAATATTTCCTCTAGCCTGAGACCTATATCCACCCTCGACCAACAATACACCAATACATTTGGCAACCCATGGCAAGGTAACAAATTCACATTCAAAGAAAGAGAATGTAGTGTGCACCCTGGAAGGTAGCATGAACAGTATTTTATTTACTTAATGAAATGCAGGTTTGCTATCCAACTACTTTATTTTGATCCCCATTTTATAACTGGACAGCATGGTTCCTCAGAGAGAATATTTATTTAAAGGTCACACAATTTTGCTCCTGTATGTCCGTTAAATCTGTCCTGGTTGCTACACTACCAGCCCTGTCTGCAATTGCATAGCAGTGTTTTGAGTATGCATCCCAATTCAAAAGAATAGTTAGGCATCTACCTCAGAATGTCTGCTACTGCGTTGCAGCTCAAATTCTATATCTAGGTGTTGACTGTGATGCCATGTGCTTTTTAAATAAGACCAATATGCTATCTGAAGTGCAATTAAAAGCAATCTCAAATGACTTCAGCGCGGGGAATGACACGATTGGAAACCAATGTGATCAGGAGGATTTGATTTCTGAAAACAAGGCACTTAAACATGAGAAAGCAGTACTAATCTCGTCTAAAGATGCTGTTATTGGGTATGATAGGGGAGTTACTTGTTCGTGGCTGCATTTGCAGCATGTTACATTGCTGGCTTTATATATTGCACTGGGTACAGTGAAATGTCGCTGCTTGCACAATATTCAACTAAACATGGTAGCCATGCTAAAGTGTCCATGCGGAACACAACTCATCCACTATTAAGGACTGCAGTGGAACCTTCATAAACGAAAATCGCATAAGCGAAACTGCCGCCTAAACAGGACACCATCCTGATGGTCGGTTGGCTCTCTGCAATGTCTCGCACTAAATAGAATGCCTGGTAAATGGAACCAATTTCCCCAGCCCCTTGAGGCTCCATTTAAAGAGTGCCCACTGTAAAAATATAGGGGGAATCCTGTTCAGAACTTTCGCAAATCTAGTCGTAAACAAAACTGCATTTCAGTGGGAGTGAAATGCAAAAGCACCTGTGTACTTAGGTTTAGGTGCATGTTAAAGAACCCCAGGTTGTCCAAATTAATCCGGGGTTACTCGCTACGGCACGTCTCATAATCAGCAGGTGGGTTCTGGTTTGTAAAATACGGTTTATATTTAATAGCCTGCTCGGAAATACAGCCCAATAACTACACTAAATTATGTAGCTTGTTTGTGTGTTGAGTCCCAATTTCTTAATTTAGTACTTTGACATTTATCATATTTGTGTGCTAGTCCATGCAGAATACCACTGATCAGCCTCATTATACAAGCCACTGTCAATTTAGAATGGCTTAGTCAAGCAACTTAAACTTACAGCACAAACACCTAAGACGGATCACAAAAGGAACATACGACACATCGAGGCTAACAACTTTATTTCTCCGTCGTCGATGCAATATAAACCCTAGACCACACAACCGTGCAGGCACTCAGATTACATTACAGAGATCTGCCAAATTATCACATAAGCAAACGTAGGAAGTCAAATTCAGATGGGTGCAGGGACAAAGATATCTCACTGATGCAATTATCGCCTTGCCTTTTTATGTGGGAGGCCTCTATGGTAAGCCGTGCATGCTCATTCTTGCTTTTGCCTAGAATCGATGTTCTGTCAAGTTGTGCCTCACAATTGTTGCAAGAGTTTATATACGCACCAAGGTGCGCTGCTCTATCTACATTTTTGTTTACTTTTTGCGCATGTTCCCTGAGTAGCTCATTGACACAATGCCCTATCTAGCCAAGCTATATCTTACCACATGAGAGTGGAATGGTGTAAACCACGCCGACAGCGCGCGACACGTATGAAGCACTATGTCGAATTTGGCCTCCTCCTCTGCTCTCTCCGCAGGTGCATGAGCATAGCTTTAAAAGCTTGTTCGGCGAAGAAAAAGCCAAAGGAACACTATGCCTGCAAGCAACTCCCTTGAGTTGATAGATGACCTTATGTATTTAAGGGACCACGCAGGAAACATGCGCAACAAAGTAAACAAGAATGTAGGTAGAGGAGTGCACCTTGTTGCGCATGCAAACCCTTACAACAATTGTGAGACACGACTTGATAGGACGTCGATTCTTGGCAAAAGCAAGAATGAGCATGCGCAGCTTGCCTTAGAGGCCTACCACATAAAAAGGCAAGGCGATAATTGCATCAGTGACATATCTTTGTCCCTGCACCCATCTGAATTTGACTTCCTACGTTTGCTTATGCGGTAATTTGGTAGATCTCTGTAATGTAGCCTGTGCGGTTGTGTGGCCTAGGGTATATATGCATCGATGACAAAGAAATAAAGAAGTTGTCAGTTAGCGCCAGTGTGTGCCGTATCTGCCTTTTGTGGTCCGTCTTAGGTGTTTGTGCTGTAAGTTTAAGTTCAGAATTATGTACCAACTAGGCCCAAATGGAGTTTTACTGTTAGTCAAGCAAGCTCAATATATAGTCTGTGCAAAAGTGTGGAGTGTCAGTGTAAAGTAACAGTTCAAACACATGGCTATGTAGTTACAGTTCAGTATGAAACGAGATAAGATTTCTTAGCATTTCTTTCATTTGCTAATTTCATTGTGTTGGGACATGTAGGATACTAGTAACTGGCATGCATGCTTACTATGTACAGTATTCTTTTTTAAAATCAAGACACTTATTTTACTGGGGCAGAAATTTGCTTTCTTTTGGGTCCGAAAGTGAACATATATTTCTTACATTTGGTGTTTAATAAATTTTCTTTTGCTGTCAATGTGTGTCTCGTGCATTTTTCCTTTCAGCAAGTAGCAACTGCTCTCGAAGGCGTTTGCTGGCCTCGGAGGCACTTCCGGTAACTAGCATTTCGATAGGACGATTGTATAAAAGCTTTGCAACGAGGGGCTCTGTGATCAGCGAAAGGAAAAAATGAAGACGGGCGGTGACGGGTTCATTCACCATTGGACCACGTGTGCGCGTGACTTGGTCGATTCAGCGGTGGCCGTGTGCCGTCGATTGGACCACGTGTGGCGAGCCCGCGGCGAAATGCTTCGTGGCGGTACGCCGCGCCTATGCAGCAGCAGACGGAATACCGGAGGCCACAGTGTCGGACGCCGGCGTTCGCTCCGAGCAGGTGCGACGCCTGCTCGGGTGGCAGCTCACGGACGGACGAGTTCCCTTGAGCCTTGATCGCCGGCGTTCGACATTTCGGCCTGCGGCGTTCCGTCTGGTGCTGCGTAAGCGCGGGACCCGCGCCACCAAGCATTTCGCTACGTGCTTGCCGCACCTAAACTAAAATGCCTTTAATTCCTTCACAAAACTCCCATTGTACCTCCCCCTCAAATGGGGGTGAAGGGGGTGAAGTGGGCGTATTACGGTACCCCCGTTGTGTGCCCAATTAATGCCCATGTCAATGGGAGTTTTATCGTACGCCCATTCAATGGGAGGAAAAAGATGTACAAAAGGGAATGCGCTAGAGGACAAGCAAAAAACGCCCATCTGGGTGTTTTTCTGTTTACAGTATAAGTCGAGAAGCACTATGTTGAACAATCTACAGGAGTTGAATGTTGAGAGGGGGGGTGCCAGGTAACCGAAGCATACTGAACTCTAGAGCGAACAAGTCCCCTGTAGTAGATTAGTTAACACTGACTCGGGTCGTAATTAAAGTTATGGCACAGAAAATGGAGCAGCCGGTCGGCATTGCTAATTATGTATTTGATGTGCGCGTTCCACGTAATGACGCTTTTTGGAGATGAATGTTGAGAGGCGGGTTCCAGTTAACCGAAGCATACTCAACTCTAGGGCGATCAAGTGTCTTGTAGCAGAACAGTTTAAGCTGACTCGGTTCGTAATTAAAGTTATAGCGCGGGAACCTTGGTGTGCCATCTTGCTGAACGAACTCCTATGAGGATTATTGAATTCGAAGGAGAACCTTACAATGCAAAAGCCTACCAGCGTTAGTCGCCACCGTTCCGCACAATGCAAGCTTTAAATCAGCCGCGCGCAATACACCACGTTAAGTGTTACTGCTGTACGTAGATATTTGTCATTATGAACCACTACTTCTTGTATTATTGGAAGAAAGACGTAACTGTATTAGTATGTGCTTTGAGACGGCGAAATACATCCATAAAATTACGCTTCTTAAGATTTAGTTTCATGCACCAAGAGGAACATTTTCTTGCTTGTTTTCTTAGCAACCTTACGTCCACCATGAAACCGGAATAAACACAAGCACGCACAAAAAAAAAGAACCATAGACAGACGATGAGTCTCGTAGATCTCACTGCCATTCATTTTTGTTTCTCTTCTTCTCGAGATAAAAAAAAACAACAACACTAGAACACATCATAAACAATCACCCGCACTGCAGACCAGTTTTCATGAACGCAGATGAACATAACGAATACAGTTAAAAAGCGGCATTAACAAATATGCAGATCCAACGCCCACATTAGAATCTCTGTGAAGCGAAGCTTCAGTTAAGTGGTTACAGAGATGTTTCACAGCTAACGGCGACGCCTACAATTTTGTTTACTCTCATCCTATGCAACGTGTAATCCCATGTAATGTTTATGTTTATCCACCGGGAATGTCACAACTTTATTATCGTGCGATGTTTATGTTTATGTACTGCATCGTTAACAATCTGTGCCGAAATGGAAATTCAAAATTATACGAATGCACGGCGTGAGGCGTATATTCGCAGCGATGTCGCAAGAACCAAGGCGCTGTGCAGCGTGCTTGTCGAGGGAGCGGTGACGGTGACAGGGGCGTACTTTACCGAATTCAAAATGAGTACGAAACCTACCAAACAGCATTTAGGGATTCTCTAGCTACCAGTTGTGTCACTGTGGGACCTGCCCGTTCTGGAGGATTGGCCAAGGACAGGCGCACAACCAGTGGCGTATACCGTATGGCTAAATCAAAGAATATGTAGTGAATTTAAGTATTCGCAAACTGTAACTTACAATTGTATTAACAGATTGATATGATTTGGAGTTGTCTGTGAGCCGGCATTATATGATAAGATTTTATGTGGGAATCGTTATAGGACATGCGCCTTCAGAAGGATTGTCTAAAACGGACATGTACCTGTATAGTAGCACATAGTGAGTGAGTAAATTAAAAAAAAAAGATAATGGAAGTAAAAAATTCGTTAAATATAATTGTCCACTCCTTAAACAGATCTGCGTGCTTTAGATATACCTGGGAGCCGACATATATATGTTAACGTTTCAGGTAGGAAGTCTTTTTTTTCTTGTTTCTGTTACGTAGAACAGAGGCGCGCATACTTCGTCAGTATACAAGGGTTATATAATCCAGATTGCTGGTACTCACTTTCGGCCACATGTGAAATTTGTACTTATGTTCCCAAATACATTCGTCAAGGTAGCGATTGGCACAGCCGCAGTTAGCAAGCCCCGCGAAACATGGAAAAGTGGGCGAAAAGAGCTTCGTGTTAGTAGATCTCACGCATGGCTTTGAAAAAAAACCTTAATTAAAGCTTATTTGAAAGCAAAGAGGCTTGACCGCATGGCATTTCAGAGAAATAACGTGCAGCGTATTGCTCGTTATGTCACAGTCTTTTAAACATATTCATCGCGTTTGATTGTTCCCCTTTTTTTTCGGGTTTCATTAGTTATTTCCGGACAAATTTGAAAATCACGAATAGAATATCGTTTCTTAACGGTGAGATGTGCTACAGTTTAACCATATGCAGGAGCAGGTCGCGAAGTTCTAGTCTGCTACTTGAGCTCGTTGGACCCGTCCTGTGAAGATCAATAACGCATTGAACAATAACATACCTTCAATAACCTCACCAGGTTGAACCTGACAGCCAGCTTTTCCGTCTTTAAATACAATCGCTGCGCTGTAACATCGATCGTAATGCAAAATATTGTAGGTAAGCGTACGTGCGATACGCAACAACATTTGTGAAAGGCAACAATTATGTAAAAATTATTCAAGCGCGAAAAAGCATGCCAGAACTACCGTTCACATTGCATGCGCTAGCACCATTCATGGTGCTTGGCGTTACGGAGTGAGCATGCAGCGCTCGCACGCAAAAAAAATAATAATAAAATAAAACAGAGTAAGAAATACAGAATCGGCTGAAAGCTTTCCACGCCGTGTTCAATCTGGAATGACCGTTAGCTTCACTGGAGACGTTGCCTTGCTAGCTATAACAAGAAATAGTGTCCATTTCCCCCTAATTACTCTTCCGTTCAGCTGGTCGCAACACCACGGCATACGGTGGGATGGCAGAGAAGGATAAACTCTACGCACTTCTGTACGTTCAATCTCCGAAGATCGTAGTGGCTGCGTGGGCTGTCGGTGATTAGTGGAACGAGAGCCGCTAATCTGGCAGTAAGTCACTAATGCTTGCCGCTGCGAGCGCCACTCACGGCATCTGCCGCCATCATTGATGTGGATTTGACACCTCTGCCTCGACAAGCATGAAAGGGCAAAGGTTACGTTGTTGCTAGCTGAATTTCACTGAACGTGTATTTGTGTGTGTTTTTGTATGTCGTTTTGTCCATCATTTTCAAAGCATTTTGCCGCATGTACGGAAGGCTGAGACACTGCTCTTATTACATAATCAATCCGATGTTACGGGTGAAAAAAAAAGGCATAACGCGTTGCATATCTTTTTCAGTTATGGGCAGGTACAAGTTCAACTTGATTTCTTCACGATAGATTTGTTTTTTAAATGTAAAGGGAGTTTTCGTGCAGAAATCAAAACTGGGTATAATCTGGCTTTGCAGTCAAGATTTCTAAATCACCATCAGAATGAAATCATAAACTTGACTATGTGTCACAGTGTAATGATACGCAGGAAGCCGCGAATTCAGCGTTTGTATTGAAACCCCATCGGGCACGCCCCTTGAAACAAAAACAACAACCAATATTTGACAGTACCACCATTTCGCCGCTTGTAAAGGCTTCGTGCGTATATACTGCTCGAACGTATAGATGCTGCTCGATTACCTATACGTACACATGCAGTATTTATGTTTTCCTCGTTGCTACTATGTTATGAATTGTTGACAGGTTCTCCAATCCATTGATTACACGCTCTCCTGTTCAATGGTTATGCACAGTAGGGCACATTGTTGCTTCCTACACATTTTGCTGCGTCAATCGTAGTTTGATAAGTGCGAGAGCACCACGTGTTGTGCACTCTAGTGACCTGCAATGCTGCCCCTGCGGTGACCGCCGGGTCTCTTTGTCTACGTTCACCTGGCAGACACGCCCGATCGATAATGCCCGGGATGCGCACGGGTCCTCAACGCCTCTCCGTAATCCTCCAACTCTGTACATCTCATTTGGTTCTGCGCATCTTCCGCTATGTGGTAGCTGCTTCAACGCTTACCTGTTTCTTATTTCTCTGGGCCATGCAAATCAGTTGTACGCAATGAAAAAGAAAACGAAGAAATGCACGGAGAGGGTTCTTTGAAATAGGATGACGACATCCACCTGAAAGTCGCAGGAAACTGCGAATACAACCCATATCGGCTTTTTCGAAAGGGAGCTTTGCGACCGAATGAAAATTTGCCCTGGTCTTGAGATTGTATTTGGCGTCTAGGTGCACTCTCTCTACCAGGTCATTATAACTAGGAGGTTAGCATTAGGAGTGCTAGGTCGAACTAAGCGACAGCTCAAAGCCATCGAACACTGAATGAGAAAATGGGATGATGTGTAGGTCGGCAAGTTATGTAAGCAGCTCCTCGATAGGGTATGTGGCCAGTCTCGGAAAGTGGCATGAATTAAAGCTGCAGAAGAAACTCATAAGGGCGCTTCAGCTATTCGCTTCGATCAATAATTCGCTCCCGCCGTGGAATCAGATACCATGGTGGCTTGCTTGCCTGGTGGAGCAAAAGCTCCGGAATTCCGTTACATAGTGTCATGTGAATGTTCGAAGTTATGACGATTGTTTCAACAAGGAATGTTCCTTTCTGATTAGACGGTCTAAATAGGTTTACCAAAAAGAAATTACGGGCGGGAAATTAGTTTTGTGTTCTTCTAGAGTAACGTGGCATTGCAGTGTAGCTACAAGGTGTGCTTTGGTGCTGTTGACTGCACTATGGTGGGAGCAGTTGGCGATCTATCGTTGCATGACGTGTGTTTCGCATGTTTCTTGACTGACGTGCTTCTAATTTCAAAGCTGCGCTGTTGTGCATTAGAATATGTGAAGGCAAGAACAGTGGAGTCGGTGTGAACAAATGTTACAAATGTTTCTGCGTAGTTTCAGGTGCTCCGTTAAGCGGTTGTCAGCTAAAGGCATGTGGCTGCGATATATTTTTTAAGCAGTCTAGTTGGAGTTAAGCAATTAGTTGGATCTTTGCTGGCTCACTGCTGGAAATTCAATGCGCGAGAAGGAAGTAGCGCGGAAAGTAGGAACATTTTCATGACATAGCAATGGCAGGAACCGACACAAACGCAACAAAGCAGAGAAAGCTAAAATTTGCGCTGAAAAATAAAACAAGGAACACATTAAGCCATACACAAACACAGATCGCCTAGCCGAATTTCGTTGGACAAATTTAATTGTACTCTTTCGTAAAGAACGGTGGACCCAGTGATGACGCTTCAGTAAATCGCATCACGATTTTCATTATCCGAAACACGACCGAAACTATCTGGTTCACGTTTTGTTATTCAGCGCTATTGACTATCCTTTAGATCTCCCGGCATAGCGTACTGAATCGCGCTTGGTTGCTTTACGTTCCACTGGCAGGGGTAGCTCAGTCGTTATTCCTTCGCACTGCTGAGCACGAGGACACGGGTGGGATGCCGGCCGCGGTGACCCCATTACGATGGGTTAGAAAGCAAAGACGCTCGTTTAACGCGCATTGGGTTTACGTTAACGAATGCGTGGTAGTCAAAGATAATCCGTAGCCCTACACTGTAGCGATAACCCCAGCGCCGTTCCGAGATGTTCAACTCGCAAAATTGTTTTTCGGTTGTGAGTTTGTGGGTACTGGGCTGTTGAAAGAAAGAAGTGAAGCAAAACGAACAAAACGAACGAAAGCCGCCTGTCCAACAGCACCGCTCACTGCAAAATAAAACCGGCAACAAGGTCTCAGCCTCTTACCAAAATTATTTAATTAGCGTCGATCCGTTCCATTGGTGGAGGTGTACTACATGTGTTCTCAAATATACCTCCCTGTTCAAGTTATCGTTTTTCCCGTTTCAAATTTTGCGCAGACCCTCACTGTGCTGAGAACAATTTTCGCATCTTGACGTACTGCGGTGATAAGCAGAACTCACGTGGATTATTTGTATTTGGGTACGATGATGTGAAATGGTCACTACACCGATGCTCAAGGGCACCTTTGATGTTCACAGATTCCGCCACTGATTTAAGGTTTGACTGAATTATCAGATAATTGATCGGCGCAGGAGTTAATAAACATACGATCAAATTTTTCTTCGCATATTGCAGCTAGGTTATGGGAAGTATTATGCCCTGTTGAAAACTCCTGCCCTACTGGTCCCCATTAGTAGCCTGTTGGATGCTGAAGTCCTCCGGGGTAACGATTTAAATGAATGACATAAAAAAGCTACGTAGACGTTGGGTCGATTATCTTTGTAACACACTCCATTTTGTTTGATATGCCCTCCGCCAAAATAAATTTGTGGCCGCTTGCTGATAGCCCGTTCTATTGCCCTTAAGAAATCCCGTCTATTGCTGTTAACATGAGAAACCTGATAAATTATTTAGGAAACAGTAGGAGCAAATCGTGACTTGGTCTTTTTCTTCAACTTATCGTTTCCTTTTCATGATGCAGCTGAGTGTAGCATTTATGATGTAGTACCATGGGCGTAATGGTTACAGTATCGGGATTCTGTGCTAGGAAAGGACGGTACGTTGGGCACGTTTCTATTCTATGCTGAATACCCTTGACAGCACGAAACGGCATGAACTACACATGAAAGATACAATTTCATTGATTTACTTCCTAAAATGGTGTATATGTATATATATATATATATATATGTATATATATATATATATATATATATATATATATATATATATATATATATATACATATATATATATATATAGTTCGGCAGTGGTGCGACACGGTCACGCGCATTGATTTTCCTGCTTTTTGCAGGTAAGCTAAGTTTTCTGTTCGTGTTTTTCACGCCTATTTCCTTCCGCACCGCTTCTGTACACAGCTGTTGTACTGGTAGTTTTCAGGTGTGTTGCCAGCTTCCCTTTTTAAGAAATGCCGCTCTCGAAGGGAAAGCGCGAGGATACAGAGGACCTCGACAGTTCACGACAAGAGTTGTTTGATTTCAGAAAGGAAGTTCTTGTTGAATTCAAAGCACTTAAGTAAAGTGTTCAGGTGGTGGTGGTGGTGTTGGTGGTGGTGGTGGTGAATTGTAGCAACAGGCGGGTTTAGCCTGGCGAACAAGGCCGGCAATTGCTCCGCCCGAGCGTCTCGCACAATACAGCGGAAGGGTTTCACCATATGTCCATCAACCCAGTCTCTCTTAAGAATTCGATCAGGAGACGTGAAGTTTCTTTGCGGGCCATCACTGATCCCTCGGGAAATATAAGGTGTTGCAGACGCGCATGCGGAAGGTCCTTGTTTTGCAAATTCTTCAGGAGAGTGTCTCTTTCATCTTGGAATTGCTGGCAGGACCACAAAAAGTGCTCAATGTCTCCTGTCTCGTTGCATGCCGTACAGTTCGGAGAATCGATTCGCTCCGTTTTAAATAACCAGGCCGGTGTGTTAGCAGATCCTGTCCTTATACGATATAGAAGTGAGGCTTCCTCTCGGTGCAATCTCTTGGTTACGCAGGGCATATGCGGTGGAACCCAAAGCGACGCAAAGTGATTTCGAATTTCAGATTTTTGCACTTGGTTACTTTTTGGAGCCTTGATTTTGGGAGGATGATAGAGCGCTGCGTATGCAAGCGCATCAGCTTTTTCGTTTCCTGAGATACCAATGTGGGAGGGAATCCACTGAAACTTTACTGTGAAGCCTTTGTTGTTAAGTTCTTTCACGATGGCTAGGGATTTGCGCGGGAACTTGAGGGATGGCAAACCACGGTATACTTGTTGTAATGCGGCCTTTGAGTCCGTAAGGACAACCACATTCTGCGGAGGCAAAGTCTTTAATTTGCGCAGAGCAGAAGCTATCGCTACGCCTTCCACAACTGTCGACGAGGCTATACAGTCCAGACGCCCAGACCACGTATAACTTAGAAAGGGAATGCAGTATGCAGCTGCACAGCGGTCTTCGTCTGCCTTGACAGAGCCATCTGTGTATACTTGTAGGTGATTCGGGTAAGTCGTGTTCAGGTGCTCCAGGACAAATGACTTGGCTTCTGCAGATGGAATGCAGCTCTTTGATTGCAGTCGGGGTACACTTAAGTTGCATGTGATGTCCTCGAATGTCCAGGGTGGTTCTATCCTTTCCCTCGGTCTCGAGCAGCGCAATCCTAATACGCGAAGCGTGTTTATTGCTGCATAAAAATGTGAGCGTGGCCTGTTACCTATACGTCGTAAGAGGGCTCTACCGGGCGTAGACTCACTCAATCGTAGTAGCTGGATCATCAGAGCCTCGGAAGCCTGAAGTCGTAGAGGGCGTGACTCAGCTTCGTAGAGCACTCTCTTGTTTGACGCTGGCTGAGGGACTCCAAGGCAAAGCCGGATACCTTTTCTGTGGATGGCTTTTAAGCGCTCGTATTGGCTGTCTGATGGTGACATCAGAGGTAGCTGATACAGGACTCGACTGGTAACCAACGCTGTATGTAGCCGTAGCATTGACGTCGGGTGGTTGCCCCAGCGTATGCCAGCGACTCGCTTGAGCACATGTAGCGTGGGTGACGATGACGCCACAACGTGGTCAACCCCGCGGCGCCAGAGTAGCCTGTGGTCTAAGGTAACGCCCAGAAATCGGACGTTGGTGACTTGTCGAATCTGGTATCCGTCCAAAGTCAGCGTCAAGCGTGTAGATTTTCTTTTCACTCCAGGAAATAGTACGAATGATGATTTCTCTGCTGATAGTGTTAATCCAATCGCTGCCAAGTGACCCTGAATTGCTTTTACTGCTCCCTGGGCTATTCGTGCGAGGCGGCGATGCTGGTAGCCGGAGACCCATATGCAGATATCATCGGCATATATAGATATCTTAACTGGTGTTCGATGGTTTAGTGCTGTTGGGAGGCTACTCATGGCAATGTTAAATAATAAGGGAGATAAAACACTCCCCTGTGGCACACCACGAAATATACGTATTTCATCGCTCAAAGTGTCGCCAAGACGAACTCTGATGCGACGATCATTGAGGAAGGTATGTATGAAGTGCAAGAGATGACCCGTGACGCCTATAACTTGTAACTGGCTGATGATGGCTCTTTGAGACACGTAGTCGTAAGCTTTAGAGACATCCATAAAAACAGCAAGTGTCGACAGGCCGTCCGCACTGTAATGTTCTATGTGGCTTAGCAGGTCCAGCACATTGTCTTGAGCGCTTAGACGCTGCCGAAACCCAGTCATGCACGATGGAAGTTTTCGACCCTGCTCGACATACCAAGTGAGTCTTGTGCACGCCATCTTCTCCGTTAGCTTCGCTGCACACGAGGTTAGTGATACCGGTCTGTATGAGTCCAGAGCTGCAGGATTCTTTCCAGGCTTCAGAACCGGTACCACCCATGCTACCTTCCATAAATGTTGGATAGCCCCACTGGCCCAGACTTGGTTGAAAAATGCCAGCAAATCACGCCGCCTCTCAACCGGTAGGTTTGTCAGCATCTGATTACTGATAAGGTCAGGTCCCAGCGCACAGGGACGTCGGAGGCTGCTCATGGCTAGTTCCAGCTCTCTGAGCGTTAAAGGAGCATCCATTACGGACGACAATAGCGGCGGAGGCGGGTCGGTTGCGCCGGCTGACCTGCCGGAAGAGTATATTTCAGCGAACGCATTCGCAAGACAAGCGAGTGTCTTGCCTAACTTCAATGCTAGGGCTTCAAATGGCTTGTGTGGTCGAAAGTTTCCAGCAAGGTTATTAACGACCCACCATATTCTTGGAACTGGTGTGAAGACCGATAGGCTTGCACAAAATGATGCCCATTGATCTCTTCTTAGTTTCCTTGTATACCGCCGAATCACTGCGTTAATCCTGTTGTATATAGTCTTCATTGGTGGGTCACCCTTCGTCCTCATCAGCCTCCGTTCCGCTCTTCTACGGGCAGCGCATAGATTTTTGAGCTTTAGATCTGGAGCGGGGAAGTGGTCGGGTAGCTTCAGCTCAGCGGTAGCCAATCTCTTGCTACGTAGCATGTCCGCGAACAGGTCTCCAGATGATTCGCTTAGGCCGTCCCTGTACGTATCCCAATGCGTCACAGGACAGGATCTTCGGCCGTTGGTTCTATATCCAGCGATGTTAACGAAGACAGGAAAATGATCACTGCCCCTTCTATCTTTGCTAGTCGTTGACGATGCGAGGATGTCCGTTGAATGTAACGTCAAGTCAATGACACTGTAAGAGGCAGGTGGTCGAAAAAACGTTGGCTGTTTGTCATTTGCCACGCAGAGTCCCTCGGTGTTTAAAGCTCTAACAATTTGCTTTCCACGTACATCAGTCGTCTTGTCGCCCCAGAGAGCATGGTGCGCGTTAAAGTCCCCACATATAATCCTCGGAGCTTGGCAGCGGCTGCAGAGGTCTCTTATAATTTCTCCCATCGGGACCTTCTGACGAGAGCTCACATGTACGGAGGCCACGCTGAGACTTCGGTTTCCCAGCCGCACTTGTACAGCAGTGACTTCCAAAGCACTGCTGCAAAGGTCTTGAACTGGTAGAACGTAATGTGGTATTTCCCGCCTCACATATAGCATGGCGCTTCCGTTCGGAAATGTCGGAATACTCTGGTTTCCATGTGCGACATAACCAGCAATTGATCTGGAACGTGGAAGACCAGCCTCAGACAGGGCCAATATTGGTACAGGCATGTTGCGTAAGAAAAGCGACAGTTCACGTAAGTGGCACGCAAGACCCGCACAGTTCCATTGCATAATAAGTGGCACCTGTGGACGAGATGGTGAACATTGTGTCCTGACCGCATCCATATTGCTTGGTGCTTTAAGAAGAGGCAGAGCTTACAATCACTGACTCGAGAGCCAGGACTACTTCGAGCATTTCCTTCATCGAGCTCGCCGGCATCTTCTCGATGTGTGATCGCAAGGCCTTGAAGAGAGCACGTAGCACCTGCTGACAGTCCTCCTGTTGATTTTTTCATCGCAACGCGATCGGGGTCGCTGCAGTGCAGACACATAACTTCGCTGCTCCGGTTGTTCAGCAGTCTCCTCTTCTACGAGGCCTCTGTTCACTGATTTGACTGCTTTAGCCGGTCCGCTGCGCGATGGCACCACTGTGTCCTGGATTCCTGGAGAAGGCTTCAGGCTTGGAAAATCGGTTTCACTCTTTGAGCTCCATTTGATTTCGTCCGACTCTCTGTGACTTTCTGTCTTTTTCTTCATCGTATTTTTCTTATCGTTTCCTGTTGGCCCCAAGATTAACGTTTTCTTACGCTTTATTGCCGCTCCACGCGTAGGACACTTGCTATAACTAGCTGGATGGCAACCACTACAGTTTGCACATAGAAAGTTCTCGCTGCACGCGCATGTTTTGAAATCGTGCGGTCCTCCACATCTCTTACACCGCTGCTCACCGCGGCAGTACTTGGCCACATGTGCATAGCGCTGACACTTGAAGCACCGAGGTGGTATCTCAACGTAGTCAATGGTCTCGTGTCTTGTGAAGCCCAAGTTGATCTTCTCTGGACGGTCTGTATTTGGAGCGAACGTAAGAACCACGGAGCTGGTTCGCCTGGACTCCCAATCGGTTTCGGAAATTTGGACGCGTCGCGTGACTCTCCTTGCTGGTAAACACCTTGTGGTTTTAGGTATAGCAGCAGTTCCTCGTCAGTGTACCACTTCGGTACTCTAATAATGCACGTGTTTTGCAGGTATTGGGCACGAATTGGGCACTCGTGCTGATATTGCAGTCCCTGAGATTGACTT
This sequence comes from Dermacentor albipictus, assembly GCF_038994185.2. Classification (NCBI taxonomy): domain Eukaryota; kingdom Metazoa; phylum Arthropoda; class Arachnida; order Ixodida; family Ixodidae; genus Dermacentor; species Dermacentor albipictus. The sequence continues at coordinate 138,845,687 of NC_091822.1, read as the reverse complement.
GCAGCTGAGAAGGGAATTCATATGTTCTTCTGTCTGTACATCTAGAAGCAGGGCTCCTTGAGCAGTAAATCGGCTCCTAATTGGCGATGTGCCAAGAATTTTTTCAATTTCCATAGACAGAACAATGGGATTTACTTTTTTCAAGTCGGCTCCTTCTGTGGCAGGGGTAATAATCACTGGGATTCCGACGGTCCTCTTCTTGCGGTGACGCACAAGCCTGAAGCCTTCATCGTCCAGATCTGTGATGTCAGCTATGTCACAATCGTCAATAAGCGTAGACTCGTCGTCTGTTTCTGTAGCCTTGTATCGCTTACAGCCACGGTTGCTCTCAGGGTCAGTCGGTGGCTTCTGGCCCGGTGTCAGGTCAGGCGTAGTCATGACGGAGCTCTCGCTGCTACCAGATCGGGCTCTTCTGCAGGCTCCTATAGAAGCGACGGGAGGCGAAGCCCCCCCCCCCCCCCCCCCCCCCGGCCTCCGGTAGGGAAGGTACCTTGGCGAGTCGTCCGACGTCTTCGACAAATCTATTTGACAAAACGTCGAAAAAATTCAAAAACACTCGGGAGCGAGACAGCAGTGGGACTGTGTCGAACCAAACTTCTTCCTCTCGAAAAGTGTTCAGTATCGTAGCGATACCTGTGTCGTAGCGATACCTGTGATACAGTGGCTGAATGTCACAGGGAAGTCAAAGAACTGATGAAAGAAATTAAGTCACTGAAGACTAGCAACCAAGCTCTTCAGTAGGAAAACCGCCGGCTAATTGACCGAATCGAACACCTTGAACGCTATTTTCGAACAAACAACATTGAAGTTGAGGGCTGCCCTGCAGACTATGAGCCATTTGAAACCGTCGCGAAGTTGGCTGAGTTTATCGGTGACGCTGTGACCAAAAGTGACATTGATGATTGTCATAAGGTACCAACCGCAACGGGAAATGAAAAAAAAAAAAACATTGTCGTGCGGTTCGTGAGGCGAGAAAAGCGTAATGCAGTCCTTGCAAAAGCAAAGAAAATGCGGATCACGATTGCTGTGCTGGGGCAAGGCAAAGCGAGTGCCGTGTACATAAACGAGCATCTCACACGAAAAAGTAAGCAGATACTTGGCGCTGCAACAGCAAAAAAGAGGCAGATAGGGTGAAGCACGTATGGACCAAAGACGGGAAAGTCTTCGCCCCTCGAGAAGATGGCTCCCCTGTGCTTCGGCTCATCGGTCTCGATGCCGTACAGCTCATGACAAACAATGCTGAAGAGCCGTGATAAGCCTATCAGAGCAATCTCTTTCAATCCCAAGCTTACATCTTATTTTCTTGTTGCGCCAAGATGGCTGTTGCGCCGAAAAACCTAAAAACACTGCGAAACAAGAATTCTCGAGCCTTTCTTCATCTTAATGCGCGATCATTGGAAAATAAGCATGATGATATACATTTGCCCATTGATTCTACTGATGTTCACTTTGACGCCAATTGTCTCTGAAACTTGGTACTCACGACAAAACGTTCCGTTTACGCGTACTGGTTTAGAAACCTTCGTACGAAACCGTCCGCAACGCCGGGATGGTGGCGTGTTGCTTTTGTTTAGTCGCGCTCACGACGTGCAAGTTCTGAAGGAATTCGCTGTCTCAAATGATAATTTTGAAATATTAGCTGTGCAAAACGGCTCCAGGATTATGTCAGTGGTCTACTGGCCTTCTAACGCTCGGTGTCAAGTTTTTCTCGATTTTTTTGAGGAAATGTTAGAATTCGTGTCCCAAAACAAATATGTACTATTTCTCAGCGGTGACCTGAACATAGGTTTGCTACCTGTTTCCAGCATTTAGTGATTTACAGTCAATTCTCACATCGAGTAGACTTTAAAATGTTATGAATGAACCAACCCGCATCACTGATAGAACATCAAGTCTACTTGATCTGTTTATCACAAATGTAGACTGTGAAATTGTGTCAAGTGGAACACTTATGTGCGATCTTAGTGACCATTTTTCTGTCTTTGTTATATTTCTGATCGAAATGAGGAAAAGCGTGAACGTAGCAGTCCTCTGCATACGCAGGATCTTACGGATCGTTCCCTTCATGCTTTTCAAATGGAAGTTCAGATTCATGATTGGAGTCGCGTTCTGTCATGTACCGACGCAGATAGCATGTACAAAAAGTTCATTGTGGATTTTAAGACTATATATAAAAAACATTTTCCAGATATCGTAATCAGAAAATGTAAGAACACTCGAAAACCTTGGATAAACACTTCCCTTTACAAGAAGATAAATTTCAAAAACCGCATGTACTGGGGACTTCTGAAACCCAAAGACATTGACAAATTTAAGGCCTTCAAGGTGTTTAGAAATAAGCTCAACGCTAAATTAAATGCCGCGAAAAAAGAGTATTACCAAGCCTGTTTGAACGATGTTGTGAGCAACTCTGCTCTGTTCTGGGAGCGACTAAACAGTCTCATAAAACAGACCAATGTTTCTAATGTAAACAGCATGCTTGCGAATGACCGCGTTGTCCGCGGAGCAGATCTTTCAAATGTTTTGTATGATCATTTCATAGCTGTTGGACGACCTACAAGTTGCAACAGAACATTCATACCCTCGATTCATAAAACAGCAAAATTTTCTGGTAGTGTGTTTTTTCCCACAAGTGAAACTGAAGTTAAGTGTGCGTTTTATAGCCTAAAAAATTCCAGATCACGTGATGTAAATGATGTGCAAGTTAGGCTAGTCAAATTCGTTATATACTTAATTGCGCCAATTTTAGTTGAAATCTACAACTTATGCTAAGAAAAGAGTTGCTTTCCTAAGGATATGCAGATTGCAAAAGTGATAGCAGTCCACAAAGGTGGAAATAAAGCGACCCAAATAATTTTAAGCCGTTTTCTATTTTGCCTGTCTTTTCGAAGGGCTTAGAAAAAATCCTACACAAGCAATTGTATGGTTTCTTAGACAAACACTCACTCATCTCGACAGCAAACAAATCAACAGAATTGGCATTACTAACACAAAAACAATTTATAGCTACTGCGTTTGATGCAAAATAACTAGTCTTAGGTATATATTTAGATTTCACGAAAGCATTCGATACTGTTCATCATATTACACTTTTAGCTAAGCTTGAACAACACGGAGTACGTGGTGAGTCAAACGAGTTTTTGTCTTCGTATCTACAACATCGGTGTAAGTATGTTTGCCATAATAATTCAAACTCAACAATAAAGCCTATCCCACATGGTGTGCCACAAGGGAGCATTCTCGGACCACTTCTTTTCATTGTTTACATGAATGATCTTTTTTCGACCGCTGAAAATATCAAATGGATAGGCTATGCAGACGATACCACTATTTTTTTCAAGGGCACAAATCCAGACACTCTCGTCAATTATGCAAACATTGTGCTCCAGGATATCGCAAACTGGCGTGATAGAAACTATTTAAGAAATAATGCTAAAAAAGCGCAAGCAATCATGTTTCGCCCAAAGCATAAGGCCCTGAATCTCGAAGACAGGTTGTATTTAGAAAGTGAAGAAATTACAATTTTACACGACGTTAAAAAACTAGGAGTTGTATTTTCAGAAAATCTGATTTGGAACAAACACGTGCAATCTCTTTGCGGAAAGCTAAATAGAATAACGTGACTGTTACATAGACACCGACATGTCTTGCCGACCACTGTGAAACGAAGTGTACATAACTCACTTTTTCTTTCTACACTAAATTACTGTCACCTAGTCTGGGCAACGACACCAGAACAAAACATCGCTAAACTAAAATTATATCAAAAACGGGCTATTCGTGCTGTAGCTAATCTTTCCTCCAAAGAACACACGTCTAAATATTTTTGCGAATACAAAATAATGCTGGTTGAATTCATTTATTCATTTCCTCTAGCATGCCTGTACAGAACAACGATGAGAAGGGGAAATGTTGATTATGTAAATTTGTTTAACCTGAATCGTCGCGAAATTCCCTATAACACGAGACATGCCGACATTTAGTTAACAAGCTTTTGTTGTAATTATTATGGACAGCAATCTGTGTTCTACCGCATTGCTGATCTACTGAACACCCTAACTACAAGTGGATTAAACCCGGATACTAAGTCTCCTCCTTCTTTTTCCACTTATTTCCTCTCGCAAAATCCCGCTGTGTGATTCCTGTACTTGTATTTGATTATTGTATACATATTAGTACGTGCATTGGTATTGGTATACATTTGTATTAGTGTATGTATATGTCTTTGTATGCACATATGCGTATGTCGTTATGTGTATCGAATTTGATGCATCTGATGTATTCAATTTTGTTTTCATCTTTTAGCTGCATTGTCACAGCTTATTTTTTGAAATTATTTCGAATGTACCTCTCTTTTCTTCATTTTTTTGTTGTTATTCTGCACAAAAAAATACTGCCTGTACGTCCATGTTACCATTTTTTTTTTCTTAACGTATCCTATTAAGTGCCTTGACTGATGTATCTACACTACTGCTGCACACTGTCGAATTGTAATGCAGCTTTTTCCCGCCACCCCCTTTCTCTCTTTTTGTTGAGAGATGAAAAAAAAACTGTGGCTTCATTTGATTTCATTTGACACACACATACACACACACACATATATATACATATATATATATATATATATATATATATATATATATATATATATATATATATATATATATATATATATATATATATATATATATATATATATATATATATATATATATATATATATATAATCTCCGGGACGTCATGGCCACCAGTGCTACCAGGAGTGCATTCCAGTAGTACATATCTTTAGGCGGCATTAACACTTTCACACTAGGATCAGCCCACAAGAAAACGTTACAGATACATCCAAAACCGAAAATTAGTGATAACACGCTAAGCACACTTCGACTTTAAAAATTATATTACGTGCCGGATGGAGGGATCAAATCTTGGTCCCTCAGCACAGCATCCCCATGCTCTATAATCATGAGGCCACAATCGCAGGCGTACTCCTATCGTGCCAACGCTAATCACCTATTTGCGATGATCGCCATAGTGTGTCAGATTGCGTGTAGCACGGCTACACGCAGGTCTTATAAAAGGTCATTAAATAGAAAGGGTATTGCGACGTATCACGCCGAAACTGACATGGTTAGACGCCGCTAAACTGTGAGATGAGCGGAAAGAAGAAAGATTGTCATCATTCAGTTCAATTACACGAAACTGCAGCACTGGGACAGAACATTCTTCATGCACCGAAACATATGTACAATGTTTATAGAAACCTTACAGTGGTACAGGAAAACCAGTAATTCAATTCATCTCACTAAATAGTTAAGGTGCTGCGTAGTTAAGACACTGGGTTCAACCTTATAATATACCCTCTTCAGGTGCCTGCTCGACGTCCCGGCATGTTGTTTGCCTACGGTATTAGAATGAAAGCTTGCTAAATTGAAAGCTTGCTAAATGTATGGCTTAGCTGAAATCACGACCTGACACGGCCGCCTCCGGTCGTCCTAACAAGGTTTCGCTTCCTCCCAATATACAGTGCCTGAATATGCAGCGTGGCTTACAGCACGAGCCTCTCATGTTAATGGCACGTTGTCGACCGAACCCGATATGTGACCTGACAGCTGTCTAATGGAGAGGACTAATTAGAATTCGATGTCAGCTGACGTTTGTGTTCTGCCTTTCAATTCTGGTAGGCTGAAATAATGTTACATAGGTGGTGACTTGTTGTCGAGGCAGAAGAAAAACATAAGTAAACATTACCATTCTCGTTTACCTTTCATTCGGGGGCGGGGTAAGCGTACTATAATTTGTTATGGCTACATGTTGTTCACCAAGCTATTAGAAAGCACAAACCAATGGTACGCTGCACATTACAAAACCATTACATGTTCTATCACTTTACTACTCGGAATGTGCAGTAATTCACTAATCTTTGCACGTTGAACGCGCGCAATGACCCGGAAGTAAACTAGTCAGATGTAACTGAAGAGCACTGCCACGCCTATGAACAAAACATTTACTGCGCGTTAAGGTAACTGAGTGAGAAAACTTTATTTCGAATCGGCACGATTCGCGTCCGGCGAGTTAGTGGGCTGGGGCACGCGCCGAGGTTACGGCCAAGAATTCTCGCCTCTCGGTGGCTTCCTTGGGCCGCTGAACTTGCCCAGATTCGGTGTTCCAGGTTCGAGCTGAGCAGCATGGCCTGCCATCGCGCGCGGGGCTGCAGATGGAGACTTCGCTCTCATTGTCCTGTATTAGACCTTGGCATTCCATAGCATGTGTTCTATCGCGGCTCTGGTGCCACACACTTCTGTCTCATGAGTATATGTCTGGATAAATAGTGCGCATTAGTATCGGACTCTTTGATGATTTGGTTTGTAGTTGTCACCCCTGAACAGGTTGCGATCTAGCGAGTTGTGGATGGGGTGGTGGATGAGTGCATCTTTGCATCTTGTAATGGTTGGTGATGTGGTTAAACATGGTTATTCTGTCTTCCCATTTCCCTACTACGGAGGGCCCTGTCGAGGGGTCTACGTTCCCCGCAGCTCGGAAAGTCAGTCCTCGAGCTACGTTACGGTAATTCTCGTAAAATATATTGATGGCCTTAGGGTAGCAAGAAAGTATCAAGAAATCCGCTGCTAATACTGTCAAGCACTATAGATTAGATTTCGGCAAACTAATTATTGCACCATGGTGTTTGGTTGCCACTCAATAGAAAAGCGCCGCCTTACAAAAATTACTCGCTATGGTTTGACTGGGAATCTATGAGCACGAAAATCTGAGGGATAATTATTTGTGAGCCCTTCCTTAATCACTAATATTGAAGTCGAAAAACAAATCCCTCAGGCATGCTGCTCAGAGGACGCAAAGAAAGAGTGACGCTGGAAATCGAATACAATGTACCGAACCTTGTGCTTTGTGACGTAAAAGGAGAATGTTGTTTGTTGAATGACTCTTTGCAGAAAAAGGTTAAAGCGTGCTCACGTACTACCATTGTTATCTAAATAAATAGGTGTCTCAGTACCTGAATCAGTCGGCAGGCGAATGGCTTTGGTCACATTATGGAAGTTAAGTTTTGCCTTTCTAAGTTTTTATACAGATAGCTTGTCAGAAACAACTTTCGGGAAAAACACGCATGGCTTTACGTGATGTCCATTGAAATCGCGTTTGCCATGACTTTGCTTAGTCGTCTCATTGTGCGATCTATGAACGGGTTCACATGTACCGTTAACGAAGTCTGCGTAGCTGGCTAGATCCCAAAGGATTTTGTTGACAGCTCAGTTTTCCTTCATAATCGCTCACTCTATCGAAAATGCAGAAATCAATTCTTTGAAGCACCACATCTAGTGCTTTCCCGACTAGAAAATGCCTCGCAAATCAACCGGGCCTACCGCTGAAGAAAGGTGCAAAAAAGCGTAAAAAGGAAATACGACGCAATAAAGTTCCCCGAGCCGCATTCATAAAAGCGCCTTCTTAAACTATTCTCCAATGTATATTCCGTAGAACTGTCTTCGTTGTATTCCTTTTGTGCATGCAGCTGCGAAGCCACTGAATATGCGCTGCGCGAGCAGAGAAGAAACAACGACCCCAGGTTGCTGCTTATGCTTCATTATTCGAAGCGGGTCAATAACGCTGATCTTCTACTGAGCAACAGGTGCAATGTCCACCTTGACCCGACGCAACAGCTCGATCTTCACCTCTAGAGGCAGCTCAAGGGGTTGTCTATAGCGCTGTTTCTAACCTTTTTTTTCTGCTGTATTCGTCGCCTCGACCACTCCACCGTATCACCGTGATGTCTTTGCGGCGGCGGCCCAAGTCAGGCTAGAATAACTCTGTGAGGTAGTTTTTGTGCGACCATTGCTTCTAAAGAGTTATTTGAGTCGGCAATGGGCTTGGCAAGTCGTGTAGTTAATTGGGAGATGATCATCACCTTGGTGATGATCATCTCCTTGGTTTTAAAACCTTGTCCAGATAGAGTCGAACGTCTAACTTCTCGATTCGCTCAGAGTCACGTTGAGTCCTTTTTACATGCTTCTTCTTGCCCTCGTTTTCCCCACTTTTTCCAATATGCGAAGCCTTGCTTACTCGACCTGTATTCTTCTGCTACGAAAGACTGCTGCGTAAATCACGACCAGAGGTTAGCTTCCACGCCGTATATAATGTGTAGGAGGCAGGAATAAGTTCAAACGAAACACAAAATATTGCTGTCAGCATGTTCACTTTACACTGGTCATTGTTTTTTTTTGTCAGCCTTGTAGCTGACTTCTAGTCAGTGTGATATCTACCACGCGAGTCAAATGACACACAAACCCACTGACTATGGCATTGCGCTATTGAAGTTGAGGCCACGGGTGCGATGCCCGCCGCAGCCAATGCATTTCAATGCGGGTGAAATGCAAGAACGCTCGTGTATCTAACTATAACTGTATGTTAAAGAACCTGAAGTAGCAATAATAATTCGTAGCCCCCCACCACGGCGTGCATGCCTCAGAATTAGACCGGCTTTCATGGTTTCGGCCAGTAAATACTTCATAGCTTAAGTTTTATTTTTCAGATGACACATTCAAACAATACATCCGCCCTAATTACGTATATACAAATCGCGGCTCATTTAAAGAAAAGAACGACGCAGAATGGCGTAATAAGCGGCGATACCATGAGGTTAAAGTACTTACCCTTCAAAGTGGGAAACAAACAAGAATAAGCTCGGCAACGCTAACATTCGGGAACAGCCAGTAATGGACGTCTCTGGGTTGGTAACTAATACAACGGGGACCTATTCGGACAAATTAACGAACTGTGTGCGCGCCATTTGCTTAATGACGCGGCAATATACGGCGTAGCCTAATTTGTCTGCATCACTTGTGCCTTGCCTAACGACTATGAACGAGCAGGCGCTAGCTAGCTTACGTCTAGATTCACCAGCGTGTGCCTTCGTAACAAAAAAATCAATGTATTTATTTCAATAAAGATAGACAAATGTAGGATGATATCCTTTAAAATGAGGAGCTGGCTTCTGCGTTCGCTATCGCAAAATGGAAAGTATATAGCGTGCAGTAAAAAACGAGCCTCCTCCGAATAGCTAGACACGCGCTATTTAACGCAGTTGAGCAAGCATCTATAAAAAAGCCCACAATTAATATTTCAAACAATGCATAACTTTGGTATATTAAGCGCCGAACTCGCTTCTACAAATCAGGTACCCCGAAAGAACCGAACTAATAATAGCTGCGTAAGGAAAGGCTTGTTTAAAAGCGAATGTGAAAATTAGTCACGTCCGATAATCGCACTGTTCATCTTTATTTTCGTGATGTAGAAAGGGGGGGCAGCCTTCGTAGTGAATTTTATTCCACACATCATGCGAAAGTGCTGGGTAACATTACAGCCTGATGCCACATTAGCTGGCGTCAATCTTGCTGGACAAGAAATCGAAGGTTCCATGTCTTTAATTTTATTCCATACACCATCTGCTCATGCATCTTGCTAGAACAGAATGTGGAATAGTTTCATGAAAATTCCTCGTACTTCTTTATGCAGACATATATTTCTGGAATTTTAATAATTACAATATATTGTTTTCAAGGTTTCGCTACACGGATACACATATAAAGCCAAATAATGACACGATTACGAGTCAATAGAAGAAAAGAAATTTTGGCAACGTTCCTTTCAACCAACTTGCGAAATACAAGATGGAGCCTGTTTAAAGTTCCAGCTTAATTTTTCATCCATTAATCATGAGTGCTTTAGATCACCAGGTTCGAGCAAGTACTTCGAATGAAGAGCACACCTTTTGGATGTGCGCACGGAGTATCAAGCGATTAGTAAACTATGAATGGAGTTCAACCGCGCAAAGAAAGAGTAAGAATTTACAACTGAGGGGTGGAGCAATATGTCCCTCAGGCATAAGATGTTATGATCGTTTTTCTTCTTTTGTTGCTTCTGAATTTCGTGCTCCTTCGTATTGCCAACGACGCAGGGCACCCGTGGAACTCTCACATTACCATTCGCGACAGTTTTCCTGACTCTATATATCGTATAATTTTTGCATCTTGAAAACTTCCTCCCCCTTACATGAGCGTGAGTAGCAGCTCAAGTGTTTCAAAGCTTCCGCTTCCCGAATCGATGCACATAGATGCGTTGCCTCCACGTTCCTTGCCCGTTGCGCAATTTGAGGAAACTTCAAAGCCAACTGATTTCTCAACAACTCGGCGAATGTACTTTCTACTATCGTAGGCCGGGCTGCAGGCGACACTGTGCTAGTCGGCGCAAGGGACATAGATACATGTGCTATCGCAACTTCACTCGAGCGTTTCCTTTCGTGTGCTCCCGCTACGTAATCTTTACGTGAAAAATCGCGTGCGTGCTTGGTGAAGAAGTTTACTGAATCTGTGCACGTACAGTGGTGGAAAATTTCTCGTGTATATGTTTTCGTTAACACGGGTGTTTCCGAAACGGGCCATGGAATCATAATTCTCAGTCCGGAATCTACGGTTCCCGGTTGCATTTGCCTTGGGTGGCTCCGTGAGGCTTTCCTCATATCTTGTCATGCGGGTCGCTTTGATCTGAAATTGCCTTTTAAGCTCCTCCGGAAGATTTTGGGTGAAACCACCCTGTAATCTCTCTCAGTAGCATTACCCTCCTGAACTGATCGAGCTTTCCTATGTCGTAACGCGATGAAAGCAGTGCTTTCCTCTCCTTATAAGACATTCTGCCTTCCCTGAATATTCTTTAAAAGACGGGTGTCAAGGCAGTCGCGTTGCCGAGTCGTTCAATGTCGACATTGATCCGTGGGATTTAATGTCGTAAAGCAACGCTGTCGCTACGAGAGATGCCGTAATGGAGCACTCCGGATGAATGTTGATGACCTGCGGTTTTTTAACATCCAAAATAAATGTGTGTACACGATCAACGACCACATTGCGGTGCTCCTTTATTATTTGGTGAATGCTTGGAGTGCCTTAAAAATGAATTTTTCCATGGACAATAAGTATCGCCCTTGGTGCATAGCACTGATCTTCTGTTTTGCTTCTCTGTACAATTCAAGATGAACTGCAAACTAGATGCGCTCGAACATCACTTACGCTTTGAGGTAGCCTGCGCTCACAACATGACTATCAGGTATCTTTTTCAGCTGTCTCAACACTGCTATCCATAGGCACCCTTCTTCCGAAGAAAAAAAGTGCTTGGACCCTCGTCTTGGCCCAACAAACAGGGTGTAGCTCTTGTGGCTTTACAGAATTTATTTGTAGACAGTGATTGACAATTTTTTTATGAACAACAGCTTATATTTTTTTTTCATCTCGTCTTTATATAAATGAGCAGTTAATGATCCCGCTTTTCCCGTCACGCCTTTTAACCGCTATTCCTCTGTTTCCTTTCCCCTGAATCGAAGATATTGCCCTGTTCGTGGTTTGTCATTTTTTATAGACTTCTGAAAGTGTTTGCTGATTTCAGTACATTTTGGTTGTTCTTCTAACTAGGATTTTCGCATTTCCACTCCATTCTGTGCCAGGACTTTCAATTTTTTGCATCTAGTGAAGAAGAACAACTTGGGCGAAGTATTTTCTGGAAATCCTTCTTCATGCCTACTCAAAATTAGCAGGCGACAATACAAGGTAGTTTCAAGTCCTCAGATCATTTACGCTAACGATCCTGAAAATATTACCGACAACTGAGAACGGTTCGGGGGCACTACGAAAAAGAAACTCCTGCACAGGCGCAGCTGTAAGGGTGACGGCCGGGCAGATACCAAAAACATTATGGTAGAAAAGCTGGTAGGATCGGCTCGTGGCTCACGATGGCCAACCTGTTCGTCCTCTTAACGCGGAAAATTAGTTCACTTCAACGCCAACTAAGCGGCGAGAACAGAGCACACACAAAGCTATCGGGACTCGGCGCACTCTGTGCCCTTCGCAAATCACTTTCGCGATGGGGCCCGCGCGGCCGCGCCATTAGCGGCGAGAGGTTGGAGTGGCACCCTCTCGCGAGCGACGTGACGGCCAGGACGCCACTCGCTTCGGCTAGCAGCTCTGCGGCTTCGCGCGCTCGTTAGTTTCGAGCATGCCGTGCCAGCCGCACTACTTCCTGAAGCACTTTCGGCTGCTTGCCAAGCCTAAACTACAGTTCATCTTCAAAAGTGCGTCAATCATGAAAACTCGCGGCTTGGATGTCGCAAACTATATGCAAAGGTGAAGAGGTCTACTGCTTTTGAAACGCAGAGCGGCGCCTTGTGTATCCATAAACTTTGCGGAAAGAGAATTTCTTCAATTTGAGCGTGAGAATTAACACTGTGTGATGCTTAGCTCAAAGTATAAAAATCCAATAGTGATTAATTATGGCAGGCAATGAACTTTACGCGGAAACGCAATCTTCGTATGTCATAGAAGGATATTGCCTGCAGAGCTTTCATCAAGCTTCTTATTGCTGTGGCGAGTTCTAGTCAAAGGTGGGCACTAATATAAATGCGTAAAAGGAAGAGGTAGGTGCGCATTTTGTATGAAAATGTTTGCTACTACTTTCACCGTTCTCCGAAACAGGCACCCAGATATACCGTTCTTGATGGCTGTTAATACGACTCCGAGTCACTTTTATTGTATAGTTCACAAACACCACAACAGATATCACCTGAACGACAAGATTCGTGGTTAAGATAAACAGCCAAGGCATTAGAAACAATGGAATGTTTTATAGTGGTCTAGCTGCAGCAATCGTTATTGCAGCAGTCTTTATGCAGTAGCCTTTACCCCTCCCGAAATGGAATCAACCGACCGTTGTTGGGTTGTAGTGGATAGGCACGCATTGTTCGCGATACCCAACCTTTCGCTACAACCTTCAAGTAAAATCATGAATCCGTTCTTTAAAGAGCCAATTGCAATGACTAGGAGGAGGAGGAGGAAAGAGAAAAGTAGAAGGCAGGGAGGTATGACTAATAAAAATAGGGCTCCTAGGTTAACCCCCTTTCTTGTCGTTAATATATATATATATATATATATATATATATATATATATATATATATATATATATATATATATATATATATATATATATATATATATATATATATATATATATATATATATATGTGTGTGTGTGGGTGTTTGTGTGTGTGTGTGTGTGTGTTGTGTGTATAGCCAGTCAAGTACATGTTTGTAGCACCACAGCAAATATTGTCGCTTTACTGAATTGCTTTATCCAATGTTTTAGCGTTTCCGCTTTTATTATCCACGCGGGCTGCCGCTGTAGAGTGTAGAAACGCCCATGAAAAACCCGCATCACACTGGAGAAGGCTCCGTCGTCTAGCACTCTTGTTGCCTTTGAGATATATACTGTGTTTAGAAAATAACCTACAGAGTAATTATTTTATAAATAGAAGCATCGTAAAAATATATTTGAGAAAGCCATCAAAAGTGTACTAGCATAGGGAACGAGAGCGAACAAACGAAAACACTGCAGAAGGCGCCCGGACACTGTCCAAACTGTAGCAGACGACACACGCGAGTCCTTGCCCTGACGTCATGCGAGTGGCCTGTAGGTCATTCTCAGGGGTAACACGGAGCCGCCGCCAGAGTACAGTGCTCCCAATCCCTGGCACGATTTCACTAGCACATACAGCATACGGCGCTCGGCGACGATGTTATCGCCCTTGGACTTTGTGCAGAACATCACGGTGATGGCTACGCCGACAACGACAGTAGAGAGGCGCGTGGAGCGGCCATATAATGGCTATCGCAATAAAGATTAACAAAGAAAGGAGAAAGGCCGGAAGGTAAACTCGAACGGAAAGTCCGCTTTGGTGTCGTAGATTAGATAAGGGGGCAGGACGAGATGAAAGATAAGTAGTATGCAGAGAGAGGGATAACGAAACATTTAAAATGCACTTACTAGAAAGTAAAAGAGTGTTAAAAGTGGCTACAAGTATATATGGATTACTCTCGGCTTTATTATGGTGATCGTCGCATTTATTGCATGCATGGCAATCACAAACCTATTTGTACGATATTTTTAGGTATTTTTAGTCGCCCTATCTCGCATAACGCAATTTGCGAGGCCGTTTCCAACTAGGAATCGCGAGAAAACCAGTGTTCGAAGATACTAGTATGCCTAGAGTGCCTACGTATATGCTTCTCACATACATACAAAGTTGATTTTCGTAAGTGCGAATTGCAACACATTTGTTGTTGAAGAAACGACCAAGCATCTGGTTTGTGACTGCCCTACATACAAAGATGAAAGGAGTTCCCTTCGGACAGATTTGGGGCACTTAGACGACAGATCTTTCACAGAGGAGAAGATCTTGGGCCTGCGAAGTCGTGCGTCTGCTATTTGCAAGGCCACAAAGGCGCTGCGGCGCCTCTTGAAATGTACCAGCCTGTATGACCGTCTTAGACCGAATCAACAATGAAAGTTTGTGTGTGTAACAGTGCAAAGCGTGAACTTCACTCTTGAAGTCTTGGTGAACTTCTCTCTTCTTGGCTTCGTGTTTTTTTTTAACGCGATAGCGTTAAGAGCCCCGTGTCGCAGAAAATCCGATGTGGGACGTCGTTCCGGCAAAAAGATGTTCGAACCACCCATACCAAGGCCCTGCATGGGCCGCAAGGAGGTTACTGAACTAATTGATTTTCTCAAGCTAAAATACGCAGGAAAATTGTATATGACTTCCACACACTCTACGTAGAAGATAGCGTCGGTTTGTAATTTCGCTATACCAGAAAACATAATTCTGTTACGCGAACACTCAAAGAAACCCATTTTACAGCGTTTTTACCATCCATAGACCAGCCACGGCGTCCGCCATTTGCGCACGCCGGCGCGTGAGTATCTCCGGAGCCATGGAGCGGCGCGGCCGGTTTCTTGCAACGCCTCCAGATGGCGCTCGCCTCACCAGCATCGCGGCTTATCCAAGAGGTCGCGTTTTTAGCAGCAAGCCCGCCTTCGTGCATAACGTTCGCGGCCAGCATTTCCCGGTAAACGTTACGATTACATACGCCCGAGTTACCGGGAAGCGTGAGAAGCAGTCAGGGATCTTTGAATTCAATCGTGTTACCCTTTTAAAGGCAAAGCTTAAGCGTTATCCATCTTTTTTTGTTGTTGTTATCGGTAGTCGAAGTCGTGGTTTGGAATCGAGAAATTTACGGGAATCAGTTACGAGCTCTCGCGGAGGGCCGTCCTAAATGAGACCATCCTGAGTATATGATAATCGGATGTTGATAGGTGCAGAAGTGTTTCATTAACCATAAACAATGCACCCCTGAAGTTGTAGACTGCAGAAGTGAACCTCAAGCTGAAAAGCGCTTGATAGAAAAACAATACGTAAGTTTAGGCTTTTGAATTATAATATGAAGTCTATTTGGTAAGTTCGCGTGAATAGGCTGACCGTTAGAAGCTAAACTAAGGTAAAGGTTTAATTTTTGAATTTTGCACCAAAACCCCAGCGCCACTACGACAGCACGCTGTCACGGACTTCAATGTATATGTCTTTTCTCTATGGTGACTCATAAATGCATAGTTTTCTCGGTCAATATTTTAGAATTCTATCTTAACCGATACAAAAAAAACTAGGATGGAGTAAAGCCCTTCGTACATCAATGACATCGCGATGACATGGGGCGGGCAGTCGAGGGTGGCGTCACCACCCTTCTCCCTTCAAGACTGCGTCTTTTGTAACTTAGCAAACCTCTTCTCATGCTAAGATTGGCTATATATTTGTGTTGTAGAAGAAAACTTCACTAAAGAGTACGAAGTATTATTTCTCTGTGGATTACATTATTGCGTGAACTGGTGAAAGTGGGTGCGCGCGCGTCGTTTGATTATGTCTCAGATGCATCAAGTGAGGGTGAGAGTGATAGCCATAACGCATCTGGTAGAATTTATCAGATTACTGCTTATGTGTTCAGTATAAACAGATTCTATAGCAGTAATTCAATGCCTGTCAGCGCATGTGCTCCATCTATCGCTGCTATTGAACATTCGGTACCGTACACTTCCTTTTTACTTCGCTTAGTCTCATGTTCTTTTTTTTTTGTTAGGCACGAACGTGTTGAATAGATGTGTTGAATAGGCGAGCCTCCCCAATTCTCGCAATGCCCATTCTCTACCTTTTCTCGGCGTGGTTTGCTTAGTTTCCTGTCTTCGAGTTAATGTTATTACTCACAGCCCAGAAAAGCAATGACATCATGACCGAGGGAGCTTGAGAGAATGAGGTGGTACTACGTCGGCAGATGGAGAGCTGCTCTGGAATGCAGTAAATGAAATGAGAGGTAGAGACAGTGTCGATAAAGGACACATGCCGGGACAAGGCGAGTAGCCTGCGTAAATTTTTTAGCGGTTCCGTGCCGTGCCGCTATGAGCAAACAGATCAACACCGACATGCGTGGGCCTGTACTGCGAGTTGGGCCAAGACCCAACGTGAAATAGCAAACGGGAAACAACTGCAGCTCGCACGCGCAGTTTGAGCAAATCGTAAAGGAAGTGCCATGCTACTTCTAGTGAATTGGACCGCCTGAGTAAAGGGCAGCTCCGTTTTATGTGGTCGATGAGCACGCACCAAATCACAAGCGAAGAAGACATGGTAAATGAGCCAGCGCAACCTTGGCTGTGGTTCAAGTTTTAAACAGTGTCTTCCAACTCTGGTACCCATCAAACGGGAGTGAAAGAAACACTAGAAAAAAAAACAGATTTGCAAGGTAAACGAAGAATCAGACACGCTGGTTTCAGCTCTGAGATAGAGTAACAGTTCTGTGCTGTTCTCTTACACATGAACTGCTGCGTTACTGTATGCATTGTTATAGGGATCAGCCGTCCATTCATGCATGTTCAAAGGAGAACACAAACAACGGCGCAGCGGCAAATGAAATGCGGATGAACGAGGCACAGGAGTTTCTCGGAATAATGTAATAAGGAAATGGCCAAACCATGCAGGTAAACACAAGCAACTTGCGCGTGTTCACATGTGTTCGATAAGTCACTCTGTTCTAGGAAGACCACTCAACGTTGCGTTAGCATTTACGGGGAGTGCCATGCCTTTAACCGTGCGCCATCAGAAGTTCGCGATGACATGGTAGCCAGGAGTCTGATATGTTTGCCTCGTCCTAATCTGAAGCTTGGCGTTGTGGCCGTTTGCACAGGCACTTGCACAGACGCTGAACCGTGTGCACAGACGCTGTAGGAATTGAGTTGGTGTCATTAGCACCCATACATTCGTCTCCTTTTTCTTTTGTCCCTAAGGCTTTCCGTGATGATCTAACGTCTGCTTCTCCGTTTCAGGTCAGCACGTTCTTGGCAATAAAGTTCAGGCGCTAACAATTTTTAAATGGATTTTTAATATTAAAGAGTGTTAAAATTCAATAACTGAATCACCTGTTCTTAAACGCCAGAGAAAGGCTATTACTCTTAGAAACTCGTACAAGATAGTAAATAGTTACCGTGGTTTAATTGATGTCGAAGAATGAATGCTTTCAAGAAATAAATAAGTAAATAATATTTGAGACACAAGCTTACAGAACAAACAGAGTAAGGTTAATTTTGATATCTGCAGCAGCAATGAGGTTCTCTCGTTTTGTATCGAAGAGTATTTTTTTATTACTGAGAATAAGCAGTCGCATGATTTTATTTCCGTGAAGATGTCCACGACGTTACGCAGACTTGGGCAGCCCAGCGACCAAGAATTTTGATAGTCCGGGCGACATTCGTGCTCACTTATCTCTGCATAGTTGTTACGGACATTATGCCGAATTAGGAAGCCCTACCATTGGCAATACTCGCAGTTGGGACGTCATTCTTGGATACATGTGCACATCTGTAGCTTCAAATACCATCGAGGCGAACAGCCGACGGCTAGGGATCACGTGAAATTTCTGTCCGCAGGGGCGTTTTTGTAAAGGGAGATCAGGTTCATCTTTTTATTCAGCATGAATGGAAGAGACAGAAAAGTTTGATCACGTGAAAGGGGCAGAGAGGTCGGCCTGGGGTACATTCCTCTAGACGGCGACTGTGCAGTGGGGCACGCGAACGAGGGAAAGGCAGAGGAAGGAGATCGGTGAGAATCTTGACAGAGGGAAGAAGCAAAGCATAACGGTCAAGTCTAGTCATAGTCTAGAGAGCAGGTAGGTAGTTCTTTAAAAAGTCATGTACGGTGTGCATAACCTTACGTGGGTTATCCAGACCCACTGCGTTGCGTACATTGTCCATTAGGCAAAAACTCTACACGGTCTTCATTTGCGCAACTGAGTGTGCCTGCGTCGTTGCGTATGCAGAAATTGACAATCAAAGCCTCTTTCTTCTTAATACCACTCTTTCAGCACCACTGTCAGAGAGAGAGAGAGAGAGACAGGCAAAGGAAGGCAGGGAGGTTAACCAGAGATTATCTCCGGTTGGCTACCCTGTACCGGGGGAGGGGCAAACGGATGGGATGGGTGAGGGAGGAAAAGAATTTAAAAATAATGACAGTGATCACTTCCCGCCTTTGTTAAAGGCTAATGGGAGGTAAGGAACTCTGACGTGCGTTATTGTGACAGCGAGTGGCCTTTTCGCGAAAGTGTCGAATAGGACAAATAATAGTTTCAGCTGAAAGAATACGCATAGTCGATGGAAGCACTGAATAACTTGCAATGTCGTCTCTGTTAACAATAGAGGGGTGCGCCTGCAGCTAAATGTGATGCGAAAGGGCAAATGCTTGGTTTGTTTCATAACCTCTAATCTGAAACATTTCCCCATTGTCGTAAAGGGCGGATGCAGAGTGCTTCGCTGCGCGCGTGAATGCGCTGCAACTGTAGCTGCCAGGGACTCCGTGCGGCGGGCCGAGTGGAGATGCGTTCGATGTCACGGTGGCAGTAAGAGTGGCATTGCGTCAATACTGCATTCATAATACACTCAGACGCCTTCCATGCTACCGATGGCGATCGCTCCGCTCATTGTTTGTCGGGGCCACCCCGGGCGGTAATTGTCTCCCAGAGAGTAACGATGGGTCGATGCAATCAGTCGGATGATTTCCCGTGTTTGCCCTGTCTCGAGTATTCTTCCACGCTTCACAGCTCACCTTCCTTCCCGAGTGAATTCGGATCATTCCGAGCAGAGCCTTTTGTTGGCATTTGCTTACACTTCTCTCTGTGCGTGCAAGTGTTACTTGCACTCGGTACTCGTTATTCCTTGTATACCAAGATGTTGGACTGTCAGTCGTGCTTCGCTATGGTTCCTCTATTATGATTAATGAAGGCCCTGTAGCCAAAGCTCTGTCCCGTCGCTTATCTCATTATGGCCAAAGACAGCGCTGACTGACTATAGAAAAGAGTGTGCCTGACTGTATGAGATGCGGCACGAGGTAAACATCGTTGCCGGGTTGCCGTGCTGCCTGAGACCGCCTCACCAACGCAACACTTTTGCTGATGCGCTATTTTATCTCTCCGTTACTTTACCGTTAGAAATCTTCGTGGTGTGCTCTTGCCTTCTGAAGTTCCTTTGTGTTCCAGCTAAATATTCAAGAACAAAAATAAAGATGGAGGAGAAGGAAGTGTATGCACTTAAGTCAGCGATTAGTAAACGTTTGCGAGCGTCTGAAAGACCTTGCAACGCTGAAAATGGTTAGACAGGAGGAATGGTAATAGAATTTCTACAATCACTGTTAGATCGCTAAATAACCGGCGGCAAAGTCAGAGAGAAGCGCCAAAACCACTCATCTTCGGAAGAAAAATTTCATTATCTGTTATTACTTGAGAAACATGCTAACAGCAACCAGTTCGCCACAAGTATTGCCTTATATCTATTACGCATGGAGTACGAGACCACTATATTTTGATGTCGCATACGTTTTTAAAGCGACACTGCTTCATAATCTTTATTCATATATCCCTCGCCTATCCGTGACGGATGATTCCTCTGTCTGTCACAACAGATCGCGCAGCCCTTCTATGGTTGCACCATTCCAGACGGACGACCGTGTTGAACATTGTTCTGCCGCCGAAGCTTGATTTTTTTTTTTAGAGTTTTCCAAGTTTGTGGTCAGCTCAGAGGGGTGTGAGAAATTTTAAGCCATAACGCTGCTCGATCGGCTCTTCAAGGCGATGAAGTGGAGCCGATACCGTTATCAAGGACAGATGCCGCTGGAAAACTTCGAATGCTCACCCGTAATATCACGTCCTCCTTATGGAACGTGGGATGTTTTCAAAACAACCGGCTGCACAACCTAGACTACTCTCTACGCCTTTGTATTCCAACTGGACTCTGCCATCGCGAAGCTACCCTGCTCTTTAGAATATGGCTAAGGGTGGCCTTCAGTAAGTCTTTTGCTTTCCGAATCGGATAGGCCGACGACGCCTCGTGTGATGACTGTGGTAGCGAGGAGCCTCTTTAACACCTTCTCTGTGACTGTCCTCGCTACACTTTACAGACACGATCGCTCACAATCGCAATAGCGCGCTTTGACCAAAGACCTCTAACACAGCAACTTATTTTAGAATGCCGACATCTCAAGCCATCGCAGCAGAGGGCGACGGTTGTACTGTTGCAGTTTTTATAGGCAACAAGCGACTGTAGCATGAACAGATGTTTATAGTGCTGCAAATGCTACTGCGCTGTGCGGTGACAGTATGCGGTGACAGTGACCGACTGTGATTGTATGCCTATGCTCCTTTCTTTCTTCTTTCTTTCTTCCTTTCTTTCTTTCTTTCTTTCTTTCTTTCTTTCTTTCTTTCTTTCTTTCCTTCTTTCTTTCTTTCTTTCTTTATTTCTTCCTTTCTTCCTTCCTTTCTTTCTTTCTTTCTTTCTTTCTTTACCTCTACTTTGCTATCACTTTACCTCCTCCTCCCCTCTCTCCCGAACGTAGGGTAGCAAAGCAGATCTTCCCATCTGGTTAGCCTCCCTGCTTTTCCCCTTTCTTCTGTCTGTCGCTCTATTTAAGTAGGCGTAATTATCGTTGATCGTCGCGTACTACATGCCGTGAACATTATGGAACACGACTTCTCATTTGTAGAATATTTCAAACATAAACAATGCATTGACTTTCTGGACTCTGAACAGAATGGTCCTGAATGCAAAGGCAGTCTACCGGCCTAAAAGTAAATAATAACAATTAAGTTCCAGCCTTAAATTCCTCCATCTCGCGCTACAGAAAACTAACCTAAACCAATATAGACGGAAAAGGTTCGCCTAACCCCGGTATGAAGAAGTTCAGCGCAGTAATTTCAAGTGCATTTACCCTGGACGATCGACTTTTAGCGTATCTTTGCTCGAACAAGGTTTATTGATTCTTTTGTAAAACTGCTCCATATACTCTTTCAATTACTGGATTGAGCCGTCATGATTGGGCCAAGGGAAGCTTCCAGTATTAGTAAATAAAAGCAAATAGCAAAAAATTATTTTCCAGTCGTAGAAGTTAATCCTCCTGTTTTTCCCTTATGGCGCCTTTGAGCGCTGCGCAAAGTGAACGCGAGAAAATGCTGCGGAGCGGAAGATCAACAATGTTGTCTGTGCGCGTAATCACACCTAAGTCATCAAATAAGCCGATTGGCGCACTACAGCCAGCTTTAAGGAGCACCAGTTTCACGAAACAATGGGCTTAATTGAAACGGTGTTTAGTAGCCGAGCAACTGCTTCCTGGTTGGGTGGTAAGCCCATTTGCGATCGCGGAAGCAATCGCGTTGTTTCCACCAGCTGCTGACCTTTCCCCCGTGCTACGTGGGGTTAAATGGGATTTGCGTGGAGAGGTTCCAAGCGGTATGCCTGCGACTACACCGTTTCTTTCATATGCCCAAAAATATATATTAATCAAAAATAAGACGAACACGTTAGGGCGCACAGACACTTAAACGTAAAAGAGTTAAGAAAAAAAAAACATAACAGGCGAAGGCGAGCCACCGTAAAAAAATATCGTCCCTAGTATTTCTCGCACAAGGCTGTACTTATAAAATAAGTCGCTGTTTATCCCCAAAGGCGAGGCATCGATTGTGATAGCAAACTAGTAGACAGCTATACGAAGTAAGGATAGTAGTTTTATCGGCCCTATAAACTTGTCGACATTCGCTTACTAACAAAATTACAAGCATTGTGTCGCGCACGCGCAAGCAGACATCAGCACCTCTCACTCGATCACCGCGGAAGCACGCTGCCAAACGCTACAGTGAGGAAGTGCGGCAGTAGCAGCGAGCGAATTGACCTTCATGTTGCCTCTCACTTCAACGGGAAGAAAGCGGTGAAAACACAGCGCACAAGACGCTATCAACAGTCGGCGCACTCTGCCTTCATCGCAGATCGCTTTCAAGACAGGGCCCGTGAGTCGAAGCCATACGCATCAGGTGCCAGAGTAGAGGACCCCCTTTCCCTCCTCCTCCACCTGGTGCCTTGCTCGCGATGGAGGACGGTGGGCTTTGTGCCTGATTTCCTCCCTTGAGCGCGCGACATTAAGCCGCCAATCTACCTTCGCAGGCTTTCCCTGACGCATACAGCATAGGGCAAGCGCCGATGACGTTATCACCCTTGGACATTTACACAAGGTCATGGCTACGTCGACTGCGACGGCAGAAATGCACCTTGAGTGTCCTTATAATTTGCTATCGCAAGAAAAAGTATTTCACGACAGTGTCCGTTGTTCTTTCAAGGCCCCTAACTGGGCATTGTCCAAGTATTGTCCAAAGGGACAATGGATGATTTGCCAGAGCCTTAAGTTTGAAGCGTATCAGTATTAAGTGGGTTCCTTAATTTTCGTCGCCTTCGTTTTTTCCTTAACCACACAAACTGTGCCGGTATTCACGATGCAATGATGAGGCATTGAAATTTTTTATTCACAAGGAAGAAGCAAAACCTTTTTTTTTCGCACAGCATGCCTGTTATTGTGACTAGAAGGAGTTGAAAGTGCAACTTCAAACAATGTCAAAAATGTCTTGCGAGCTTGTTCAATAACGGTGTTGCGCACATAAGGGATTATGTTCGGGCAAACATATATGGGCGCGGGCTAACTATGCAGGTTTTAATAAGTGGCCAAATTATTTCATTTGCATTTTAGAGTTGTACGGGGTTTTCAACAGTACCCTGTTTTGCATTTATAGGGCATATGGAGATGTGATTTGGTATGAGCAAAGTGTGCAGTAAGACCTGCCGTGGTTGCTTAGGGCGCTATGGTGTGGAGCTGCTACGCACGAAGTCGCGGAATTGAATCCCGGCCACGGCGGCCGCATTCTGACGGTGGCGAAATGGGGAAACACGCGTGTTCTTAGATTTAGGTGCACGTTAAAGAACCCCAGGTGGACAAAATTTCTGTGGGCGCCCACTACAGCGTGCTCGTTGTTTTGGCACTTAAAACTCCATGATTTGTTTTTCCAGTTAAAGAAGTAGGCTGTAGCGATTTATCCGCTATATGTTCCTTGGTGCAGTCGGAACAAATTGTTAAATTTGTGCTCATTACCGTTTTTTTTCGATTCTTCTTGTTTGATTAAAACGTCGGCCTATTGCGTACTATTTCTTGTCAATGTGATATTTTGTAGGAATAAAGAGTGTTTTCATAAATATACACTAGAGAAATTGTGACGTTGTTAGTCTATTGGGGGAGACGCAAAAAAATAAACAAGGATTGCCAAAGCGTTTAAGGTGTTCTTTTAGGCTCTGAAATAATCTTAAAATTTGTTACACTGAGCAAATGGCTATGCATAATTTTGCGAAACTGTCAATGCTGTAGCTTTCTTAGCATATAGGTATTAATTCGAGAGGGTTAGTTGTAAGCGCTCATATGTTCTACGCTACCGGCGTTAGCATAACGCTCATGGCCTGGCACGTAGCGCGTACTCAGTCAGGAGAATGCATGAATGTTGCGAAGAAAATCTACAAAAATGGCAAACTTTATTTAAACAGAAAAAATACCCGATGTATCGAACCGAGAGCGTGTTAGGTTCTGCAATTTCCCTATCGAAAATTCTACTTTGCAGGTATTTGGATTGTCTCTCTGTGAAGTCGCTTAAGTGTGCCGCGATTTTCTTTACCTTATTGAGATATAACACCTCTGCAGAACAGGATTATTTTTGGCCAGCTTCAGTGTACTAGCTGGTCGGAAAGTGTACTACGGCTTAAATACGAAAGGAAGCAAACTGTTCGAGGTCGAGGCTTGCCTCGACGCGCTAGACCATAATTACTCAAGCTGAGGGTGGGCTGTGTGAACGTGCACGAACGTTCATACAGAGAAGGACGTGTGACGAGTCCATCGTGTACGTCTTGTGGTCGCTGCGAGACACTTCAGCACCGTATATTTGAGTGTCCCGCTATCAGTGCGCAGCGTATGTCGCTAGTGAGAGACTATCATATCCTTGGCCTGCGGTGTGCGACACTCGACGAACGTTTGTACCCCAAGGGCAGCGCGTCTAAACGTGATCATGCTCATGGCGCTCTATTACTTTTCTAGAGTTAACTAACTTAGGTTCACGTTTGTAGCGTCGAAACTACCTTATTCAACATTCTGTAGTAGCGTGGCGTTCAGTGACCGGCCCTACTGCGTGTCATTTGTACTCTGTCTTCTACTTTATTCTTTAGATTTGTCCTGTTGATCTTCCTTTTCTCTTTCTTCCCCTCCTTCCTATCTTCCATTTGTGTGTTGCGGTCATCTCCCTTCTGAAGAGTAGGCAGGCGTTGTGCCCCTTCCGGTGGCAATTGTCAGCCTCCTCCTCGCTTTCCCTTTCCTGTTAATTGTATAGATGTGTTCAAAACAAATAAATAAACCGTAGCACCAAGAGTTGGAAAGGGAACTGTTATTTAACTTTATATATGCGGAAATTTTCTGCATAAGCCCCTACAGCCATAATTTTTTGAGCGCCTTAATCGCGACTAATTAACTTTAGGGATGTCCAAAGAATAATTTGTTCTTTTGTTGCACAGTGATTACCATTTTTGTTTCAGCTTATTTTATCTTTCTCTTTTTCTTTTTTTTTTCCTGGGTGCAGGGAACTGTCTTGGCGCATGTAAAAAATTCTGCACTACTACGCCTGACTAGCAAGCCAGAAAATAGTGAAAGGAAGGAACGTGCATCAGGAATCGCAGAGGTAATACAACTTCTCATATGTCAACGCGAAGCGTACTTTAGGTATTAGGTGCGTCTTAACAAGGTGCCACACTCACGGCCATGTGTAGTTCTTCATGAGTAGGCACGACTTAGAATAGCCATATTATGGAAGTTTAAGGGGTGCTACGAATTCCTTTTTCTTCCCCTGCGTGAGATGCATTGAAATTCATTTCTTGAGTGTAATTAAACAAGCCAGCCGCGAAAGGTTCCCTTTACGTCAATTAGACTCGTAATACGATTTTGCGGCGACAATAGTCATGTTTCCAGAAAAAAAATGGCATGCCCCGGCAAAATAAAGACTGGGAGTATAGCACTTATTACAACTTTTATTACGCCGGAGCAATCCATTTCTTTTCTGGTAATGTTCAGTTGGAGTGGTATAATTAGAAGCTCCGGCGCACCCGGTGCAGCTTCAAATTACTCAGCTCCCACTTTAGCAGTGGCGATGCAAAGGGACAACGCAGTGAGAAGTGAACTGCATGAAAGAGGGAGTCGGCCAGTGAGAAGAGTGAAGCGAGGACGGGGGGACGCGAGTTAGGCGTAGAGACCTCTGAATGTGCGCGAAAGACCAAGTCGAGGTCAAGAATATCAAATCAGGACAGGGCCCATCGGACACGCGTGCAAATCTCGCCTGCGAAAGAGGATTTGCCACAATCAATTTCGTCACCAGTACCGCGCTTCGACGTTTCCTGAGCTACGACGACGAGTCCATCGCCTAATGCCGCACGGGATCGACGAAGCAGTTGCACTGTGTAGCAATGTTGAAGTCCGTCGCACTAATACGTTTATCGGATAAGTTCTATCGCGGGCAAAGATGGCCTTATGACTCGGGAACGATGGCAAGACGTCGCTTACAATCGGGGCTCTTCCACTCGGCAAGGCCAATGCATTGAGAGACGGAACGCTCCCTTTTCCAGTAAAACTGGTTCTTTCATGGCAGTTGGTTGGGAATGAGAGCGACACAGACACATTTCTGGCAATGGTGTTCTGAAGATTGCAATTTTGCAAGACAGGCATTAAAAGTGTTCGAAGGAGCGAAAACTTACCCGAGACCCCGCGAAGCCGGAATAGATATGTAATAAAAATAACACGCTGTGATATAGTTGGTTTCAGTTTCTCTACATGTGCGTGTGTGTATACTCACTGCGTTTTGCATTGATTGGAAGTAAAAACAAATTATTTTACGTGCGACGTTTGAAAATTCAGAAATTTATCGTCTTGATAACTAATTACGACGTGTGTGAATGTCAATGAGTGAATTGCCTCCACCATACATTGACTGCCTGTCTTCGTGTGCTTTTAAAGCATGCGATAAGCTTGCCTCATGGTCGCTTATTGTGTAGTGTTCGTCGCATATAGAAAGGTTCGTACAAGTGTGTTAACTCTTGGAAGTTTCATAAAAAGGGCTCTGTGTTTGTCAATCAATCAATCAATCAATCAATCAATCAATCAATCAATCAATCAATCAATCAATCAATCAATCAATCAATCAATTTATTTACCAGAAACAAAAGGAGGGATATCTGGGAAAAAAGCTGTCGCAGCAGCTTGACGGAGGCCCAGGGTCCCTTACATGGCAGTAGCACTCACATGATGTATTGATGTACAACACATTGCACATCGCATGATGTGCAACTCACATGATGTACAACAAACATTGCACATCGCATATGTGCATAAAAAATGTCATTTTACACTTGAATGCCATATACTAAAGTGTCGCTACAAAGAAAGAAAGTAATCACGCAAACCATTTTTATTTAGCACAGATGTGTGCTTGTATTTGTTTAATACAGTCGGTCTACTATGTGTTAAGGACTGTAGGCTGTAATTGTTTCGAAAGCATGGCATCCTCCATACCTCGGGGTTTCGTGTAGTATGTTTTGTGCGAGTGCAGAGTTCTAGCTGAGCAAGGGATGTAAAATAATTCTTAACATATTCGGGTGAGAAGCAAATAGTTTCTTGTAACCTATGTTAATTGTAACCTATGGTAATTGTAATTGTAATTGTAACCTCGTATAAGTTATCTATGCTGCTTAGTCCGTATTTGGGAAATATATTATCTGTTGGTGAAAGCCGATTAATGTTGTCTATATACCGAACGATTTTCTTGTGAAGTATTACCAGCTTTTGCAAGTTAGATTTAGATGTTGTAGCCCAGACAAGGTAAGAGTGATGTATTTACGATAAAAAGAGACCATAGCATATTTGAAGTTTTGCTTTAGTAGGAAGAATTGTGCGGCAACGTGCGATAGCACAGGTAGCCACAGACAGTTTGCCGCAGAGATATTTGATATGGGCATCCCAACGTAAATTAGAATAAAGATATACTCCAAGAATTGGAGAAAGCTGCAAACGTATGGATAGAACAACCTGCACATTCTCCATAAAAGGCAAACACAGAAATTACGGAACATACACAATGAGAGGCGGCGCTCTCCAGCTCACAGGAAGAGGTCCAAAGGGCCATCATCCGACAAGCAAGACGGCGTGCGGAATCCAGTGGGGCCCTTGTCTAGGGGCTCCACCCATTGAACGTTTTATTCTTCTATAAAGTTCTGTTCTGTTCTGTTCTGTTCTGCTCCAAGAATGTTAAATTCCTCAGCCAGTTCAATGCGTTGGCTTTGAAAATAAATATCATGATTAATGTTAAGTGACATGACATGACAAGAACATTATTTGAGTCCTGAGGGACTGAGATCTTCGGGAGCTAAAACCAAAGGCTCCCGAAGATCAATTTGGTGGCAGTGGTTTATTTTTCGCTCGAAATATTACAACTTTAATTTTCTTTGAATTTACTTTGAGCTTAGTTGTCTGTGTCCAATCGGACAAACTTGCCATAATTCTATTACATTTTTGCAGAAGTTCATTCGCATCAGTGCTTAACCTAACTGGTGCTTACTTACCCTTCTTGCAAGTGATGTATTGATTTAGTCGGGAATACGTTACACGCACCCTATAATTCGCTATGGCAGCAGTTTTACTGTTTTAGAGACTCCTGCAATAGGTGTGTTCAGTTCGTAAGTTTAGTGGATTCGGCAAGATGGCTTGGTGCGAGTAGTGCATGATAAACGAAGGACAAAGAAAAGCCAAGTCGTCACCTAATGCAATGTACGTGTGTCTCTTGGTTTTCTTTTGATTCTTTAGATTCTTTCTTTTCTTTCTTTCTTTTCTGTTTTGTGTGCGTGCGTACTCTACACACCAAGTCATGCTCAGTCATCTGTGGTACACAATCAGCACAACAAAATTGCTCGCGTACAGCAAAGTTGTGAAAGTCTGGGGCACTTGCTTGACTCGAACACAAGTCAGGTTACCCACCGATGAACGCGCCCACTACTAGTATTGCCAGTGCAAAAATTAGTCATGACCGGGGGCACCAAAATACGCACCCAAGAAGCGACACAACAGTTCAAAACAGCGCGAATTCACACGTATACCTCGCCCACGACACAGGTGTTATATGCGTGCATCGCACCCGTACTCCTCCGTACCTCGTCCCGCACCCTGTTGTCGACGCACCCAACGCTCAAGCCCGCGCATCTCTCATTCGCGCTTGACACGGAAGCCTCGTAAATAGGGATTACGAAGAAGGCGGCCTGAGTTTGTCAGCCAGCTGTGTCAACGTGTGCCGGCTGTAATGTGTAGGCTCTCTGATATGACGCATTGGTCGGCTTGATGGAGAGAGCACTTGTGCGATCCTGGTCTGCTGTATTTAAGTTGGCGAGAGCTTCGCATTAAAATTTAGTTCCTAGTTAGCGCTTGTCCTGTGCGTCGGCGTCTTTCTCTTGTCCCGTCTTGAAACTGCGCTTAGCAGCATTCGCTTACTAGCTATCCGTGCTATCGCCCTGAGATTCGCCGTGCACAGCTTTCCCATCGTGTGGGCTTGTCAAGTTCTCCAAATGCGCCTTTACTCGCGGGCGGACAGATTTTCCGATCAGGCGCGCAGAGACGGGATGCTTCATATATAGGTAACGGCTCGGCTAGGAATCTGTTGTGGCTGCGCTTCCCGATGCACGAGACGTACTCAATTTGGATTGTTTATCGTGAAGTACACCGCGTTTTTTTTTTTCGTGCATGCTGCGCACTCACTAGGCAATAACATAACGTCTATTGAAGGTCGAAATGATGGCGCTCTTCCCTGTACACTTCACTTGTCATTTGTCCATCAGAGGAGGCTCGAGTCAAAACTCTGCTTATGATGGAGGAGTCTAGTGAACTTGTGTTCAGTCCAGTAAATAACAGGCATACGTCCAATAAATGCCGTGTATTCACATGCCAACATGTCACAGTGACCAGAATCATGACACAGATATGCAGGTGAGCATTGATCTGGAAGCACTTAGTGATATTGGAACACGAGTAAAAACAGCGAACAAGAAAATATGGGCCGAGAGAAACAAAAGCGTAGTTATTCATTATTTAGGGTATCATAATGATATGGTACTGTAAGGTGTATCATTATCATTATTATTATTAACAATACTAATAGTAGTAATAGCAGCAGTAGTAGCAAAAGAAGAAGTGTACTACTAGTAGTAGCATTTGGTTTTAAAACGCATATATATTTGGCAGAGATGGAAATGGGGGAAAAAGCATTCTTGTCACTGCCACCGAAAGTGCACGACACCTACATACTCTTTAGGAAGTAGGGAGTGGAAGCAGACATTTCAGACCGGAAGACAAGACGAAGAGAAAGAGAACAAGAAGACAGTTCACAAATACCTAAGTGAGTAAATTACAGGGATTAGACTACATGAGTAGGGACGTCAAGAAATCACCGGAGGTTACTTTAACTACAACAGAACACACACACGCACAAGCTCACACAAACGAGCACACACACAGGTCGAGTCACTCACCAAGAAAAAACACAATGTGCTACAAACTGGAACCCCAAACATGAGTCACCAGCACTTCAGCTTGCGTAATGAGGACAGTGATGCGCCCTGTTTCGCCTTCGCTGTACTGTTTTCATGCAAATGGCAAAACGCGCGCAGGTGTTCCAGTGTGACCCGCAACGTTGCGTGAATGGGCTGCAACCGCCGACACTTGTTCTAACGCACCTCGATAGCACGATCGATCAAATAATCCCCGTGTGCGAGGCGATGTCGGGCGCTGACCTGTTCGTGCATGCACCAGGTTCCCAAGGAGCACTTGTGTCTCCTGTTAAACTCACACAGGAACGCAGAGTGAACAATATATTTGTAATTTGCATTTTATTATACCTTAATTGCCTGTCAAAGGAATGCCAAAATGCCTACAACATGCAACTACTGCATGATGTCCCTAAATATCCAAACCATTAGCCTGATCCCATGCTTATGTGATAATCGGTATTAAGCGTAGATTTCTTCGATGTTTGCGCACATATTGAAGCCACAAATGTTATGCCAACATAATGCTAATGACGGAAACGCATATACAAAATAACGTAAATCGTACGTAAGCTTACACTGAAATGCGCGCTCTGGTTCTATGTTGTTTCCTTAACTTCTTTATCCGCACACTTTCCTTACTCCTCTGGGACGGAATATTTCAATTTTCTGTTGCTGGATTCTTCAGTTTTCTATAGCTCAACGCTCTTTGCTTAAAATGCTATTTACACAGTGCAATGGCATGTTGGCATGTTGTTCCGTTGGCATGTATTGACAGGCATGTTGTTCCGATTCTCCTTCCTATCGTCAAGAAAAATATTTCTATAAAACGCCACAACGCGAAACTTTTCTATGCGCTTTAACCATGCGCGCCGGAAATGCCGCAGTGAAACAAAGACCGATGTTTTGTTTAGGCATGCATTTGGATTCTTTTCATATCGCAAGAGTCGTATAATTCCAGCAGAACCATCAGGTTTGTTCTACTTTCGAGAAGCTACACTTGCGATTCCAATGGATGGCGTTCGATCACGATCGTGGCGAACCATACCCAATCGCACCAAATTATTAAACTCAAGCATCACAGCATCCGCCTTCATTGCACTCCCATGCAAAAGTTAAAGAACAGTTATTTTTTTATGAGACTGCAGCTTCGGTTCTACGATTAGCCCGAGAACGCCTCTAGCCGTGCCCCAGGTACCTTCTATACAAGCTCGATGCTTCACAGCTTATGGGGCGCTGACAATCCAGATAGACACAAAAAAAGATGTTCCAGTAGGATTGATATAATAACAAAATTCTGCGAAGAAGGATCAAATAAAATGGGCGGAAATAATCCACGAAGAGAAGAGCTACGAGAGATGGCTCGTGTCTGAGCGATACAAAAGGCCCACAAGGAGCCCTTGGTGCCTGCACTGTGAGAGGCGACTGTCAGCTGGCCCCCGGTAACGTTTCTTAGACGTAGGGCTGTTGCACAACCCGTAATGCGCCCGTTTCGCTAGATATACGTCGTCATTGTGATCAAAAGGGCTGCTTGAAAGGAGGCCGCCTTACCCTTTCTACGCTTTGTGACTGGCAGCTGGGAGCAGGATATTGATTCCTTTCGTCGTTGAAGCTGTCAAGTCATACTTAGTGTCAAGCTCTGCACTCCTGAGTGGCAGAAGAGACGAGCTCCAAGCCGCAAAGTGTAACAAAGTAGAAAAAGAAAGAGATATGCCCAAGCGTCTGAAGCAGCCACCTGGACACAAGAACGAGGAGTGACAGCAGCTCTTACTCTGGACATTGCTATCGTAAGTTTCCTTCACGAAAGACGACCTACTACAGGGATGCTTTATATTATCGGATATATTTGCACGTGACAGCACCACGGGAGCAGCACAACGAGGAGGATATGAGGAGCAAATCTTAACATACTCTATGCATGAAGCGTTTATTGTTTATCGGTGGGGGCTTATGTCAAGACAAGGAAAAAAAAACACGAAAGAAAGAAAGAAAGAAAGAAAGAAAGAAGGAAAGAAAGAAAGAAAGAAAGAAAGAAAGAAAGAAAGAAAGAAAGAAAGAAAGAAAGAAAGAAAGAAAGAAAGAAAGAAAGAAAGAAAGTCTCGCCAAACGAGAGTTATATTGTTGAAGAAAACTGCGAGAGAGAGAGAAAACAAGGGTAGGAAAGGCAGGGAGGTCAACCAGAACAGCATCCGGTTTGCTACTCTACACTGGGGGTGGGGGAAAGGGGAAGAATGCGAGATACCTTCAACGACAATGATCTGCACGCGCGCGTATAGTTTTCCTAACGTGCCCAAAAAGTGTCATCACATGACCACCTATGCATTCTTCGTCTTTCTGGGAATGCGGGTGCCACTCCTTAATAACAACTCCAGAAAAAAAATACGTTCGCTAACACATCTGCTGGTGTGTGTTGCTGAGGACTATTAGCTGACTCTGCTCTCAAGGTGGCGAACCGACAGGATGCAGATATTTTTTCATGTACCAAGCAACAAGCTGTGCAACATGGTATTGCTTTGGGCCAAGACATATTGTTCGAAAATTTGTCGACTCAAAGTAATCGTTCATCTTGATCTATATCGTGAACTTCTTTCGTCGTAATGGTGAAAGAAATGCGCAGAAACATGCACCTTGTCACTGGCAGAAACAGAAGAGAAGTCTTTCAAGCTCCCTCCCTATACCATTTCCCAATCCTTCCCCCCAGAGACTTGTCAGCACATCAGCTCTGACAGAGAGAGAGAGAGAGAGAGAGAAAATGATAAATGAAAGGTAGGGAGGTTAACCAGGACTGAGCCCGGTTGGCTACCCTACACTGGGGAAAGGGAAAGTGGACGGACAGAATTTAGCGCAGAGCGATGCCCCCGTCCCTTATTCCGCCTAGCCTAGATCCGCCCCTGCCACTAAACAACGCTGCCGACCCACGCGCCGCGGTGCTCTGCAGTTGCCATACAATGTCGCTTGTCCTCTTATGTAACTAACAGATAAAACGCAACCTCTCATCAACTTCTTGCCGTGTATAGCAAGGCATAATCACAGCGCCCCAACGAAAAGAAAGAGAGAGTAGTCCCCGAGTAGAAGACAATGCGCTGTTCACTGCCAAATAGCTTGAGTCAAAAGGAACACAACAACAAAGAAAGAAAAGAAACTGTGCGCGTCGGGGTATCAGCGCTTACGGGAATCCTCCGGTTTCACAGCCCGGAAAATTAGCCAGCTTATGTAAGCTGCACCGCGCAGCGCCCCGTATCAGGGATGAGGTGTTTTATCTTTATCCAATAATTCCATTTACGATGGAGCATTCGGCCCGGCCTGCTGCAATCAATCTCCCGCTCATTACTGACGTCATCGATATGCCGTTAAAAGCTGTGGGTATGCCAACTTGCAAAAGGAGGAAGGTAACAGGGTCGTTCAGGCTTCTTTTACCTTTATTTCTACGTGGCATTTATACCATACTGCACCGCTTTGGGCAACAGAAGACACGTAAAGTTGGTTTTGCACCGGTTCCGTCAAGCTTGTTTGCGCAACTATACGAACATTTAGCACGAATCGGCGTCGCCGGTAGAGCGTGGCCGAGCCACGAATTGAGAGCTGCGCATTGAATTCTTGATACATAGCCATGTACGCAGACCTTTGACTCCAATTGGCCACGAAGACTGTATTTGATCTAGAATGACAGTCATGCAGCTTCGTGGGCTTGGTGGCTGCGCCACAAGCAAGTCGACTAACTTTCTGCGATTCACCACGCGAGCTAATGTCAGCTGCTTTGCTACTGATGCTTCTTCCTGGCATGCTTGCGGTGTCATCATGCGCAGTGCCTTGTCAGGGGCCCTCGCTTTGCACTGGTGGCGTTCCTGCCATATGCCTATGGAAGCTGCCTAGAAACAATTTTTTTTCTGGGTATATACCGGCGCTACATCCGCAACCACCGGGTGCTCATCCAACCCTGGCTGGCCCCATCGGCAACGACAACCGCCTTCGTGCCTCCTATAAAGCTGGCGCCCTGACAAGCATCGCCCCAGGCAAATGGGCTTAGTGGCTGTGCCACAAAAGGAAGTCGACAAACGTTCTGCGATTACTCGCGCAAGCTTGTCCATCGTACAGTTTATATGATAAAAAATAAGTAACTACGCGTTCCTAGAGCTGCCGCGCCCGCAGTGTTTGATTTGTATTTGTTGCGATTGTGTCACGGTTACGCGTGATTTGCTATTGGTCGCGGGTGATATTCAGACGAACCCTGGTCCCGAAGTGGCAAACATTCTTGCAGAGATGAAGAAATTATCCGCTGGACAGTCAAATTTACTAACAGAGGTATAAGACCTTAAAGCTCAACTTCTCGCAACAACCGACGCTATCTCTGAACTCAGCACACGGCTGAGTAGCCTCGAGACCAACTGTCAGCGTGTTGAACCTATGCGAGAGCAGCTGAAAGCGTTAGAGACAGACACAGTTAATACTGTTCATCGAATGGTAAAACTGCATAGGCGTTTTAATGATGCTGAGAACCAGTCCAGAGGCAATAACATGTTGTTTTTCTCTATTCCCAATATTAACCCAAAAGAATCATTCGCGTGTTCTGAAGAAAGATTCATTCGCCGTTGCTCTGAGTGCCTGAACATCACATTAGACCCTTAAGTAATTGAATGCGCACACCGATTTTGCAGACTCACCCATGGTCGAAACCGTCCAATTATAGTTAAATGCAGTTGCTTCAAAAATAAAGTAGCGGTTGTTTTTAATATATATAAAGGAAATTACTAGGCAATAAGTAATGAATTAGCAGAATTTTATGATGAGCTTGAAGCGGCCCTTCAACACTAATGTGTTCAAGAAAACTATTCTCTTTTCCAGAAAAAAATGGCACACTTAACTGAGAAATACATCCCAACATTATCGATTCATGCTAAGCGCCGTAAACCATGGCTCACAAAGAATTTGAAAACACTCGAAAATAAGAAAAAACGCCTTTTTCGTCACGCTAAGCGTAACCCGAATGATCACGCATGGAACAAGTACTACGTAGCAGAACGCATATTTCTAGCAGAAATCCGAACATGCAAGTACACTTACTTTCATTTTCACCTAGCTAACATGATAGACGAAAATCCAAAGAAATTTTGTCAAATCATTAGCGACTTTAGCTTGTTCGCTATTCCGGCATACGGGGGTGGTTTGGGCGGTTTGCCGGATGGGCGGGAGCGCAACGGCCTGTTTACGCTCGAGCCACCCATCGCCGAAAACCTCACCGCACGCGTGCGGTTGTGCAAAGCATTGCTCGTATCAAACACTTGTGCGCAAATGTTCGTTTATACTGCTGCGTAAACAGTGTAAATCCTAAACATTGTAAACCAAAATTTGCGCACGAGTGTTATATATGTGCAATTTTTCGCACGACCGCATGCTTGCCGTGAGGCTTGCGGCGATGGGCCGTTCGAGAGTAAACAAATCCTAAACGCCAGTGGCCGGAGCATTGCAGCCGCCTGGTGGCGTCGAGCTCGACCAGAAAAACAGTGCTAAAATTGCAGTAACCTACTATATTCCGCTTCGCTGCTGGTGCAAACCTACGGCAGTGGCGTCATTGTGAACATCATTTTACGCTATCCGAACTTTACGCAACAGCTGAGCAGAATATAGTTAATCGCTCTATGTTCGTGTGGTTCAGCTTTGCACCACCAGCTAGGGCCACCAATCTGAACGACTCACGTTTACGCCCCTGCTCATTGAATGTCAGCGCATTGTCAGATACTGCAATTTCCACTTCTGCGAGTGCAGCAAAACAATCGCGCACATTCTGTGCCAGTGGCCTCGTTTCGACTCGCAAGGAGGTGCCCTCTCAGCCACGTTATACCAACTGGACAAGCGCCCATTAACGGAAAACAACGTTCTTGGAAAGTGGGCCTAAACTTCAAAATTACTCGACCTATTGCTTGACCGGCCGTTCTAATGCCTCAAAAACATGCCGCCAACGACTCCCCAGAATACCTCCTAACCCTTCGCATCCCCAACACGCTCCCAAGCCCCCGTATTTCTTAAAGATTTCATTTTTCTCTTTCTTTTTCTTTCACCCCCCCCCCCCTTTGTTGTGTCTTGGCACGACCCTGGCTCCCCCTCCTTTTTTTTTTTCTCCTTTTTCCCCCCTTTTGTCCGCTTCTATTTCCTTTCTTTCCTCCCCGCGTGCCCACTCTCACACTCTTGTCCCTTCGTCTTGAGAATGAGGCTCACAGACGTCGGACGAGAACGCCTGTTCCCTCTTGTAATCTCTCTCTTTAAAACCAGCCGCCAGCGACAACACCCGCACGTGACGTCACTACACTAACCCTTTAAAACTAACACGCCGAGGATGACGAGGCCGCCTTTGACGAAGATAGGTCCACCTATCGAAACGTTGGCCAGCCTGTCTGAGGCACTTCAACCCTGTTTTAAAAAAGTTTATACCACAGTAACACCAGCGCGAGCCGCAGTAAAGTCACTGCTGCGTTATTTACAAGACACGAGACTTCGTTACAAATTCTAAGTACAATGTGTGACGCAGAATGTCTTAGCGGGACGTTGACGCTGTGTAACACTATGTGACGCCTTGGAAGACTGTGAGACAGTGCCCACAGAAACAGTTCTGTGTTGCGTTCTTGTGTTTGTATGTTTGTGCGTGCGTGTACGTGTGTGTGTTTTTCTTTTACTATTCTTTTTCTCTCATTTCTCGCATCCCTTTGCCCTTCCCGGATAGAGGGTAGCCAACCGGACACGGGACCCTTGTTAACCTCCCTGATTTCCCTTGCCTTTGTCTCTCTCTCGCTCTTTCTTACTCCCCCTCACCCCTAGACACACTTTTGCTTCTGGCAAGAGTTATCCAATGATCCAATGAATTTATTCAATTTCTTACGCAGTTGCAAGATTCTAAAACACAGTTATGAAATTCATATTGCATTTGAGGATGCCATGAAAAAAAGCAACCCTGATAAAGATCGCTCATCAGCAAAGTGAAAACGTTACGCCTTAATTTGTGGGCACCTGACTTAACTGCAGAAGGCGGTTTTTCGAATTATGAGTTTTTAGCCTTACAAGAAATGAAACGATGAAGTGTCCCACCTTCATATTTTATTCTCTTTTCTTTCATAACGGATTGCCTAAACTTTCCATTGCGTTCGGTAGAAGCTTTTAAATTAAGGGTTATTTCAAGGCAGGCAAAGTGTGAAGCCAAAACACCGGAAGACCAGGTTTGAATTTTATCCTCCATTTCTTCTTCCACGACTAGGCCACATAATAATTCTCAAAGAAGAAAAAGAAAGACATATCTTCTTGGTTCAAGGACGGTTGGTGCTCCTTGTTAACAAGATCCTCGCCTGATATCCGTCTTAATCGATCGAGGCACGTGCCAGACAAATAAAAAAGGAAGAAGAAGGTGCTATGTCGTTTCTTCGTCTTTTTTTTCTATACAAGTACTTCCTTTAACACAAGCAAAAGCAAATTCGAAGGCTCTGACAGGGCTATCAAAGAAGCGGTTTTGACAGGCAAATTTGGGTCTTAAAAATATCGGTTAATCATTTCTTTTTATTATTTTTGGGCACCACGTACAGTCTCTTGCCTTGATGACGGGAGTAAATCCGGGCATTTCGGTTAGGCGAGATTAAACGTCCACATAAGAGCGCCTCCTGGGACGCACGGCCGGTAGAGAGGTCAGCTGTTATGCGAGCAGCGGTGAAGCCCAACGTCGCCCTCTTTCCGGTCCGCTCTACGAGCGGAACGGCCAATTTCCGGAGCAGCCGCCTCTCGTATTTCGACACCCAACAAGGAGATCGTCAGTCGCACGGCGTTTGGAGCGTTGAAGGCACCGAAGGTCATTCATGGGGCGTTCAATTTCTGTGCTGAACATCAATTTTTACCCACCCACCCTCCTCCGCCGGCGACCACACTTTCACTGTAGGCTTTTTGGTTCCATTTCTTATGATGTAATTTATTATTTGCTTGTTTTTTTTTCTAAGGCTCATTTCGCTCTTACTCATTTCTAGGACTTTCTCTATGCGAGAGCTTATTCGTTGTGCATAGCAACTACTCAGAAATGCGGAGCAGTCTTCTCTCGATCAGAAAAATAATAATAAATAACAAAACTAGAGCAAAACCTAAACTACATCTTCCGGGCACCGGCATGAAGTTCAAAATAATCTATTGTGCAAAGCCTCGCCTAGTGACGAAACAGCTAGTATGACGCTGTTTCTTCCTGCTGCCGTTAACCCAACTTATTTCCCCACGTGATATCGCATTGTGGCAAAACTGTTGTTATTGCGGCTGGAAAACGCACCAAGGCATAGACTACAGTTCTACGTGGCTAACCCTAGCACGAAGAGACTGTGTATTGGCCTACATTAACAAAGCTGCACTTATGTGAGTGTCCTCCGCGATCGTCTTTCTGTACTGCGATTGTAAAGTTATCAGCCTGCGTTAGCTTCACGAAGTTACTTGAGCGAAAAAAATAAAGTTAAATAATTTTGTCGTCTTGCGGCTCCAATACACTGTAAGAAGCGTGAAAAATCACAGACAGAGTGGTATGTAGCATTTCAATGCCGATTGAAACTTGGGCCGTACTCCACGACATGCAAGGTAAGCCTGTCGCTATAACATGATGTCGAACCGCTCGCCTGTGCACTAAGACGACGTACGTTAAACTAAGGGCAGAGGATTTCGGTGCCGACACGTTCAATGACATTGCAACTTATTCTAGAATGCACTCGACAATTAAATAGCATTGAAGCAATTTGCTTTCTCCTCACGCAAAACTAGCCGTTGCACATGGCGCGATCTGGGCTTGAGGCATATTAATACCTATCCTACTGTGGCAGCTGAGATGGCATCGTGTTTAGGAATTTCACAAAGACTAAAAGAGGCACATAGTAGTGATATTCCTGGCTGTGATAAATACATGTCTCATTTTTTCCCTTTTAGCTTAGTTTGTCGGCGTGCACTATTACGCTTTGCTTCTAGCAATAATGATATTTGAAGTGCACCCACACAGTGCCAAATCCTGTAAAGCGTGCTCTGCCTAACGTTTGTCCGTGTCGAGGTGAAGCCACACCTAAAAAAGAATATTAGAAATAAATATTGAATTGGAAGTGGAATCGCGAATGAATGAATGAATCAAGAACTTTATGGCGTATAATTAAGCAAAGTCTGACAAAGTCAGGGGCATAAGTTTGTCTTTTTCAAGCTTAGTCCTTTCTTGTGATTGAGTTTGTTCATTATTAAAGTCACATGGGATTACTTGAGTCATGGTCTAATACATTAAGGTGATGAAAAATGCTTTCTGATAACTGCCTTGAAGGCTGATCATAACAAAGGCTGCCGTTATTTGGCTTGCAAAACTTGCATGCTCATCCGAAATTGCAGAAATAATCGCA
Organism: Dermacentor albipictus; assembly: GCF_038994185.2. NCBI lineage: Eukaryota > Metazoa > Arthropoda > Arachnida > Ixodida > Ixodidae > Dermacentor > Dermacentor albipictus. The sequence goes on along the minus strand of NC_091822.1, from coordinate 138,806,408 downwards.
CAGAAAAGCCAATGTAGGAGCATCTATAGCAGGCCTACAGTACTTGGGAAGTCCGCCAGCTTATTTCCGGGACACCCCTAACCGGACAAGCTTCGAGAAGAATTTTACTACATCGACTAGACGTAAGCTCGAGGAGAATGGAACGGATTGGCCCAGTGTTTTGGTAACGGTGGGTGCAAATAAATGGCATAATGCATCAGTAGAAGAGATTGTACATTTGACAAAAAATTTCTTTGTGGCACTCGACTGACCCTGTTTTATTGTGCTAATAGCAGTTTCTTTGTCTTTGTCTTCCCGTTGCCAACATGATGATGCCGTATATTCTTTTTCAGATAAGCCTGCGTGTAACTTCTAGTCTATGACAGTACTCAGGATGTCGTCTTTTCACTTTTGGACGCTTCTCTGGGTCCGTGTCGATATTGTATCCGTTGATTAGGTTCAAGTACTACGTTTCCTTTTGGTGTCTCTTGCGCATTCTCCTAAACAGCAGAGCCCACCACTACGGCTGTAGAAGCTGCGCTACGGTCTTCTGCCTGCCAATTGAGAGTTTTCGACTCCCATTGAACTAACGGCACTTATCTGTGTGATATATCCAGCATATACGAGTACGCTTCCGCTGCAGAAACGAGAACCAAGGAGCGAGATATACGCTCAGTAGCTATTGCATAAGCTTGTTGGTCATTGCACCTATTGTCGTAACCGAACAGAAGTGCCAGGTGGTCGCTGCTGTGACAGCTATATGACAGTAGCGTCTTTGCGATAGCGCCACCGCAAACACCGAGTGTCCTAGCGGCTTTTTCAAAACCAGCGGTGTGTGCCGGTTGGACGAGCTCGCGATCTTTTGTGTTCTTTTGTGCCATAGACACTAGTCTGCAATAAGAATATATATAATACTCAGGTCGGGCGCGGAAAGTGCCTTTCTTTATTAGTTTATATACAGGGTGATCACTTCTTAGTTTTCCGGAATTTTTAAAATTCGCCAGTGGCAGAAAGTACAATTGTTGTTCTTTAGCTGGATTATTTGAAGAGGCGGACATTGCATGAGAAATCTAAACGCAGATTCAACCAGTTATCAAGAGTTTACGAATTAACTTCTTAACTAATTGCTTTATGGAACATACTGAAATTTACGGATTAGTATAGCCGGTGAGTGCAAGTCATGTCCGCTTGAAATGAGTACTCTGGATGAAACCAGTTTGAGGATATTACTTCCCAAAGTTTGGAACAAAATACATGGGCGTTGCAGTTCCTTTTGTGCTTGAATCCATAAAAGAACGTTTTGTTAAGAAATTAAGTTGAAAAACAGTGCACTTTTCGGGGAGTTCGTTGTCGCACATCTCCAGACTAGTGTCATTCCGGAATTTAATTCCAAATTGATGCGCCTCGCAATCTGACGGGCCACAATTTGTAAATTACAGTATGTGCGATAAGGTAACTAATTAGGAAGTTAATTAATGGACAGTTTTTATTAGTTGAACATGTGTTTCGCGTTCTCGTGCAGCGAATGTCCGCCGCTTTAAATAATCCATCTGAAAGAGTGGCATTGCGTTATCTGCAACAGCCGGTTATAAGAAATTCCACAGACCTTAACATGATCACCGCGTGTACATATATATATATATATATATATATATATATATATATATATATATATATATATAGTAGGCAAAGAGGGATTCTTCAGGCTACCTTTCAAACGTAAAGAACTTGAGTGGTGCTACAAGGTCAACAGAACACGTATTACATTTCAACAGTTTCGATCGGTGAAGATCGGTCCACCGATCGAAACTGTTGAAATTAATTACTTGTGCTGTTTACCATGTAGCACCACTCAAGTTCTCTCTCTCTCTCTCTCTCTCTCTATATATATATATATATATATATATATATATATATATATATATATATATATATATAGTCTGTGTGTGTGTGCGCGCGTGTGTTCGTGTGTGTATGTGTGTGCGTGCGTGCGTGCGTGTGTGTGTGTGTGTGTGTGTAGAGTGAGAGAGAGAGAGATAGCGTTAATTTAATGTTACGCGTCCCTCTTCGAAGGCTCGCTTGTGCAAGCAGTGGTTTATGAGCGAACCACTGTTACACCATTTCGTAACCTCCTTTGCTTTCCGTGTCTAAATTCACGTTAAACACGACGCTCCCCTGTTTCCCCGGCATTTGCAACGTCTGACACGATGTGACAAACGACTTTATAACGAATCTGTGGCTATGGTCCTTTGCTTTACGCTTCGCAGTCACGCATCCATAATTCACTGTGGCGGCGCCGAAAATCTTATTAGCGAACACGCTAGAGTGGCGAGGCTTTCAAGCTTCTCGCGCTTAGAGACACACGCAATTTCCCGCTCACGCGTCACGATCATTTGTATGCGTGATTTAGAAAAACGAATTGCCTTGTGCAATGACGTCCCGAAAGTTGGAATGCAGCGATGTTTCAGCCGTTTCTCGGTAAACTATAGCGTACCTTTGAGAAGTGCTATTCTTGCGGTAAGAAGGTCTGGTGGCACTAAAGCGAATTCGTGCTTGCAGTAACGCGCCAGAAGTGTGGTCTTCCAGAAGTCGCGTGCCGGAGCTGAAGTGTAAATCAAATTTGAAAGCGGTGCGTTCCAAAGCGTTTTCTAGTGGAATAAGAGGCACGAGAAAAAATGGCGAAGCACGCGCTGTACCAAACACTGCCTTTAAGAATGTCAGGTAATTAACATTGAATACCATGCACAAAATGTGCGTTTGCGTGGAATACACTAGGAAAAGTGCCCAGTAAAACACATCACCCGTTGCAGTGAACGAGTGGCTATGGCGCTCTCAGGCGCACGAAGTAGTGGTGAGTTCGATTCCTGTAGCGTTGGCGGCCGTGTTTCAAAGGCGACAGCGACCTTTCTCGCACTTGGAGTGTGGTGTAGAGAACAAGGTGCTTCAGCTGTTCATAATTAATGCAGAGTCCTTCACTACAGTGTCACTAATAACAGTAGCGTTTCCTTAGGACGTTGAAACCTATAAAATAACGAATCAATCAATCCCTTTGCCCGAACAGATGCCCTGTGGCGTCCCAAAATTGAGGGCTACGAAGGGCCGAGACTATCCTGGAAACGCTAACATTTCTTCTTTGGCAGGAATGAAATAGGCGTTCAATTCTTGCACCTGGCGTTGAAAACGCTAACACAGTTTCTCAAAATACGAGGGGAAATGCAGTAACAGCTCTAGAACAAAATGACCTTTATTATAAGGAATCCCTCATGCACAGGCTGAGTTCCTATTGTTCATGCCTGTTTTGAACGCTTGTACAGTGAATACCGATCCAACAAATCTGCCGTTACAGCGAAAGAATCCAGGCGTTCCTGTCGGCTTAATTAATACTGCTTCATACGCAGTGCGTGAAACGGCGCCGCATCGAAGGCGGAACACTTTCACAAATGGCATTATCGTGGTCTGCCACCGGAAAAAAAAAAGGTATATTGCGGAACGACCGAAGCGCAGTCGCATTTCCAATGAAACTGTTTCTTCAAGTCGTATCGCTAAGAATTTCAGTTGCCTGAAATTAAACCACACAATTTAAAGAAATGCCCGCGTGTGACACTTCCTTGAATCCACGCCCGCATAAAACGCTTTCGAGCACATAATTCTGCAGAATTGTTTAATAAAGGGTGTGCTTCTTCAGTCTGCATTTGACATCGCATAGAGATCTGCCCTAGTTTTCTCCCATTCTCGCTAAATTTGATATCGATGGCGTTCATATTTCTTCCTGTGAAGCGTGCTAGTTTCTGCGTCATTTGTAAAACAAACTTATAACGCCCGGAATCGCTTGTATACGCAATTATTGGCAAATGCCATAATTAGTCCACAGCCGTTCATCTTCACATTCACACTACCCATAACCTCCTCCTCATGTTAAACAAAAATATATAAGGCGTTTTGTCTAGTTCATCGAGCACACCAAAGTAACGTACAACGAACCTCGTATACGCATGAAAATAGGAGAATAAAAATAAAAAGTGAATGTTCCGCGATAATTTGTAATTATCTCGTAATTAATTAAGAAAGGCTAAAGTTTCGTCGCACAAAACGCGAAGGATTTTCCTTATTTCCAGCAAATGAAAACTCGGTGTAACAGATGTTTCCCAGCACATAGGGCACGTAGCTGATAACGAACCAAAATGACACTCTCGAACACTATATATCTTAAGAAACTTTTTGCAAAGGTTAGACGGGAAATGCGGGAGATGGAAATTCAAGACGATGAGCAAAACGCGAACAAGGTGAATGCAGGAGCCAACGTTTCGAGAAGTGGACTTGTCTTCAAGGCGACGTATGCTTTCCTCGCCACAGTATACTACACCTCACCTATATACCTCGCCCATGTACTGTGGCGAAAAAAGGTACGTCGCCTTGAAGAAGACAAGTCCACTTGTCGAAACGTTGGCTCCTGCATTCACCTTGTTCACGTTTTGCAAAGGTTGTACATTATGCACATGCCTTAATTTCGCATATCAGTCTTAGTGGTCCCAATATTTTTGCGAAGCTTCATCTCGGTGCCATTTGTAGTTTCCGCAAAATATAATATCTTAGGTCGATGTTGCTTCTTTTGTTTTTCAGAAAACCATGAACACAGCCATATAACGTTCGTCAAGTTCTAATTGCCCTAACGCAGTCTTAGTGTCCCTGCAGTCTCGCTGTTAAAGCATTAAAACCATACTGATCTGTGAGGACTAGTAATGAAAATTGGCATTGGCGAACTCTGTGAGCACGCGCAAACACACCGAAGAAGCTTGCGGAAGCCAAGGAGCCGTTCTGCGCGGCTCCCGCTGCAACCAGAGAAGCGACAAAGTTATGTTACTTGTACCTCTGCATTTTGTCAATCCTGGGTTTTGGATGCTGTAGACCTCAATACGTCGTAAGGTCTTCTAGAATTAGCTAGTTCTTTCACAAGGTACCTCTTCATGCTAATAGAGGTTATAATTTGCAGTGCGCACTTAGGCTGCTTTACTGCTGTGGTATGGCACTCGATCTACACAAAGAAACGACCTGTATAACTAAAGAGTTTGGAGGTCTAAAGCGCTTCATTATGTAGGCGCTTCATCTTACTGAGCAGAATGCTTGTACTCTGTAATCAGTATAAATCTCTCTATTACTTTCAGGTAATATCGTGGGCTACAATCGACATTATCGACACTTATCGACAAATTATCGCAATATTGAGGGCACCAGATAAAGCCAATGTACAGTGTTATTTACAAAAGAGATGGCCTCGCCTTCTGAACTTATAATAAAGCTTCAATAACGTTGTGTGCGAAATTAGTAGTCATTTCTAAAGAGATGTTTTGCAAACATCGGTTTCAACCCTGACGCATTTTTAAAGGTCAGCCAGAAAACCTCCTTTAAGACAGCCTGCGGTACATGTGGGCACTTCAAGCGAGTGTTCTTTTGAATTCGGCCACATTCGCTGCGCCTGCATTCGGCGAAAGTTATATGAGCTTCAGTTGCCAAATTTTGTCATTCGCTCACTTGTGACAGTGCAAAAGCATCGGACTATCAATGAAGAAGGATGCTAGTCGCTGTAGACTGGCATATTGCTTTCCGGAAGCACACAATATCAGCCACCAGAAAGGAACCATGAATTGATTGTGCGCGTGGAGGCGTTCTACTCTTCCCTTAGATGAAGCCCGGTTTTACCTTCCGTCAGAGAAGGTTGCACTTTATGGCTCCCCCGGGAAACACAGCCGAACACCTACAATTCTGGCTTCGGTGCGATTTGCTTACGCGCCGTGTTGTGCCACGAATTGCAGCGTAGTGACGCGACTGATCCGTGCAGTGGCGTCAGCGAAAGGCCGAATATAGAAAGTCAAAATGGCGCCCTTTCGTTGCAGTGCAATATAGGTGTAAGGGCGCTCCGGCTGTTCCTGTGCGACAGCGCTGGTGATTTACTTTACTTGTCCCTTTTGCTCAGCTGCCGAGTCGCTTGCATTTTGATGCCAAGCTGTGCTCGCGAACGTAGGTTCTATTTCTGGTCACCACAATTTCTGTTAAGAAAGTTTGTCCCTGGCTTGTTGGTATGGTACAGCAGCACTGATCTGCTTTACACCCATATACTTTTTTGCTTGCATTTCCTGAATGTTCGTTTTCGGATTTCTGAACTAAACGTACATAAAAATGCTGAGACAGTAATTGATGTGACATTTTGCAGGCAGAATCACGAAGCCATTGGAAGGCAATAATACCTCGATACCACTGATGTTTCTCATGTGTGAGGTTTAAGTTACAACCATGATGGTGGCAGGCAGCACCGAACTAAGCCCTCCTGGACCTAGGCATTTGAATTTAGCAGGTGTAATCTCCGGGAATTGTTGACTTATTTTTTTTCGCTGCTAGGCGAAAGCACATTTGGGGCATTCTAAGTTGTACTACCATAATATCTTAATGTACAAAAACTCCAATGAGCAACAAAGCCAACAACTAACTGATTTATCTTCTTTATTGCACACTGCAGAAACATCTCATGGTCGGCGCTGACGTAATCGTTTTGTTAACTGACTTATTGTTTGTCGTAACTATAAAAAACGAAGGCATTGCGTGCCTGGGAAATGGGAGTTCTTTTCTTGTTCTTGCGTTTCAGAGTTTCTAAGAAATATGAGAAACCTTCAATTCTTGATGCTCCTACGTTCCTGCAAGATTTCACCGCACAATTGACGTGACTGATTGAAGAGAAAAGCAAGAACAAAAATTCATGTTTCGTAATCTACGTCTCCACGTGCCCCTATGACTCTGTCCATGCGACTGGCCCCAGATCATAACATGCTTTTGCCGAACGCTTTTCAAACACTTAGGTGACCTTTCTCCCTCTGTCAATGGATCAAATATCATATCCACTCCAGCGATATTGCTCTTTCAGCCACGAAACGTATGGTGACACTGAGGAAAAACTATATAGAAGTACAGATAAGAAGACAGGCTGGCTGTAGAAAGCTGTCGAGCTCAGATCAGACACGTGTGGGAAAGCGGAAGTCCACTCTCTCGTTGAGGTCCCTGAACCCGGAGTTACCGTTCGTCGTTTTGTCGCCCGTAAACCTCTCGTAATTTTTGTTTGGTTTTTCTCGCATCCCACCACCTCTCGCATTGACCAAGCTCTTCTGCCTTCTTTCTTCTCTCACGACCTCGGCTTCAATGCTTCTACTTTTGCTCCTTTCCTTCTTTCCCCACACCCTTCCCTCAACACAACGGTTGAGGTGTCAACCTCTGTGGGAGGCAGATACCGCGTTTTTCTTTGTTATAGGCAATTTCTCCTTCTACTTCAGTGCTAGCTTGTGTTTCGGAATGACTGACGACTCAGTGCGAGCTTCAAGTGGCGCGTCGTTTCTGCAAAGGCCTTCTGGAGTATGGATTCCGCGCCATTGTGATTACGGATGGAGCATTACTATTAGCTGTGTAGAACTGTACTTACAGCACGATCAGCGTAGCGTTTTTTCTCGAAGAACTGCTACGTCCCTGCGAAAGAGAAGTGGCTCCATGTAACATATTCCTTCTGACCATCATCATGTCGCCGGTGAGGTTAACAAGATTGTTCTGCTAAATCGGCGGGCCACTGCTGCACAAGATCTGTGCATTACCTATACATTGGTGGTCACCCAACACTAACCAGTGTGTACAGAGAGAAGAGGCTCGGCGATTGTGGAGGGGTGACGAACGCGGTGTATAGCGTATTGTGTATAGCTTATTTGCGTGTTGTATAGCTGCCAGGGGTTACGCATTCCGTGAAGGAAAAGGAGGCTACCCTGCAGGCCTGCTCTCACATGTTTGTTCGTCCAAGTCCCCACAGTAACGCGCTTTAGCAAGTTAAAGTGGATTACCAATACGCCCTAATTCACAACCTGTTTATCTCACACGGGTAGCTGCTTGACTCGAGGAAAAATGGCACAAATTCGGAGAAGAAATATAATGCATCGAAGTATGCCAAAAATTTCCGAACTGGGCCTATCATATTAGCCTGGCGACAAATTGGTGTATTCTGAAGAGAATATTGACCATGTTACCTCCTGAAGCAACAAACAGGCAAAGAAAAAGAGAAACAATTGCGGGAAGACAATGCAAGTTCCGTGTAAAATCAAGCGAAGCTTATAAAGCGATTTTTATTGTAGTGGACTTCTTTCTGTATTGGTGTCTATTTTGTATTTTAGCGCTACCATTTGATGTAGTTTCCGCAGGGCTACATCTTGCCCTCCAGCACGGGCATTGCAATGAGACGCGCGTGGTGGCGCGCGACTTTCTGCAAATGTTCGTCAGTGAAACATTGTTACAGAACATGTAATGGACGACGCGTGTGGCACAAATATAAACATCGCTGGAGAATACGCCCTGTAAAAGTGTATGTGCAGCGAAGCTGGCGTGCACGTTAGACAAGTGCCACCACCCCAACTGACGTTAGGCGACGTTGCACAAGCACCACCACCACCACCACAAGCCACGTAAGTCACGTGCGCATGCACGTGTGCGGAAGTGCAGCACACATCCTCATCCTTCTAGGCCCTCCGCCATGCGCAAGTGCCTTATTGCGCTACATGGCCGTTTAAAGCAAATTTCCTCAACAAAATTCGTAAAGTACGACTTACACACAAGCTGCAGACCTGATAGCTCCGGATTGTTATTCGAATATACGAGAATAACATGAATCTTTTACGTGGTAAGTTAAAGACGAAGCCTGTCTAAGTGGCCGCGGCCCCTTGGTGGCGGTGACGTTAGCGCAACACAAATCCTCATTCTTACAGACCCTCCGCCTAGCCCAAGTGGGTTATTGAAATAATTGAATTTCTGAAACAAAAACGCGTAAGAAAATTCGTAAATCGCGACTTCCACGAACCTACAGATATGATAGCATCTAATGGTAATTCGAATATATCAGAAAACAGTTCTGTCGCGGCGAAACTAAAAACAACCCTTTTCCAGCTGCCGTCTATTTTTCAGGGAATACAGACCGAAAAATCACGACCAAATAGAGGCTCACAGCTTCGCTGTAAAAAAACCTATGAGACTAAGCAAAATAACGAGGAAGTGTGGAGCGCCGAAAGTGGAATAGAAATAACAGATTGAAGAGTTACGCTGAAGCCCATCCAATTTGCGCTATAGAATCTGTTGAACACTGTACACCTGAGCAATGGTCCGATAAACTCTACTACCCGATGTGTTGTAGCTATCACCCACGCCGCCCGCTGCTGCATCTCAGGAATTCCGCTCAACCGCATTCAGAAGTTCACCCGATTCCCGCCATAAATAGGCGGTAGAAACGTAATATTTATTATCTTTTAGTAAAGTTTTCTTCTACGATTGTAAAATAGTCAATCTTACTATGAGAAGAGGTTTGGCAAGTAACCAAAGACGCGTTCTTGAAGAAAACAACACAAACCCCTTTTTCAGCTGCAGTTTTTAGGGGTGAGCACGTCACGAAAAATCCCTACCAACTACAGGCTAACAGCTTCGCTGTAAAACCTCTCAGTAACTTAGGCGAATAGACGCGGACAGCTGTGCTTCCAGAGTGTTCCCCTACAGCAGCTTCACTTTCAAACGCCGCAAAGCGACGGAGCGATCGTCTCAAAATGCTGGACTAATTGGCCTGTTGAGACTAATGCACAAAAGTATAGGCTTCCTGAGTACCGGCGCTTTTGTATCAGCGATGAAAGTCGCGCCACTACCACCGACTATAAGAACGGGCGAAAGAGCTGATTGAGACATGCAGATTGAAACCTGCAGACCATAAGATCGATTGATAATAGCATTAAAGTCACCAATCATGTCCAAAAGATCGATGCACCAACAATTTATATGCTGTTATATTATCTCTACGAACGCTCGAGTCGCTTTCGCACCATTGGTGCCACCGCCGCTATCGTCGTCGTTGTGATGTCATGATATTGATGAGTATGCGCGGCCTCTGTGGGAAAGGAACGCGCTATACTTTCGGCTGTAAAAGTGACGAAGTGTGGACACCAGCGTTCCGCTTAGTCGGCTCTGTCGGAGCAAGAGTAGCGTCAGGGTACTTCTATACTTGCTGCCTGGTCACGAAACTTCCCCAGAAGATTCCTATAGGGACAGAAGGTGGCCCCAGAAACACTGTCGAAGGTAGAAGGGAAGCCGGACTACCAGAAAAGACCCTCTAAATAGAGACCAATCAATGTTCTTGATAATGATGATGGTGATAATGATGGAAGGGAAACAATCTGCCAGCGCCAGACGGCCGGGCTGCGCGATCACGCAAAGCTTCAGGTGCCTTTCCCCCATTTATTTCAGCATGTTGGTAGAGTGAGCATGCAACGGGAACTTTTGGCAAAAAATTATGGCAGCCCGATACGCAGCCCTAACACGTGAAGGCGAAAGCCTGCTGCACTCTTAGTAATGCGCCGTCTCGCATCGTTGCGGCGTGGCTGCATTCGCAGTTCGGCTTCGGCTCGTTTTCAACGCTTAGTTGCAGCATCGCGCGCTCGTATAGCGGCGTTAAGGCACGGCACCACTTGCGGAAGTGAGCGCGCAAAGTCGCGCGCTTAAAAACGCGCGCCGCGAAAGGCGCTTTCGCTGCGAGAATTCTCTAGAATAACAGCTCGGGCTTGTTGGTTTTCCATCCTGGTGTTAACAGCGCAAAACGTAGACGGGACACGAGATGAAAAGATGACACCACAAGCGCTGCTGAAATAAGCGCGCCGCCTTTCGCGGGCTTATTTCCGCAAGTGAAGACCTACCTTCAGACTCACGTCAACGACGTTTTCGTTCGACTTTATGTTGCATCCCCTCGTCAGAAGATTGAAACGTATGCTGTTCTGTGTGTTGTATGCACTGTTCGCTTCACTTTGCTGAGCGCGTGTAGCCTCAGCCTTAGGGGGGCATGAACCAATTTTCGTCTTGCTTACGGGGGTATGATCCATTGAGAAAGCCACGTCTTTTTTTTTGTACACCTCGGCAAGATGCCATGTTTCTGTACGTTGCATGCGTGATTCCAATGAATGTATGCACTGTACGCATCACTTTTCTGAGTGTTTGTAGCCTCTGCATTACGAGAAGGATGAGCCATTGAATTTTTTGCTTGCTTATGGGGTATGAGCCATTGCTGATGGTGATAATTTTTGCACCATGGGACTGGACAATGCCTTTTTTCAAGGCCATTGGGAGTATGAGCCACTTAAGGCTTTTGCCTTAATAATTTAACGTGGGATGCATTTGTACTCAAAGTATACAAGGCACCGTTGTGTGATTGACGTGACTCATCTCCCTTCTAATAGCCTAACAAAAGCAAAGGCGTAGCTTTGCCTTTGTCCTAGTAGTCCGCGATATGAAGTAGCCAGGCTTCCACTTACTCGCCCATTCTTTGCTTGCGATCAAGTAAATGTTCTCATTGCAACAACGATACCTAATGAAGAACATTTTTATAATAAAGAAAAGCTGTATATGCCTATACTTTCTTACGCTCTAGGGTTTGGTGTATTTGCTTGGTCGTTCCTTCACCCAGAAGATTGCAGTTTACTGTAGCGCTATCTTCAGGATCGGCCCGCGTTCACCGGCGCACCGATCCCTAGATAGAGTACCATAGCAACGGGGATCAATCCCGTAGACAGTAGAATACGCAATCACGTGGGTCACGTGGTGCACGTGGTGGGGGTCTCCGCGAGTTGCCGTCTTTACTGGCAGGCAGGCATGTAATCACTGTGGGGCAAAACGCTGTCGAGAATGCAATCAATTGCACGGCACTTACTTAACCATTTCATGAAAGCTTCCCTTCTCCGATCGAACATGTAAGTTGGATCGGCTGAAGTTATAAATTTCTTTAAATAGTGCAAGTAGAGAAAACCGTTGGGCGCATTCAGATGTAAATCCTTCACTTACCAAGGCCGAGATAGGCAAACGAGATATACGCGTTAGGTTCACAAGTATCAAAAATGCTGGGCGATAAAAGAAAACACAATTACACAAAGTGGTTTTTTTTTCAACAACAGAATAGATGTTGTTTTGGTTAGAGGTGGTGGAACAATGCACCGATTGACAGCGCTGTGCGCGGCCTCATCTTTGCCTTCCCCGCTATGTAGTCGCACTGCACGCATGCGCTCGGATGGTCAAGTGAGCCACAAGACGAAAAAAAGCTGTGGAATTCAACCTAACGTTGGGAAGAGTTATGTGGCCCTGTCAACCGCCGTGTTTAAAACCTAAAGTTTACCTATAAAACAGGCTCACAGAAAAAAGAATAGCAGTTAGACAAGCATTCTAGAACGCTTCCGGGGTGTTTCTCCTGTTGTCCTCCTATTACAATCAGCAAAAGGCGCAGAGCTCGGAAATTTGCTATAGATTCACATCATCAGGGATGCATTGTGAAATTCGGAAGCGCTTGCTTAAATACTTCGCCGCAAAAAAAAAAACGATCATAAAAGTTCTACAAAGGTGAGGAATTTGATGCGTCCTTGGTGCTCAGTCAGACATGAAGGGTTACCTAGCTACACACTGATGGTTCAGAAAGGCTTAGTTCTCTCGACATAAAACAAAAAAATATATATATATACGATTGTTGGTTTCATCGTGACTTTTTGGAATGCGGTCAAGCAATAAGATGTCCCATAAATGCTTGACATTTATACGTGGAAAGAAAAAATTCCTTTGTAAGCGCACCGAAGTATCTGAAAACAAGATGCTTTCGTCATCATGCCTGTCTGACGCAACGGTTATTGCAATACAAGGTATGTAACGGTTGCAGTATGTGGCGAAACTGAGTTACCTCATCCTTTCGCAATTCATCCAGCTCTTTCATTCTTTAAAATACCTGCTTCCGAACCAATGGCGGACCTAACTCGATCGCACACCTTTGTCGAAGCAGCTGGAATACATTCAAGTGGAATGAAATATTGACACCGATGAAATTGTGAAGAGATTCGAGAGCGCAGTTTTTGCTTTGACTGTTTTTTGTTTACTGTGAGTCGCTGTTGCCAGCTACGGCTACAATGATGTAAGAACGATGTATCATGTCGGGTCCATCTGTTCGACGACCTCTCGCTTCTTGTGTTGCGGCCACCGGACAGGAGAGCGCAAATATCGATGGGTGGGAAAAATATGACGATTCGAGCGCTTCATCTTTTTTGTTAGTTTCAACGATACGCAGAGGGCCAGACGATGATCGTTGTGTTTAATCGAAGCGTACAAATAATTTGGAAAAGTAAAATGACGCTGCAAAAATAGATAACTTGCCACCGGTGCAAGCCCAACCAACGCGTTACGTGTTACCCACGCGTTGCTTTACTGATTTGCCTACCGTGGCATCCGTCTTCTCATCAACTTGCTAGAGTTGTGGCAGAAGGTTAGGGTATCAGCACAGGGAGTGTTAGCGAGCGCCACTCACGGTTTTGGAGCAACCTTTTTAACCACCAGCATCGCGTAGTATGTCAGCTCGCGAGGAGGTGCCGCACGAGTAATGCGGAACCGTATACGCGCAATACGGATCATCCGGGTGCGGATACCTGCGGCAAGTTCTTTTTTCCTGAACTTACACTGGTCTACTTTCTCATTATTTCTACGGTTTGATCAAACCTTAGAATGAATTTTTCCCAAACTTTCACTGACCTCATTGTCTGCTTTCTGCGAATTCTTGTATCTAATAGATTACCACGGAGCATCAGTGCCCATACTGTTCGCTATATATATAGATGAACACAGCGGTGACTTTTTGCCACATTGATGATTGCTGCAACTTACTTCCTTTACATTAACAGACAGTATACTTTGACATCGCTCTTTATCTGTTCATTTTTCCTTTCCTTGAAGAAGCGTGACTGAAAGTTTAATTTTCCCAGGGTAAAGTCCATTGCCTGTGCATATTTCATTTGCTTCAGAGTGAACAAGATCATGACATATTCTTAACTAGAACAAGGTCGCTCAATATCCGAATGAAACGGTAAGGCCACATTTACAAATCTTTTCATTTGTAAGGCGTTTTCACAATGGGGCAGCCGCCTTCGCTAATAATATCTCACGATTTGTCGCTATCTGCACCTAGGAGCAGCCTTAGCGTAGGAATCTTTTTTTGAGGGGGGGGGGTGAAAAGGGGATAATACGAACACAGAATTACAAAGATCCAATAGTAACAGCTTTGACAAACGCTCCAGGGGATGAAGGTGCACGGAAGTAAAAGTTGAGTTCGGCTTATTCACTGAGCCATGTCTCGTGTAATTTCAGACAAGGAAACACTAAAGATATTCCGGCATTCTGCATTACTTGCCAAGAAATGGAAATAGGCCGCCATATGACATCGCATTCGTTGTCAGAGGCTGACATGAGTGAATATGACTCATGCGGATGTCAAAGTCGGAAGTGTCCCAGTTACACGCTCCTTCGTGTGTAACAAAGTACGAGATGAGAGATAACAAAATTCTAAAATCTTATCTAGCATTCGCGAAAGCAGTGTAGCATTTCTTCACATGGTAGGAAGTGGTGATTTCAGGTACGTCACTAGGGACAGGTAAACCATAAAAAATAAAGAGAACATATTGGATGGGTTGCCTGCACTGATGTTTTTCATTTTGCTTTTGTATGTATGTGGTAAGGGGGATACTTGACATACAAATGGAGAGAGCTCCCGCAATACGATAAGGCACAGGGACCCCATTCACAAAGCTACTTATTTGTAAGAACTGTTTGCCATTTTCTGATTCCATTTGCTAATAATAAGAGAACTTCAGCGATTCTACACCATTTATTCTTAAAACCGACGTAGCGTATGAAGTGCTTCTTAATCACTGACCTACGTTTCTTTGAGCTACTGACAAGCCTGTCATGAATTATCCTCACTCAAACCGATCAAAATGCAGGACACACATTTCTAATCGGCGCTCTGCGTTCCGTGTACTAATGTCATCATCAGCATCATCAGCCCATATTATGTCCACTGCAGGACGAAGGCCTCTCCCTGCGATCTCCGATTACCCCTCTCCTGCGCCAACCGTATCCAACTAGCGCGCGCGAATTTCCTAATTTCATCGCTCCACCTGGTCTTCTGCCATCCTCGACTGCGTTTTCCTTGTCTTGGTACCCATTTTTTAGCCCTAATGGTCCAGCGGTTATCTAACCTGCGCATTGCATGTCCTGCCCAGCTCCATTTTTTTATCTTAATGTTAAATAGAATATCGGCTATATCCGTTTCCTCTCTGATCGAAACCACTCTTTCTGTCTCTTAACGTTACGCCTAGCATTCTTCGTTCCATCGCTCTTTGCGCGGTCCTCAACTTGGTCTCAAGCTTCTTTGTCAATCTCCGAGTCTCTGCCCCATATGTCAGAACCGGTAAAATGTGCCGATTGTACTCCTTCCCTTTCAATGATAACGGTAAGCTTCCAGTCAGGAGCTGACAATGCCTTCCGTATGCGATCTAATTCATTTTTATTCTTCCATAAGTTTCCTTCGCATGATCAAGGTCCCCTGTGAATAATTTACCTAGGTAAACGTACTCCTTCACAGACTCTAGAGGCTGACTGGTGATCCTGAACTCTCCTTCTTTTGCCCGGCTATTCATCATTTTATTTGTCTTCTGCATATTTTTCTTCAACCCCACTCTTACACTCTCTCTGTTAAGGTCCTCAATAATTTGTTGTAGCTCGTCTGCATTGTTGCTGAATAGAACACTGTCATCGGCAAACCGAAGGTTGCTGAGATATTCGCCGTTGATCCTTACTCCTAAGCTTCATCTTCTGAATACTTCTTCCAAGCACGCAGTGAATAGCGTTGGAGAGAATGTGTCTCCCTGTCTGATCGCTTTCTTTATAGGTATCTTGCTGCTTTTCCTGTGTAGAATTAAGGTAACTGTACAACCTCTGATAATGTTTCCCAAGGTATTCACGTAAGTATTCTGTGCTCCTTGATTTCGTAACGCCTCTATGATTGCTGGTATCGCTAATAAATCAAATGCCTTTTCGTATTCAATTAAAGCCATATAGAGGAGCTTATTGTACTCTCCGAATTTCCCGATTACCTGATGAATGACATGGATGACATTCATGGTAGAGTATGCCTTCCTGAAGCCAGCCTGTTCCCGTGGTTGACTAAAATCCAGTGTTGACCTTATTCTATTGGAGATTATTTTGGTGAATATTTAATATAATACTGGGAGTATGCTAATGGGACCTATAATTTTTCAATTCTTTAATCTCTCCCTGTTTGTGGATTAGTATAATGTTTGCATTCTTCCAGTTTTCTGGGGCCCTTGCAGTCGATAGACACTTCATATATAGAGCCGCCAGTTTTGCAAGCATTATGTCTCCTCCATCCTTGATTAGATTGACTGATATTCCATCTTCCCCTGCCGCTCTTCCTCGTTTCATGTCTTGCAAGGTCCTTCTGACCTCATCGCTAGTTATAGGAGAAATTTGTGTATCCTGTTCATTACTGTTTCTAATGGAAGTATCCTGACTCCTCTGGGTACTGTACAGGTCCGTATAGAATTCTTCTGCTGCTTTTACTATAACTTCGGGATTGCTGATGATATTACCCTGCTTATCTTTCAGTGCGTACGTCTTGGTCTGTCCTACGCCAAGTTTTGTTTCTCACTGATTTCAGGCTGCGTCCATTTTTTACGGCTTCTTCAGTCTTTCTCACGTTATAGTTTCGAATACACCTTATTTTCTCCTTTGTGATCAGTTTTGACAGTTCCGAGAATTCTTTCTTATCTCTTGAGTTGGACACTTTCATTCTTTGTCGATTCTTTATCAGGTCCTTTGTTACATCGTAGAGCTTGCCTACTGGTTGTTTTAGTGCCTTGCCTCCAACTTCAATTGCTGCCTCCGTAGCCAGCTTAGTAACGGTTTCTGTCATTACCTCTATGTCATCTTGTTCTCTCTGTTCTAAGGCTGCATATTTGTTTGGAAGTACCAGCTTTGAATTCGTTTTCTTTTCCTTTACTGCTTCTAGGCTGGCCTCTTTCTTGACCAATTTTACTCTTTCTCTCTTCAAGATGAGGTGAATCGTAGCCCTCACTGGACTAAGATCGCTGCAATTCACCCTACCTATCACTTCTACGTCCTGCGCTATGACGGAATCGGCAGAAATTACGAATTCAATTCCATTTCTTGTTTAACCATTAGGGCTTTTTTAGGTCCCTTTCTGTTGTTACGCGTCCTGAAAAAAGTGTTCATTTTTCAAAGCTTATTCCTTTCTGCGAATTCTACCAGCTCTCTCCTCTAGCGTTCCTGCAATCGACGCAGTAGTTGCCGATTGCTTGTTCACCAGCCTGCTTTTACCCCACTTTTGCATTAAGTCGCCCATTACTACAGTATTCTGAGTTTGCACTTTCGCTTTGCTGATTCAACATCTTCATAAAACTGATGTATTTCCTTATCATCGTGACTGGATGTTGGAGCGTAGGCTTGTACTACCTTTATTCTATAGTTCTTATCAACTTTGATTATGACTACTGCTACCCCATCATTAATGCAGTAGAATTTTCAATGTCGCCCGCTTTGTCCGAGTGGATTAAGAATCCCACCCCGCATTGCTTCTTATCTGGGAGACCTCTGTAGCACTGGACATGGCCGTTATTCAGTAATGTATAAGCCTCACGGGCTCTTCTAATTTCACTAAGGCCGATGATATCCCAAATAATGTCTGATAGTTCCTCAAAAAGTCCTGCTAAGCTAGCCTCACTCGACAGAGTTCGGCTGTTAAAGGTTGACAGAGTCAGTTTCCATTGGCGGTCTGTCCGTACCGACAGTTTCTTAGCACCCTCTGCTGCGTTACAGGTCTCACCGCCGCCTTGGTCAGGTGATCCGCAGCTGCTGGGGACTGAGGGCCGTGGGTTAATTGTAGCAATCACCAGGGAAGTAGTGGCCGAATACTGCACCACGGAGGTTAATTCCCGTTCTGGTTAGGAAGCGTCTTTGTTCAAGCTTAGTGGGTCTTCCTAATTTGGTTGTACCTGGATTAGTAGAGCCCCACTCTCTCTCGGCATCTTTTGCCGGTGTCAGGCGTCACTCCAAGCTTGCAGATGCAGATATGTTCCCCGTAACCCCTGTAGGTACCACTTTCCCCAATTAAAAGTAATTGAGATCAAAAACTTCCTGGGGACGCATTCTCGGATGATCACTTTAGGAGATATCACTTTCAGTGCATGCCAATCGGTTGGTAGAGCAAACCGACTCGATTTGGCTAGCGCACCGTCTACTAACCACAGCAGACAAAAGGGGTCATGCGAGAATGCCACGCGCTTTTTCTTTAGTATTTTCCAAAGCTTTCAAGTTCCCTGAAAATTCAGTTTTCTCTACTGGTACAACACGACTATTCCAGCTAAAGCACTTTGCTGATTTCCACTCAAATTTAGCACAGGGCGCACACTGCAAATGGTTCAGTTTAAAGCCACTTTTGGGAGCATTACTTACTCACTTTGTCCCCAATTTAATTACAAGCAGTGCGCATTGTCTGCAGTGATGGCATAAACACAGTGATAAATTGTATTTTAACCACTTCAAGGGCTGGACTGCCCAAAGTCATCTTGGAGCAACTATCATTGCATTTTGGAGCAGACTAAATTTCACTTTGGGCCAATTTAGAGCAGACCAATTTAAATTTTTCGTGGGATAATCTAATGTGGCAGCACACATTGAAATCATGAGAGGACCTAATAAACTAAAATGGGCGCTGTACTGCAAGTGTCTTAAGCTGAACTTTGAAGCACATTACCCTGGTATCGAAACCATCTAGTCCATGGAAATTTTAGTACTAGTGCCTGCAGATTTTTCATTAATGGTAGCAATCGCAAAAACATTCATTATGCAATAGCGAGAGCGAAATTTCAATAAGTAGCCCAATTAATCTTTTATAATGTCCTTTCTCTTTTTAATGTGTCGACAGTGTGGGTGAAGTGCCTGGAAATGCACTTCACGAATAGATCTTACGAAGATTCCCGAACTGTGAACTACTGTGGTTTATTGAAAGCCATTTAAACAGGATAGGAATAGTTTCACCCTGCCACAAGACAAGCACGACGCGCGCTTCATCACTATATAGCGTGCTGCATAATGCAAGAGTGGGTCAAGAGGCGGCAGGGCGCATGCTTTCCTGTTATACCAAAAACACTGGTGGCACTACGATCAAACTATATATTCCCACACCGACGATCATGATGATAGCGGAAAATGTTATGAAATTATGCCGTCCAGTCATCGCGGTAACGTATATTTCCGAGCCACCATACGTCACCGCCGACCCAGAGAGCCGGAACCGACACTAGGCTGGTATAACGTAACACTATTTCAATCTATTTTTATTCGGAATCCGCCATTAGACCTTCATAGGTCAAATGACTCAGGCGTTGCCCATATAGGCACTCTGCGTTGCGTGTACTAACGCACTGCACATATATTTCTCTTCATATTTGGACGTCCTTGCGTTAGCGCGACACGTAGATGTCATTAGGCGATATTCCGTTTCTGTCCTGGTAAGGCTGCATTTTTATTTCCTAGTACTGGCTGAAATGACCTGTTGCTGTTTACTTTCGTCCCATCTTAAGGACATACAAATTTTCATAATAAAAGCAATTTAACGAGACAAAAGAGAAAAGAAAAAGATAGATGCTGATTTTAATTATAAAGAAAATAGAGAATACATCACCACTACCGGCACTTCTTGCTGTTTAGGATCAGCATTGACCAAGGAAATTATTCTGCTCCTATACGTAGTGGCACTGAGAGCCTTCTGTGTACAGTGGCTACAATCCGAATTCTAACATCAATTTTGCCCAATCATCTTGTGCTGCCGTTCTTGCGATGACTATTTCGATGTTACCGTGCGACGTTGGCCTCTGGTACATTTTCGTCAACTTTCAGACTAAGGATATCAACACCTAAAATTTCTCCTCATATTTAAACCAAGACAACGGTCCGCAAGAACATGGAGGCTGTAATTGATAAAGAGTGGTATACCAAGGAATGTCAATGGAGCCAACACCGAGCTGCATTGCTTGTCCTGCAGCATGATTAATCACTTCCAATATTTGGTTACAGCACCTTCAAGTACAATTTATACCAATTTCGAATTTAATGTGATCGGGCTTGTGTAATAGCGTGATTGATATAAAAAAAATAAAGGAAGTGCTTTTTCTACCGCATCACGTCGCCAGCCAAGACGTCGCTTTCCGAAACAGATGGCACAGTTAAAGAATGGGGCCTCTTGGGAATTCTCATAAGCTAAGTGGCTGAGGGGCCGCTTTCTCTAAACGGCGTAATGCATGAAAAATGATCCGTGCGTGCATCTCTCGACTGCAATCGAGATTTCTTTGACCACGCACCACGCTTGCTCCTTCGGTTCGATGCAGGCCTTCCATTTCAAAGGGTTCTATTAGATTGCGTAAGGCGTCGTCGGTAAACTTTTGGCGATAACGCTGCCTTTACTTTCTATCCATTCTCTTCCACTTTGTGCAAAAGTTTACGAGGCATATTAAAAAACTAACAACAAATAACAAACAGAAAAATGGGGCCCTTCAGTTCTTCCTTTTGGGGTGGGGGGCTGGCGGTGAATCTTTATTTTCTTTGATATGTATTACTACACTTAAAGTAACCGTAGGTAAAACTAATCATTGTAGCAAGAAATATTTTTCAGGGAAGTGGTACTGATAAGGCCTTACAGATATCATGGAATTGAGACGTTATGCATAAAAAAATCTACATACAATTCAAACATGCGAGTTTACGGAAGGGGATCGGGAGCTGCTGCCTTGAATTTCAGTACATCCGCGGTGGAGGCGACGAAGTCGCGCGGGTCGTTCGAGTCGAGTGCGGCCTTCGGAACAAATGAGTTCTTGTATCACTATTTCGTTGGGGGATGTATGAACTTTGAAAAAAAATTGGAGCTTGCTAGCTCAAGTATTCCCTATCAATAAAATATTTCTCTCTCTCTTTCTTGGAAACGAGGTTTCAGCAGGATGCAGAGTAGTTTGGGCTATTTTTCATTTTCTTATTTTTAATGCGATGGTGCATTTAGAAAAAACAAAAAAGGTTAGATGTTTTGTCTGTCTGTCTGTCTGTCTGTCTGTCTGTCTGTCTGTCTGTCTGTCTGTCTGTCTGTCTGTCTGTCTGTCTGTCTGTCTGTCTGTCCGTCTGTCCGTCTGTCCGTCTGTCCGTCTGTCCGTCTGTCTGTCTGTCTGTCTGTCTGTCTGTCTGTCTGTCTGTCTGTCTGTCTGTCTGTCTGTCTGTCTGTCTGTCTGTCTGTCTGTCTGTCTGTCTGTCTGTCTGTCTGTCTGTCTGTCTGTCTGTCTGTCTGTCTGTCTGTCTGTCTGTCTGTCTGTCTGTCTGTCTGTCTGTCTGTCTGTCTGTCTGTCTGTCTGTCTGTCTGTCTGTCTGTCTGTCTGTCTTTCTTTCTTTCTTTCTTTCTTTCTTTCTTTCTTTCTTTCTTTCTTTCTTTCTTTCTTTCTCTCTCTCTTTCTTTCTTTCTTTCTTTCTTTCTTTCTTTTTCGTGCATGGTGCGCACGCTTAGCACCAGAATAATGAAGATACGCTGAGAAAAAGTAATGAGTGCGAACATCAAACAAATCATGGAAGAAAGCTTGACCCGTCACCGCGTAGGCTCACGCCAGGAATGAGAACAAGGAAACCCCCATAATCCGATGTACGGATCATGTTATTCGTATGGCGCCGCTGAGGGCACCATTACCGTGTAGCCACTTAGCTTATGAAACTTCAAGGGCAGAGCTTGTTACGCAATGTTTCTACATCATTCGTCAGTGCGCCTGGCTTTCGAACCTATCCGCAGCTCATGTTTCTCCGTTACCGCTCTGCCTGCGTCTTTCCTTTCTGTTGTATTTCCTGTTTTTATTTCCAACATTTATCTATAAAACATTGTGCGCAGAATCCGGCACGCCGAGTACCAAAAAAAGAAATATAAAAAGAAGTAAATGGGTTTGAAGAAACCTAAAGTAGGCAAATACATATAGCCGACTCAGTGACGTCCGGTTTCATAAAAACGTATTCAGTGGCACAGGCGATGTTCGGCAGCAGCTTACTCAGGTCTACAATATAGAGGACTAAGTTTAGCCTTTTTCACGGAGCTTACATTGTTTAAAAATATTTTTGCCAGAATAATTTATTTTTATATTATTTTACTTTATACACCCACTTTTTGGGCACTCCCTCATAGATAGTGCGAATCAGGGCAAGAGAGTATAACAATGAACTACAAAAATGGTGAAGAAAAAGAAATCAACAATAACATTAAGCTTCTCCCAGCGATAACGAAATGGCGCAGTCTAATTCCAGCAATTTACACAAGAATGCGGCGGCGTCGTCCACTGCATGCCGTATCTACGATCAACCTAAATCCACAGGTCAGAACAAGGGTTTAGAATACACGTATCTCCACTTGGTATTCCTTTAAATTCCTATTATTCTCTCCCTTAGGCCATGATGATTAGGCCTCAGGTGCGGGGGTGTTTGCGTGGCGAATTTTGACTATTTCCGTGACAGCAGAAGAATGCCACGCTAATTCACTGAAAGTATATTTGGCTTCTACATTTCTCTGCTTGTAGTCGAAGCAATTTGAACAATTTTACCTTTGTTAATGTTCCGCAAGCCAAACATTTCCTCCACCATTATCACTCTCTATAATTTATTATTATTATTGGTTCGTTTTTCTTCTTGCCCGATACCATGCAATGTAGAAGCGGCATTTTTTTTAAGGACAAGCCAAGCTAGCCAGCTCTAGTTACTGAGGCCTGTGACTATGAAATTATGACTATGAAAGTTACTGAGGCCTGTGACTATCAACTATGAAATTTGTCGTCATTACGAACGCAGAAGGGAGGTAAGAACAGCGGCAGCACACACGATGACAGTGACCCTAGCCCTATGTCCTTCCTCGTAGATAGCAAAAGCCATTCAAACTTTGGACGATGGGAAAAGAGGCTGCCTTATAAATGAAAAGCTAACAAAGGTCTTTAATGAAAATAAATTGCTACGTGATGTCGGTATGTGGGAATCAATTTTATATAGTACAGGGAACAATAAAGAATCCGCATTAGAAACACCTCGAATGCAAGTGTGATATCCATATGGTTGAAAAGAAAAGAACGCGCATCACAAACTTAAACTAAACGGATATAGGTCATTACAGATGGCGCTGACACTTGATGCTGATGCTGACTATAACAACTTGAAGAAGTTCGTATACCAGAGTAAACGAAAGGACTTCTCATACAACCCGAAGTTGACGTGTCCTTTGCATGTCCTTATCGCCACTTTGTATATCTTCAATCTGTCCCATTTTAATTTGGGCGTACCGTTGGTTGCCGTGCAATGAGCTCACTTACTGTATTAAGAATTTTGGGTTGGTTAGAACGTGGAAGTGTTTAGGAGTGTCGGGTAACCATGCGCCTAAAGACCCACACAACAACGAATAAATATAGCAAAAAGCGAGAAATGACATTTAAGTCGCTTTCTTTTTCTCGTGTCGGCGAAGCCCACCATTTCCTTGAACTTTCAAGTGCTTCTAAGGAATAGCCAGATTATCTTTGTGGCACTTAGGTTTCATAACCAGGATAATACCGATACGTCGCGCGTTTATAAGAGAACGGCATGGCCTGTATATGGCTTCATAGGAGGTGCACTTCTTACCAGTTGCGACAGGTAAGAAGTTAACCAGAAGTTAACCTGGTAAGTTACCAGGTGCGACATTTGACGCACTTGGATCAGGAGCACAGCTTCCTTAAGAAAATGCATCGCGTCACGTAATCATCCAGTAGCGAGGCCAGTTTTTACTGATCCAGCAGACAGAGGGAGTTCAGCATAGTTTAATGCAGCCTAATGGCCACTTCTTCAAACCATATTTTTGTTTTCACTCCCTACACAGCAAGCTTTGAGGCTGCGATAGATTTTGTCAAGAGAGAGAAAGACAGAGGAAAGGGGAAAGGCAGTAAGGTTAACCAGAGGGGAGATCTGGTTTGCTAGCCTACGCTGGGGAGAGAGGGGAGGGGGAGGTAAAATGATAAAAAAGTAGGAAGCACTTATATAACTTCTCAAGGCGGCAAACTAACGCTGGCTCCACATTTATTATTTATGTTATTTGTTGCGTTTCGTGCCCAAAGCGTGCACAAGGTCACTGGAGGGGTAACATTGCAAGCGCTCTTCACTGAAAAGTTTTGCAGTAATGATGCCTGCCTGTGGGGCGCTAGCAGAAAACGTGGCTTCATCGGCCCGCATTTTTATGCGAAGCATATTACGAGGGCTCAACCCAGCTCCTCAGGCGCGGCGGTGACCATGAAATCACGTGACACCGTGACGTCACGACAGAGGAGAAGTGGCTTTGGCTCAACTCTTGCAAGACGGGCTGGGTGGGAATCGAACCAGGGTCTCCGGAGTGTGGGACGGAGACGCTACCACTGAGCCACGAGTACAACGCTTCAAAGCGGTACAAAAGCGCCTCTAGTGAATGCGGTGTTGCCTTAGAAACGCGCTGTTTCTAAGGCGTGCGTCTCTTGCTCAGGCGCACATTTCGTTGCCGCGCCGAACGCTGCTTTGCTCGACGCTCACCGCGTCCAATGCGGGGCGCGTAGTCGCTGCCCTGTAGCCCATTGTCTTACACCCCTTGGCGGGTCGACGGGAACGCTGTCGCGTTCCACTCTTGAAGGCGAAGAAGTAATGCATGAGTTGTTTCTTCGTCTAGCCGAACCAAATATAGCCAAGCAACAGCAGTTCACCAGGCTAAACAGTGGTTCAACAACTAAAATAAAGGCTAGTATGCTTCGCATCCTGGGCTTAACCTTACCTAAGCCACAGCCATTTTTTTTTTCGCGCCCAGATATCTGCCATCTTTCTGATGCTCCGTTAATGCTACAAGCGCTAGCGTGAAAACGGAGCCGAACGTGCCCACTTAATGCAGTGTAAACATCAGCGGGTCATCCCGACTGGACTATTGACTGTTGAGTTTTATCTTATTTGGGAACATAGATAAATACACGAAACCTTGGTAATGAAAATAACAGTACGTCTAATATCTTCGGCAGGTGACCGAGATGTCGGATGACCCATTTATTAATTGCCTATCAACTCTTTTCCTTGCCGGCTCTTCATTAGTGCCGAAGTTCTCGCACAGTGGTTTCACGGTATGCACCGCATCGATTAGGATGTAGAAAAGAAAATGTCAATGGAACAGACCAAAACGACAAAGCAAGGTTCTAATGTATAGAGCTTCGCCACAGCTACCGCCATTGCTATATAAATAGTGTTTTGTGAACATGCTCATAGGTTTCAGCTGCAAAACGGGCACAATTAATAACTACAACGGACAGAACAGTCACAACCTTGGCGCGCTTATGAATGAAACTGGTGAGGCCTCAGCAAAGATAGAGCCAGAAGCCGTCGTGGAAATTGCCCACGGCTTAAGATCGAGCTTGAGTATGGTGTTGAGCGCAATTAGGTTTTGCCATGCCGACGCTTTTGTCCCTTAATAACTTGTTTCATTCTCGTCATACTTAAAGTGCTCTTTCTCTTTGTTTCCATTTTTCTCAATTTTGCTTTGTCCTAATTTTTTAATCATCGCACAACTTGCAACATCATTCTAATTTTAGGATGTAGACAGCGTCTGGTACCATAGCCGCTTCTGGTGCAATACTAGGTAAGGAAAACACAGTGCACTTAAGCCACTCAGCCGCCGGCTTGTTGCATACCCGCACAAAGACGCAACTTAAAGGGAACAAAAAGATGCCTTATTTATTTTTTTAAACTCCTACCAATGAGTTTAGACCCGTAGAATTAAACTCGGAGAGAGAGAGAGAGAGAGAGAAGATTTAATGGTAAGAAGGAATTGTTAGTCTGACAGAGCACCTGACATGCTACTCCGGGTGGTGGGTGATAATTATGGCGTACACGAGGATCACATCAACACGCAAAGAGCCCATGCGCTCAGGGTACACACATCCACAATATATTAAGCATAGCGACGTAGAAAAAACAAGGTATTACACGAAGGGAACAGGAGGTCCACAACGATAGACGACAGCACTGTTTCTTATATCGAAACAGTGTTTCCGGGAAATGTTTCACGGCACACCTGATTAGCACACATACGCAAGTAAATTTCCGAGTAAAAAACTTTATCAGGGACATTTCAAAGCTTTTATTAGTGCCTGCTTAAGCAAGACGCGACGCGTGCAGGCAGCGTCAACATTAATTATTGCCCGGATATTGAATGTGTGCTCTTCCGCATGCACGCAAATGAGTTACGCGGCGCAACGTCACAGGCGTAGCTTTGCAGCGCACCGACATCCGACACCTCAAGGCCACGTGGCTTGCTCTGAATACACAAATAGAGCGCAGTTTCGATGCCTATGCAAGTCAACTTGATAGAGATGGCTTGCTAGAAGCATTCGCCTGTAATTCTTTTGGGAGGTGGAGCAGGCCACTGTGTATACAAGCCCGCATGTTGCAACAAAGATGGCAAACGCTCAACTAGGCAACAATTCACGCTCCTTATTTCCTGCAGTGTCTGTCATGCGCATAACAACGCAGTGCAATTTGTGGCAACGTTTCGCGTTTCCATTGAGCAAAGGAAGGTGTCACCGCTAATTTGGATTGCACGGTGCGCGAGAAGTGATACAAACCTGGCCCCTAGAGGCGCTGCGAGAACTTCAGTGTCGTAACACGTGTTACCTGCGCCAGTGGCTGGTGCTTCGACGAAAGTGAGACTATACACGTGCAAACGACAGGAGACCTGTGCGCTTGTTAGTGTTCGGAATACCTCGAGGCCTCTCCCTGCGTGTTGCTGCAGCAGCCTGCATGCAGCCGGGCTCGTATGCACGTGTGCTGGTGGGTTGCTGGTTGCGTAGCCTTAGAAAGAACTCGTTGTTGGAACTGCAGCAGATGCGTCGCACTCGTGCCTAGAGGTAGTAGACCGAAGAGATCCGGGAAAAAAGAAAAACGTGTTACCAACGGCATTTCTGAAAGCTGTGCGACGTGCTGCCGGCTCTTTTTTGTTTTTGACCCCACCCCCCTCCCCTTCTGAGCGCGTGAAGTTGGAACGGAGGAACAACAACACGTGTGATGCCTGGTAACAGTCACCCGGGAAGCTTACATTGCACAATAATGCCGCTAAAGTTTAGCAAGCGGTTGACATAAAGCATCACGAGTGGACAAAGTGGTGCATGATGTCACGGCCATGTAAGCGCAAATGCTCACGAAATAACCATGACAAATTAATTAGTATTCTTATTTTTCTTTGTTGATACATACTCCAGCCTCATTGTGGCTATCGCAGGAGTGGGATGAACGACAAACATGCAAACGTTTATAAGCAAGCTTGCGTGAATTGTTTCAGTGGTAGTGAACGGATGTTGCCCGCTAATGAATTCCAGACTTCAATTGTTGATGGAAAAAAGCGTTATTTAAAAGAATCAGTGCGGGCAAAAAAGGTTCAGATATTTAGAGCGTGGGGACTGCTCATAGAGGAGGGTTCGGAAAAAGTCAAATAGTTATCTAGAGAGGAGAGACGAGGAGAATTGATTAACGTGTGAATGAATTTTAGCGATTCAAGTTTGCGACGCTGGAGTGATCGAGACCAAGTAGGGGAAGAGAGTTAGATCACAAACGTCCTTGTCGTATCTCCTACAAACAAAACGCACTGCCTTTTTTGCACCGATTCTAGCTTTATTGACGTCAGAGTGTTTATATGGATTCCATACAACGTACCGATATTTGAGGACAGGGCGAAAGAGGAATTTATGTGTTAGAAGTTTGGTTTCTTGAGGAGCAAGACGCAGCGTACGATGTAACTTAGTCTTTAAAGGGCCTTGTTACAGGTGACTTCAGTGTTTTTCGACCATGAAAAATTGTGTGTTAGTAGGATACCTAAATATTTGATTTCGAACGCACTACTTAAAGTAACATTAATAAAGACATGGGCAAAGAAGAAAGGGCAGGGGCGTCGTGTAAAGGACATGGAGACAGTTTTGGAAAAGTTGATATTCATTTGCCATGCTTTAGACCAGTTGCATAAGTCAGCGAAAGAACTGTTAATGACAACATGATCAGTAGGAGATATAATTTTATGATATAAAATACAATCGCCCGCAAAAAGGTATATTTTAACTGAGGTGTGCAAGGTGAGATCATTAATATAAAGCAGGAATAAATGAGGACCCAGTACTGAGCCTTGGGGAACCCCTGATAAAACAGAAACATGCATCAAGGGTGAGTTAGTAAATTTGAAACGTACATGTGAGCGCTGGGAAAGAAACTGCGACATCCAGTGAACCAGAGATGCATTGTTTCTTTTTTTTTTTTAGTCTAGCGAACAGCTTGTGCAAAGTTTAGGGCGTGAGACAGCGTTGAAGGCCTTTGCAAAGTTTATAAAAATAGCATCAATCTGCTAATTTATGTCTAAAGAGCTGCTGTTGTCGTGAACGAATTCTGTCAGTTGTGTTATAGGGCTGAGGGCACGGCTAAAGCCATGCTGAAAGTACATAAAATTTGTTAGCTTCAAGAAATTCCATAATATGTTTAAAGATAATGTGTTCGAGTAATTTACATGAATGTGCTGTTAAGGAGATGACCCTATAGTTAGATAACAATTAAACGATGCCGGTCTTAAATAAGGGAACAATCGAAGCAAGTTTCCACGAGGGAGGAAGGGGGCGATTGAGAGAGATTTTCTAAAGATAATTGTTAGATATCTGCTGCACCAAAGACAGTATCGAACGAGACAGTATTGAAAGAGAAAAAATACCGTCAGGACCACACGACTACTTGGTGTCTAATCTTAGGATGAAGTTAAGTACACTCTCAGGAGACAGAGATACATTGTCGATTGGAGGGTATGTTTCTGAATCAAAAACAGGGATTACAGAGTTATCATTTGTAAAGACAGCGTGAAAGTAGTGTGTTAAAGAAGAACCTATTGTCTGCGTATCAGAAACTGCAGCATTTTCAACGTGCACCTTAGTCTAAGTGCACGGGTGTTTTGGCATTTCACCCCCATCGAGATGCGGCCGCCGTGGCCGGGATTCAATCTCGCGACCTCGTTCTCAGCGGTCCAATACCATAGCCACTGAGCAACCACGGCGGGTCGGTAAACGACCCCTATAGTCATTTTAAGTTGAACTTTACACCACAAAGACTCAGTATCAGGCGGGGAAAGGAGTACAAAAAACTAGAGGTGAACTTGAAGAAATGGAGCAACGCTGCCTCCTCTCCCGAATTTTCTGTCTTCTGGAACCACTTTGAAGCCAGGGAGGATTACTTCAGAATCATGCACACCATCATGTAACCAAGTCTCAGTAACATTGACAATATGTGGCGAGTGTGAGGAGACCAAGAAAAGAAACGTAGAGAAATTGCTGACAAGGCTTCTTGCATTAACGTTAAAATTGAAAAGTTTATTGCCAGTACCGTGAAGTCAAGGGTATTTGGCCCTAGGAAGCGTTTCGGCGGGTTTAGCTGAACCAGCAGAGAGAGAGAGAGAGAGAAGAGGGTAAAGGCAGGGAGGTTAACCAGAAAAATCAGCATGATCTCACGAAAGTATTGAATGTGCTATCCCAATCGTATCGTACCCTGTGAACGAATACCTGATGAAATCTAAGCTGTACAGCCACTAGAGCTATGAGAGCAGGACGCTTCTCAGAGCTTCTTGCGAATGTCGCGAAACTGAGGCGAGAATTCTTCTGAAACACGAAAGCTAGTGTTTTTAAGTTTATAGCAATTCTTCAGCACCAGCACCTTATCGTGAAAATCAAGGGGCTTCATAATAACGGGATGTGACCATCCTCTAAAATTATTGCCGAATCTATGACACTTTTCGATGCGTGGACATGCGATCTTAAGAGTGTCTTAAGCCACACAGCAATGTCGGACAAAAGTTCCACATAATTCTCGTTAGGGCCCTCGCTGAGGCCATGTGTAATATTGTTGTTCCTACATGACCTGTTTTCTAAATTGTCGTTTCTGCAAGAGAGAGTTGAGATAGCGTTTTTTAATTGCTGGATTTGAGTGTGTACGTTGTCATTAGAATCCTGCCCACCACTATATGTTGAGGATGACTCAAGAGAAGATATGCGAGCTTCTAAAATCTCAAACCTCATGTTGGCAGATGATTGAACCATTTTGATTTCAGAAATATCCAGAGCCAATTTCGTTTGGCCGTTTAGGAGGCCGGAGAGCATTTCCGCTACCTCGAGTTGTTTATCAACAACTGTGGACCGGGTTTGGGAGGCAAGATCGCCGGGAGAACAAGGGTTGGGACCAGGGTTAACTTCCACATCGCCGCTCAATAAAAGCCTGCGGGCAGCATTTAACAGAGCAGAACATAAAAATATAGCCAAAACCATGGTAGCATTCTTGTGGGCGAGGGACCTGTAACATACATCGGTCATCAGAACGGTTGCTTCAAGAATTGGTAACAAAGAGCTATAGCCAAAACCATGGTAGCAATTATGTGGGCGAGGGACAGCAGCATACAGCGGTCCTCAGAAAGGTTGCATCAAGAATTGGCAAGGCACATACCACCAACACACCAGCGTGTTAAACAGACAGCGGATTAACATGGTGCCGACGCCGCTGTTGCCTCGCTCACTGAAGAAAGCAACTGCCATGGACACTTTCCGAGCCGTAGACCATGTCGTCGTCAAACTTGGTCGGTCTGTGATTGGACGGTGGATTGTGACGTTAATCTTCTCTAGTGGAGCATGCGGGGATACGGACCGATGAAGCGAGGAGCAATCTGTCGCTGTTATCCGCAAGGAAGGTAGGGTTGACTACGCGTTGACCGCCGCGCACATCCATGCCACGGCGAGGGAATGATGATAAGGCCAAGTGCAGCGCGACGTCAGGAACATGCGCAGCAGCATTCTCCAACATGGAGGCAGCAAGGTAGCCGGTGAACTGCGTGATGGACAGACAGCGAATCGCTCGCCCGCTCTCTTGCTCAAAAGAAAGCACTGCGGCCTCGGTATTCCACGCGTGAGAGATGGAGGACACGGCATACCCTTCATATGTGCTGTCAATCTATTTATGCTCCAATAAAAATACAATGATACAACCCTCGTGAAATAAAACGAATGGTTTTTTATGCAGCCAAACTGTGGGGCATACTACCCTTCTCTCACACTAAGAAAGTGAAACATTGTGGCCCACTTTAGCCAGAAAATCGCGCTAATTGGCGAACCATGAACGCGAGTTGTTGGTGTGGATGACTCCCAATCGCACAAACAAGAACAACAGCCTGTCAGTGGCATATTGTTGCTTAACACGAATCATGTCAGATAGTAGTGACAATCATATATAGTGGCAATCAGAGAGTAGTGGCTATCGTATTTTTGACCCGATTCACTGGTTACGCCTCGGAGATGAGCACTCGTTTCAGAAGCATTCCAATGGAAGGCCGACGCCAATGCCTACCCACGCAGCTTTCTCGGGTTCGCGTGACTTGCGTCCGCGGCATCTCGTGAGACTTTTCACCTCAGTGAAATGTAGGCGCTGTAGTTGCTAAGGTGATGTACGAACAATGTAAACTCTGTAGCTTGATAGGCCTGGATCGAGTCGGAGGCATTCGCGCGGGAACGCGCGCATGCGTGTTTATATGAGAAAAGAAGTCGAGATTATTACGAGCCAGAACAAGAAGTAGAAGTGGCTAAGTCTGCATTGCAATAAGTAATGAATATTTCAGCAAAACTGCAGTGACGCAGGTAGAACCAATGTCCAGTTCAAAAGTTCTTTACTGTGACCACTGGTGGTTACAACTAAAGCGAAGCAGACGTCCCACTAACATTCCAAGCGCAAGCAAGAGGGGGTTCATTCTAGAAACCGAGTAGACTCACACAATTTACAAAGAGCTGACGGCGACGAAAGATCACCAACACCGCAAGTAGTTTGCGCAACATTCACTCTTGGCGTCAGCCCGACCATACAGCAACTCCTACGGGACGACCGTCTCAGGCTGCCCGGCAAGAGATTCCAGCACTTGGAAGCTTGTATAACGTCTGTTCAAGGCTGGAATACAATGGCGAACGACGTGCGAAGAAGACGCACTGAGAAACAAATGCCTTGTTAGAGCTGGCGCGTTCGTCTGGACCGGAGCCGGATGCGAACTGTCTTTCTCTCTTTGTGTGGGCGCGTGTGCGTGCCTGGGTGTGTCATCGTGCTTTTTAAGTGAGGGAATCAATAAATGCGATGCTAAAGGCAATCACCTTTCGACACAGTGTGAGAATCACTGTTCCGCCCATACGCTGGACCATTAACCAATAAATCTTAGCGCGTGCTTTGGGCGAATTTATGTAGTTACTACTCCCGTGAATAGGAGAACACAGGTATGCAGTGAAAGCTAGGCAAAACAGCATTGGCCGTCTTCACAATACTTCTATCACACAAAAGCATTTGCTCATTGACTGGCCTGCGGGCGCGTGTAACTTACGGTGGCTGTTGGAGGCATAACGAGGCGAAAGCCGCGGTGATGGGGACCATTTGGGTTTGCGGGCTCAGGGGCCGAATTCACAAAGCTTTTGTTCTTAAGTGCTTTTGGCCTTTGGTACGCTATCTTCACTAATAACATGTCCAGAATCAGGTTCCTTCGGAATTTCCTCTTGCGAACAATTGTAGCGTCATAGTTTTCTGTGAATACAGGCCGAAACGATTTGCAGACAGCTGTACATGGGTCCGTATTCATAAAATCACGTTACGTTATAATCGTTCGTAAGAGCAAGTTTCAGACAATCTGAAGGCTGGACTTAATATCAGCGAGAGCCGGCAACTAAAGAAAACAAGTACTTGCGAACGAAAAGCTTCGTGAATTCGGCCCCTGATTATGACGTTACACAACTTCACGTTCTTTATATGTATAATGACAATAAAACGAATAGGAATTGCATTTCTAAGTATAGAAATTTGGGGCCGCATTTAGAAAGATTTTCATTCGTAAGAGCGGTTTGTCATTGGGCGACCGCCTTTGGTAATGATATGTTCAACATCACGATTTGCTGGCGTTGGCTATTACGAACGTTTATAGCGAAAGAACGTTTTTGTCAATACGGGCACTGCTCATTTGCGACACTTCGAGTGCATGCGTTTTCTGTCTTCTGCCATTCCAACGAGATGTTCGTGTGAGGGTCAGAGACGCTACATGTGCATGTACAGCATTCGTCCAGAAGGAAACCATGCAGGTGACCATAATGGAGGCTGCAGAATAATTTGCCCAGTTGTAGGTTTTTCTTTCTTTTAACGTGAACAAAAATCTCATAAAACGAGCGTTTTTCCACATTCTTGTTTTGTTGCCGGTAATGACCTAAACTATATCAGCTGTTTTCTATTTAAATAAATGACCTTACTTTTCTCAGAAATTGACCTTAGTCTGAAATTTACGACACCCCGCTGTTCGTGACAGAGTTTTGATTCTGTTCCTTCGGCGGCCCAGCATAAACCACGGCCAGCTGTAGAGACAGACTATAGAAGCAAAAAAAAAACAATCTCGGGCCGTGGCTTTTGCAGTATTCACCTTACCAGCAGTGCATGCGAGTGCTAACTAAGCGAATCCACCTAGGTAGACTTTAAGGCAAATTAGGATTTTAAGCATTCATGGACCTCCTCGAAGCTCGAAGCCCTATTAAGACGTCTCTGGTTTCAATAATTCTGTCGATAAACGAGTGAGAAAACAGTGAACTCCTAATCGATACCCCATTTAATAGAAGAAATAAAGAAAGTCATTGGCCATAGATGAGGCTACAGTCATTGTGCACGCTGTCAGTACAGAATTAGAGAGGCGCGTGCTCCAGTTGTCTCGAATCCCACTTATCGAAGTTCTGTACATGCAAAAATGTTGTTTGTGGGGCCTATACCTCAGCAACAATATTAAAGCCAACCTTACCTTGGAAAGCTCTCGGACTACTACTGCTACTAGTACTACTACTACTACTACTACTACTACTACTACTACTACTACTACTACTACTACTACTACTACTACTACGACTACTACTACTGCGACTACTACTGTTAAGCACGGGAGAGCACTCTCATAACGAATTGGAATATATGTTCTTCCATCTGTACTACCCCTAGCAATGAGCCTGTGAGCGGCTTTGTTCTATATGGAACCACGCAGTGAAATAACCTACGGTACGCCTAAATGTGCTCACCGCCACCAATAAACGCCTTCAAACGCACAATTAATTTACTAAACTAAATCTTTCTACCTCTTTTCCTTCGGGGTGTCGCGCGTCAGCTCTGTCGGGTACTCTCCGAGTATTAGACTGACCTTGTCGTAGCAAGATGGACCGATGCCGGAGACAGTGTAATGCGTGGTCACGTGGATTGCGTAGTGGAGGTCTCTGTGGTGCTGTCGGGTTGTCGGACAAGAACGCAATGCTGCAAAATGCTGTGCAGAAGATCAGTTGTACGGCTTTTATTTACCGCTTCACTAAATATGTGCTTCCCATAGCTTCCAATATGTACGCTAGACCTGCATAATTTTTTCACGTTCTACCTTTGAACCCACCCCTGCCATCGGCACTATAGCGACAAGTACCATCAAAGGTTTCCCCCTGCTATACGAGAATGTTGTGCCGCCTCTGGCTAGGAGTGACATTTACAAAGGCTAACTCGTTCCGCATTGTAATGGGTGACACGCAATTGTGTGACTCTAGCAGAAGCGAAGAAACTACGTACTAAACCAATTTTGCGCCTTTGTCTCCAATACGTCGTCTAACGTGAGCCCTTTCGGACAAGATCAAACCAGCTGGACTCAAGAACGTTTTCGAACGCGTCGCTGGTGCAGAAATTGACGAGAACATCAGTGCCATGCCTCAAGTAAATCGGTATATGAGACCGTTTGTAGACTTGCTGTGAATCAGAAGATTTCAACAGCACAGTTTCGGGCATAATATTTGTGCTACGATTGATGATATTAGTTTAAATGATATGGCGTACGTTTATGGTGTTTTTCTTTATTAAAGCATTATGCTATGCTTTCCCATAATGCTCATGACATATGCACATGAAATCTGCAGTCTATCTAGAGCGTGGACTAACGCTTTTCGAGTTAGAGTATGTAAACAGTCCTTTCATCTATGTGGCCATATTGCCATACCGAACAACCTTTCGTCAGGTTGTTTAAAAAGGGGCTGACGGAATTCCCTGTAGTTTCGTACTAAGGCTCTCAGGCGTAGTTACGGCATGATGTCCTGACTTAATATTTGCAGCTCAAGCTAGCTGGCGTCCTGTATGTAGAAAATGTTTTGTGTACGGGCTCCACGGCTCCTAACCGGTCTCCCCTGTGTATATCTGACCATCTTCAGCATTTAAATAAATCCGGTACAGTCTATAGTGTCTGTATAACATGATGTGCTTATAGAGGCGCATATCTTAGTGTCTGTTTATGAAACATACGCTGTGTGGTTCTTTTTACGACTTTCTTTACAACAAGTTATGTGTTCAATAAACCTTCCGTTACATTTGTTTCTGAAAGGACCAAGGCAGTGAACGCAACAGCGTTCTATATACATATATCACATGTCTAACACATTAAAGTAGCCTTTTTGCAAGTGTATTCCGTTACATAGCTATCGCCCAACGCTGTGGACGCAAAGCAATAAGTTTGGCCGTAAAAAGGCACAATTCCACGTGTTCCGTGATGAGGTGGTTTGGACATACTCGCTGCGGTTGTCCAGTACCTATGCTCTCACGCTGAGCTCCAGGTCACGGTATCGATCATGGCCGCGGCGGCAGCATTTTCCTGAGGGCTAAATTAGAAATTACGCATGTACGTAGCTATACGTGTACAGTTCAAAGACACGAATGATGAAAGTGAAGGAATAACAGCGCGAAAAGACGAGGACGAGAAGGCGAAACATGCACGTGCCAAAAAAAAAAAGGAAGTGAAAGAACAGCGCACGTGTGTGTCACCTTCTCATGCTTGTCTTTTCGCGCGGTTATTCGTTCGCTATAAAACAGAATAAACAAGCGCGCCAGCATGCCTTGTCAAAATTATTGTTTTTCTCACTTGGATGACACTCATCATCATCTCGTTGTTTTAGCGCCTAAGAAACCCTAGACATATTCTTTTTTATTTTTCATTTGGCTCAGTCATCTAGCTCACGCGAGTATGCGGGCAAGGCTACAGCGACGGGCTGCACAGGACAAACGCCAAAAGGAAAACAAGGAAGAGCAAACAAGCGCATTGGTAGCCGTATATCGTGGTTCGTTGCTTATAAAGATACATTTTTGTCTGTAGTGTTGAATCTAAATAAAAAACCGTTTCACATAATTTATGGCAACATCACCGGATTACTTGATGTTGCAACCGTAGCCACTGCAAAAATTCTTATTAGCCTCTAGACCGTTGTACGTGACGTATGAAACAAAGGATAGACACACATTTTGGAAATGAGCAATGCAGAGCTTGCGCAGAAAAATCTGTAGTCCGGAGGCATAAGTATGAACGCCGTCATTCTCGTGGGTTTGGTTAAGCCGTAATCGATTGCCCGGGGAAGTCCAAGATTTAGTATGACACTTCGGCTGGTCTGTAGCAGCATATCGGGTGTACAAGTGGCGCTATGTTAACAATGAGCAGCGCATTAAATGTCTTAAACACGATAGTAACGAACACTCGGTAGTGTTCTGCCAAATACCATGTCGCTTTGGACTTCCGCGGTCAATGTGTACCATTTTTTTTTTACATGCAAAGGTTTATATTCAGAAAGCCATGTTCGCATAAAGTTGTTGCCCGCCTTTCGGTTACGGGCTGGTGCTACTGCAGTAGCAATGTGCGCCGCCGCCATTGGCGCCGGCGTTGTAGTGCGCCCTTCGGCACATGTGTAGCCCGCGCATTGAGGAGAGACGAGAAGTGCGTTTGGCTCCAAAGCGACGCATGCCAAGGGATAACGTATCTTCTCGCTACACGCTCCATCGACTCTGCCGGAGCCAGGGCAGCGTTTTTGGCTTCCACTGCTTCCATGAGCGGTTGCGTACTGCGTTAGCAATGAAACAAGCATCGCTATCATATTTTCAATTGCGCATCAAGCAGTTACGCAATGAAACAAATATGCGACATTAATTTATAGTGCAGCATAAAGGTGCCCAACATCTTCTGTGGGAATATGTTGGTTTTGTGAATATTTATGCTATGTGAACTCATGTGTTGACGTGTGAACATTTCGGTTTTGCGAGTATTTATGCTATGCGAACTCTTCTGTTGCGCGAACACTTATTTACATTGCAGTACTAAGGCTTAGTACGTGAATGTTCGTTCATGCGTTTATTTGTCCAGTTTGGTGGTTGTTGACAACTTCCCGACGATACCTATCACGTAAGAGAAGAGGAGCAGCCGGCTCCACTCATAGGCATGAACCTCTCCTTAAATATGTTTAATAAAAAAAGCACTTCATTCTTTGAATGCGAGTAATGGCTTTCTAAAAGCGTTTGGTTATTGGCTTACATTGACAATCATCGAGCAGGAGTTCCGCGCAAATATTTCCAATAAGCTCCTGCTTTACTAAGATAATAATAGAGGCACTCGGGGAACGTTATCGCCATCGCCATCGTAACCGTCATGCTGTCAGGGTCGGCTTGCTGCTCCCGCATACAGGGTTTGAATGTCTCCAGAGACGGCGGGTTATGTGCGTTGGGTTTGGCTGCGAAATACGACAAGGCTGTGGGGACGCAACAATTGTAGCTCTGCGGCAGAGTCAGGCCAGAGTTTCGCCTTCCGCGGCTGGCATGGGCGTTCTGTGAACAAACTCAAAGGTTCCTGCTTTGCAACTCCGTGCTGACTGACAGAGACAGTACACTTCAAGCAGTAGTATACAAACAGCCAAGGGTTATTTTTATTTCTTTCCTTACCATCACGCGCACTGCCTAGATGCCGCGCCTGTTACGCGTCGTGCTGCGTCTCTCGAAAAATGTCACTGCCGTCCCGCGTATTGTTAAGGAGCCACCCATGACACCACCCCAGGAGGTGCAGCGCAACGCTAAACCTAGCTGTCGCTTTCAATGATTCGTCCATTGTGCGCAAACACAGAACACTGCAAACGCATTCTTGACGTCGTGCCCTCCCGTGGTCGACGGCATGCACGCGGCACGTGTCGCGGAGAGTTTAGTGTGTTTCTGGAAACGCGGAGCGAATTTGGCTGCAAAAATGGCGAAGCAAAGTGGACGCAACATCGACGCTCATCTCTATTGTCTCTGCGGCGGATCCAGGACAGCGTTTTGCCTTCCAATGTTGGCACGAGCGTCATGCGTCCGCGCACTAAGAGGAATATGAGGTTCCTATACAGAGGTGTTCAATACAGTTGCGCTCACATCACTCATGAGATACCACCTACTTCCACAAAACTTGAACTTTTATCATCTGCAGTTGATTTGGAACACTGGGAAAACATTGCGGACAACGGCAGTATACGACACTGCGGAAGGCTTGATTGAACAAGCAATTTTCTACAAAGTGTAAATAACCTACACAGCTTACACGCAGTTATCGTTCCTCACTCACAACATGCTCCCTAGTTGTATGAAACATAACCAATGAGCGTCGCATAATTCACCGATGAGACCGCGAAAACCAAACTGAGCGCCTCGCATAAATATATTAAAATTAGAAGACGACGAGAATTCAAAAAATTATTTCCAAAGCAAATAATCTAACCTACACACTTGGAACTTTCGGTACACCACTCACATAGAGTGGGTTCCTCCAAATATGATGTCTCTGCTGCTCTTGGTCCTTCCGGAGAAGCGCGGAATCTTTGAAAAAACGTTTCATATAATGCGTCTGGACAGACTGAAAACGAAAATTTAGCGATGTCCATTTGACTTCCGAATAACTTAGACCATATTGTTCAGCACGTTGCCCTTAACATTCTTTACATTTCCTGAAATTCTAGACTTGCTGAGTAGTCTAGTATTTCTACTTTTCTTTCTTCTTTCTTTTCCTTTCTTTTGCAAAACAATGAAAACAGGCATACTGCGTTTTTGAGAACATATAATGGCATTGACAACTACGCTGTAAAAGCAAATGGCATATCTTCTAGTTTTAGCTATTTTTCTCTTTTCGTCTTCCTCTGCCAGTTCAAGTATATAACGCGGCGTTTCTTTGCTTCTGGGGCTTTTCGAGGCATGCGTTAAAACGCAACATCTGCTTGCGGGATTCGAAGAATGTCGTTGTTACATCAGAGCATACTGGAAAATAAAAATAAACTGTTTAACACATGCTAAAAATCACGTTGGGTGACGTCACGCTTGCGGAGAGCAGCGTCTCGAACGGTTTATTAGATTCCCAGCCTGAAACTGAGGAAGCAGTTTGGGCTTAGGCGCCCAAGAACGCAGTGGCTGTAATCATTTGAAATGCGCCGTGTGCATGGTCGACATAGCTGTAACATATGCACATGCCTCACAAAGCTCGAGCATGTGCCCTCACGGGAAAATGAATTATTATTGTACGAACATCCGAGTTCAGTATTTACTCCAGTTCACCAGCGCAGGTGTACCACGACCCTGTCCGCTCGTGTACATGTTAGATGGCCAACTGGACCAAAAGTCTAGTTAAGCTTCCACCCTTTCTTTCTGTCCATCCTCACCGCCTGCGCAGCTGATATTCATCCAACATTGCCACCCGTTGCGGTAACGCATTGGCTATTGCGTTGCGGTGCCGAGGTCGAGGTCCCTGGTTCGACTCCGGTAGCGGCGTCCGCTTACTGGACGGGGAAGAAATGCAAGAAAAAGAATTTCTAGTGTACTTGGATTTTGGTGCACGTTAAGGAAGCCCTGGAGGCCGAAATTACTGCGGTGTCCCCCAATGAGGCGTGCCTCATATTAATATTGGTCATAGCTTTTCGCGCGTAAGTCAGCAAAATGCAATTATTGAATGAAATATGCGGCACATCCAACGAGTTGGAATTTTTATTCAGCGAAGTTCTGTGTGAGTGCACAAAAAAGTCGAAACATGACATTTGCGTTTTTTGAAAGTCCGCGCAAAGTGACACGGAAGGCTTTATTCCGCCATTGTAGAGAACCCAATGCAATGGCGCCGCCGCTGTGGCTGATGCGAGCACCATCTGGTGGGGGTGCAAGCAACCTAGCGGCGATGTCGCGCGCCTTCTCCACTTTGATTGGTTGGCCCACTTCGCTAGAGAACAGCCAGCCCGCCATCCCAGGGTCAGGAAAGCCGGGCAGCGTTCGCAAAGAAAAGCTTCACTTTAATAATTAATAATGCGTACACTACTGTTATTTAGCCGAGTTTCGGGATTTCCTATCTTCTCTCTCTCCAAACAATTTGCACTGAAGATCACAGAGACTCGTTCCAAGTGTGCAACGTTATTTATCACCCTCGAGTTGCAGTGCCTGTTAATCTCATCAGTAAACCCGCGCAAGGAGCAGAAATTCGTCGTTTGTCTCAAGACAGGTTGGTAGAAAGCCACGCAAGAACACGTGGTTCTTTAGTCGTATACCGGAGGGCGCAGAATTCTTATTTCGTTAAGAAGGAGACAAAAAAAAAGAGCTATGAGTGCGAAACACGAGAGATACATTGCCTTATATGGCCAGGATTATTAAAAACATAAAAACATAACCGCGGTAAAAATAGCCGAATACCCGAGGGCCGCAGGAACTGAGTGTGGCTAAGGTCGATGATCTTGTTGGCTCCATTTGTACTTGTTGCAGCTCCTTCCGTTCTCTCTCTCTCTCTCTCATTGAGGGATGACATGGCATAGAAAGCTGGTATACCTGCAAGGTAGCGACAATTAGATGAGAATTTCATGCTCGCGATGATACAAATAAAGAAAAAAAAGACGGAGGCCGTAGCGCTTACAAGAATCACTACTCATCATATATAAGGGATGTTTTATATATAGAATGGCCACATAAATAATGTCAGCAAATTAAAGAAAAAGAACACGTCCTTGTGCTTTCTTTCCTACGTCATGTCCAAGGTGGGCATTTTCAATCTGCTCTTTTAACCAGAGCTTGTCCTCGCAGTAACGACGATCTCAAGGGAGTCCTTCAGACATTGTCATTCCTTGTGATAGCTTTCAAGGCTCCATCAAGCATTGAATCGAACAGGTTGTGTATGATGCCCCTCATGATTAACTTGTATTAGAAGAAGTTCGAGGTCATCTCGTTTCAAAAAGATGTTTGCTGATTTAAGAAAACAAAATATATCACCGTCCTCTTTTTTAAATAAACATAGTCCTATACGCGGTCTCGCATAGCTCTTCGGCTTTGCTGCACCATCTGACATGCTATAGGGCAGCTGCAACCCTTTAGAGCTCTGATGCCTTCTTGTGTTTAAAAAAAGAAGTCGATTCCGCCAATCGTATTGATTGCCTATCATGTAATGCATTGCTTGCTGCCTTGTAGGTACAAAAGGAATCATCGTAGCTTGTTCAAATCATGACTATGTGTGGCAGTAAAATACATGGTGTCAGTATAGCTTACAACATACTCAAGTGTACATTGATAAAACTCATTTTCAAGAACAAATTTAAAATAAAACTAGAACAGGCACACAGTTTTAGTAGACGACACTGCACAGAGTCCACAAGCCACGAACGCTTCCACAGTGAAGCGAACAAAATGCAGAGTTAAACTCTAATCTTATTTTGAAGGCAACTATAATAAAGCGTTGAGATTTTTCACGTTAATGCACACGTTAGTACACAGGTCTAACCTACACACGCCACGGTGCCTCTGTTTCTCAGCCCTTCTGCTTCTGAGCTTGTCATCATCGGAATGCAAAAAAAGAAAAAGAAAGAAAGCGAAAAAAAAGGAAAAGAAGAACTAGTGTAATTTAAGGCGCACGTCCAGAACGCTCCACTCCTTACTGCTACTGATTCTGATAACCTACGGAAAACTAACGAATTGTAACTTAACCTACTGGCAACTTAACCACTACTGCTAATCCAATCTGTAGCTTCGGGACGGGGAACACCATAATATTGTTATTTTTATATCCCTTTCTTCAAAGTTACCCTCCTTCTGTCACCTTTGTTCTATGTATTCTTTAGCTCATCCAATGCCTTTCCTTTTCCGTCTCTGACGGAATATCAAAGCTTCGGTGCCACCGGCAACGCTCGTAAAGAAGCTCCGGCCGTCCACGCTATACTAATGAGAGCGGTGTTTGCTCTCCTTGCTTTGCATTTTCACTTCGAGCGTGCGAAGTGAAATTGCGAAACTCATATCGCCCGTCCATGTCATGGGAGAAAAAAGAAAAGAGGAGGAACGTGATCTGCAAGTTGAATGTAAGGAATTAAAATTCAGTGTGTCCCTTTCTTCCGTTCTCCGAAGCACGTATGAAGTTATCGCTCGTTAGGGTGTTCTCCTTCGCTCGCTTCATGTGTGCTGCTTAATGCTCTCGCCGCTTCGTTGTTGCTTCACTATGGACTTTGTGGCTTGTCACCTTGTTTTTTTCTTTCCTCTTCCATTCTTCCTATCTTCTATTTCTATCCCTTCCTTCCTACTGCGTATAGTCGAGAATTGTGCTTCTCTCGGTGATAGTGGCCGTCCTGCTCCTTCCCTACTTCCCTCTCTGCTCATTTTATATGTGTGTGTTAATGCCAAACAACATTATTAAGGGAATTGTGTCCTTGAGTTAGGAACTTTACAGTTCACCCACGCTACGGCTGCAAGCGGAGTGCAGTAACATCGGCAACCCTGCGAGTGTACCACTAGGTGTAATGGCGTGGTGTCCAGAAAACCAGTGCCCAAAACGATAAATACAAAATGAATAATGGAAGTACAGAACATGAAAAAAAAACAGTATTCAACGCCGCGCTGCGTGGTGCAATAGGGACTGCTTGGAGCGCGTGGGTCATGTCTATTTTGCTAGCTCACTACGGCTGTTGCGATAGTGGTGGAGAAGTGCAGTGCCGATGTTCACTGGCGCCGTAACTGCTCTTTAATTTTTTTTCGCTGCCAGGGAAAGCCAGCTTGGAACCTGGCGAAGCTCTCTTAATGTTCC
The DNA here is from genome assembly GCF_038994185.2 of Dermacentor albipictus. Taxonomy (NCBI): domain Eukaryota; kingdom Metazoa; phylum Arthropoda; class Arachnida; order Ixodida; family Ixodidae; genus Dermacentor; species Dermacentor albipictus. Next base: position 138,763,498 of record NC_091822.1, on the reverse strand, counting down.
TTGAATAAATCGCACTGATAAAGGGTTCCATCTGCAACCTTACAATCCCGTGTCCAATAAATCGCATTGCTTTTTGTTAGCTCTTCAGTCGAAATTGAAATACAACTTTCATGAATATTGCACCGTCTTCTCCGAAGATTCTGTCATTTTGATCTGCCTGGACAGCCTCTAGAGCGAAAAGTTTGTGGGAAGTCCCGGGAGGTGCTTTTCATTGCATTTTCTAAGTATGTTCAAGCCGCTAAAATGCTTAAAAAAGGTTTTAGCTGTGCTTCGAGCGAGCAGTACCATTTTTCCATGCCATCACTAAGCTGATGGACGGTGCTTTGCTGTGAGTTTTTACGTGGCGCTTGAAATTTTGAATATATTATATTTCTCCAGTTCATGATGTGCTTGAGCAACATTATCAGCGTGCAGTAAAAGAAACTGCAATATTAAACTGCTTGCAAACAGTAACCCCGACGCCTGCATGAATAAAGCAAACTTACTCAAGCACCACTGTTCATGAGCAATGGCCGAACGAATACTTGCTGAAAGAAATGGGTAATTAAAAATACGTGCTCATTCCCAAAATATTCCTAAAAAGGAGCCGCAAGAAAGCGTTCTACTGTGCTAACCTTCTAACTCGAAGGTCAACGTACCGAGCAGTTTCTTCTTTGTTACATATGGTGCCTTCACCGCCTGTTTTCTGCCTGTCTTGCACGAGAGGAAAAGAAGAAGGTGAGGAGCATGCATGTTCTGTTTATAACTTCATCTCATGTATCCATAGTTTATTTTACATCTTGGATTATTTGTTTTCCTTTCTTCTTTCGTGTTATTTATTTATTAACCAATTTATTTTATTTTATGTATTGAGTCATATTACCACCCGATTCGTGGCCTATCCCCCACAGTGGGTTTGTGCCATTACCTGAGGCTTCTTCATCATCATCATCAACCACCGCTTGTGACCGAGGCCAGCCTTGTACACGAAGTGAATGGGCTTCGTCGTCTGTCTCCAGAAGAACATCATGTAAGCGCACGTCGTCACACGCTTGTACAATTCCCTTTTATTTCGTCGCTGCCGCTGTCACCACGCGGCCCAACTTGCTTCCCGACATCCCCTCTGTTCTGCCCCGTTGTCTTCTCCGTCACTTTAGTGGGCCTGCTCTACTCGCTCTAGAGGGTGAGTTCCCGAGGTAGTCTCGAAATATATTGGTCTGTCAAGTGGGGCCAGCGCGTTTTTCTCGGCCACATTATAGCTGCCACATCGAGCGGAAATCTTCAGGCACCCTGACAGCGCTTTAATGAAACCGGCGCACGCTGAGACTTGTGGCAACGGTCTGAAGATACAAATAGAGGATAGAATAAAAGTTATAATTATCCAGCATGTTGACTTCCGCGTCAGTGATGGACGGTCACCAATGTCTTGCGGAATGAAAAAGAAATGCTATATTTTCTTTGTATTCTATGACGCACGAACACCAAGTTCGTAAATTTCGCTTGTAGGGATCCGCATTAATCGAGAACAGCTGGCGACGACTATGGAATTTCTTGTTTTTTTTCTGTTTTTTGTGTTGAAAGCTGCTTTAGCGTTAAGTCCATCGGTTGACGTTGCTTTTGGTGACTCGTCAGTGGCGCGAAACGCAATTCGTGCACTAGATTAGTAAATGAAGAGCACTGGTTTGTGAGAGCGCTTATAGTGCTTCCGTGCAGGTTCCCACGTGCACTCGGTGCTTACTCTCATCCTCTTAGTATTCTTCTTTTCCATTACCCCAGTGTAGGGTAGCAAACCACGCGGTCGTCCGGTTGACCTCCCTGCTATTTTTTTCTCATTTCTTTTTCTCTGTCTTCGCGACTTGTGCTGAAAGGGCTAACATTTTTGTGTGTCAATCTTTTCTGGCATGTTCTAAATTGTTTTACTTTCGGTGCTTTGTTGGCTTGCATTTCATCGCTAAAACTTCAAAACAGGCTGTTTTGTGGATGAGTTTGTTTTCTTCCTTATTCACTTCCCACAGTGTACACTCCGTCTGAAATACCGCAGTTCTTAGAAGCGGAAGTCTGTCGATATTAATAGCAAATTTATCATTAGCGTAAGAGGCCGAGAAACTACAACTTGCCGTTATCGCGAGCGAGAAGCCCTGCGAAACCAGCCATGATGCGCCTAATACTTTCGTTTACCGAAACGTGCTTTTACATGTCTTGTTTCGCGCACGAGCTTTGTCCTTCGCAGATAATAACTTTGAAAGTAACTGAAGTCAAAAGCCAAGGGCCGTAACTAATGAGATAACAAGAGTACACGCCAACCAATCGACACACGTATGACAGGCCCTGATAATTCCCCGAATCAAGAGAAAGAATGACTAACTTAACTTACGAAAGTAACTTTACGTTAAGGTCGCCTCACGATTAGCTGACTCCCCAGAGCACGCGTTGGCACTACGTACAGTCAAGTGAGGTGATAGCCTGGCAGCGGCTATAGGCATCGTCGACCTCGTCCCGTACTCAAAGCCGACTGCAAAAGCTTTCGGGGCGTGAAGTTCGCGATAAAATGTACATTGCGTTACGCCCTCGCCAAACGGCCTGAAACTCGGGCGAACAATGCGACTGTCCCACGGGAAAGCGTATTCCCGCAGATTCCTGTTCAAGGGCTTCACGCGCTGCTTCCAAATAAGTATGGCCCCTTTTAATTTCTCGGGTCATCTCCTCCAAAAAAATAACATTCCAGGGTTCCGGGTACACCTAACGTGTTTTACGAATCCGACACCCTCTTTACTACTTTCGTACGTCGGCTCGAGAGCCAACTCGAGGGAGAGGCCCATCCCGACAAGTTCCGCCAGCAACAGACGCGCGAAGCGTAAACACGAGGCCGATATAACCGCCTAACCGCCGTCCCGGCCCGAGCCAGACTCTAGCGGGCGCCCGGAGCGTCGGACAACAAAACGCCCACGCCTACACTGGCGAAAGGGCGGGCTGTGGATCGCTCGGCTGAGGAAAAAAAAAATATAATGTATAGAAAGAGCAAATCGAACCGGCGTGGCAGTGCGGCCGGCTTGCCACCCACGCTCGGATGATGGGTTCCAGCAGCGCCCCGCGATGGCAGTCGACTTGGACCAGTGTTTGCACGGCCGTGGTTTTGCGGCGATTCATGAGCCGCAACCTGGGCTGGCCTGCAGACACGCCTGCCAGTGTATTTCTCGATATCCCGCAGAGAGCTCACGCGTTCGAACACGGGCGCTTCGCCGAATGCGGCTGCCGAAAGCGGCGTGACTCGGCTCTTAGGTGTCGGCAAGAGAAATTTGTTTTTTGTTTCTTCGTTATTTGCGGATACCTTTCCCGAACGACGCGGATAAGACTAGCATCTCTGTGGCGCATATGAGTGGTTCCCTGGGCTTCTCCAGCAATTTTTACAATAAAACTTACGAAATTGGTCTCCTTAACGTCCCTGCTTATGAAAGTACTTTTCTATGTGGAAAAAAACATAACACTTTCATTCTACTGTTTGCTCTCTCCCTTTTCTTTTCTCTTAGCAATTCTGTTCAGTAGGCGTTATCTACTGACGTTATGCTCTGCAGTGCTTATAGGAATAGTATTATGAAATGTCACGCCTTTGTCTGCTTCACTATGACCTGCGTAACTTCCCTTGGGCTTTCTATGATTAGTGATGCCCTAAACAGGCGCGGTTGGTTGCTTGTATAAGTAAATGGATAAACAAAGTAATAAATAAATAAATGAATAAATAAGTAAATAAATAAATGAAAAACGAAAAATGACACAGACCCTTCATAAATCTGTGCATCTTCTGACGGCAGTTGCGCCGTCTTTACGAGCACAGAAAGTTGGGCCTGTGAAAGCCTGTCTGTCGCATCGCACAAAAAAAAAGAAAGAAAACAAAGAATAAAAAAATAAGAAAGACTGCAGACTTGAGCGATTCCTTTGGTTCTGAACTTATTTACTGTGACAGTAGCATTGTCTCAAAGAAAAGCTAGCAGCTTTTTTGTTTGTTTCATTTTAGTTTCCGTCTTTCGCAAATAATTGCGCCTAGTGCAACAGCGTGAACACACACACACACACACACACACATACACACACACACATATATATATATATATATATATATATATATATATATATATAAACGAGAAGGAAGGGGATTAACCGAGGGTCCCGATTTTTCTATTAGCCATATCAGAAGAAGCCAACAAACACTCACACCAAGGACAACACAGGGGAAATTACTTGTGCTTAATAAATGGAATAAAGAAACGATAAATAAATCTAAATGAAAGTGGATGAAAAAACAACTTGCGTCAGGTGGGGACCGGACCCACAACCTTCGCATGCGATACTCTACCAATTGAGCTACAGGGGCGCCGTTTCGTCATTCTCTTTCTTGGGTACTTATGTTTCCTAGTAGAATACCCAAGAAAGAGAATGGCGAAACGGCGCCGCGGTAGCTCAATCGGTAGAGTATCGAATGCGAAGGTTGTGGGTCTGGTCCCCACCTGACGTAAGTTGTTTTTTCAACCACTTTCATTTCCATTAATTTATCGTTTCTTTATTCCATTTATTAAGCACAAGTAATTTCCCCTATGTTGTCCTTGGTGTCAGTGTTTGTTGGCTTCTTATGATATGGCTATGACTATATATATATATATATATATATATATATATATATATATATATATATATATATATATATATATATATATATATATATATATATATATAGGGTTTTCTTCAAGGTTCAGCACGCAGGCGCCAACGTAACATATGTAGGAAAGAGACAACGAAAGTTTTCGGCTGGTAGACCACCCTTCCAGGATGGGTGGTCCACCAGCCGAAACGTTAAGTAAACAAGTGTTACTTTCAAAAGGTTCGTCGTCCCTTTCCTGCACACACACACACACACACACACACACACACACACACACACACACACACACACACACACACACATATATATATATATATATATATATATATATATATACAATCAAATAAGAAGCGCATTTGATCAGTACGCTAATGAAGCTTTGAGCACAAAGATCGCACATCTATTGATCGGTTAGAGTCAGATAGCGCAGAGTAAAACTAAGTTCAGTGGCGAGATCCGCAAAGCTTTTTTTGCAAGAAGCTGGTCCTTGTTTGGCAATTCTCCGTTCGCTAATAGCAGCGTAGGCCCGCTATCTCCACTTGCCGTCCCGTGATTTATGTTTGCAAACTAGATGCTGACCTATACGTACTGCATTATGAATACGGGCCAAGTGTCTATACGTGTTCGTTGTCTTGGATACATCTGCGGGTTACGGTATATAGCTCCTCAGCAGCACGTGTAGCATGTGCGCGTATTGTATTTTGCCGGCGGGCGAAACCAACTTATTTGTTCGGTGCACGCGCGGGCATGAGCATGCGTGCGTGCTAGTGACCTGCAATGTTCCGTTCGGCACCCTTACCTGCCGCGCGCACGCGCTTTTTTGTCTGTTCGCACCTGGCGCGCCCGGTAGGCCGATCGATAAAGCCCGGGATGCGCGACCAGGCCTCGTCTTCCTGCCTCCCGCTCGCGCCTTGTTCCGCGAGGGAAGCGCCGAAACGCATTCCTTTTATTCCTTGAGAATTCTCTCTGTCAGGTGCAAGAGAATCCCAGGAGAGCAACTATATTGCGAAAGTCACGCGCTTTTTGGCTTTAATTATGTCACGCCGCTGAAATAGCCCCAGTGCATGTGCCGCATACAATTATTTCGCTGGCGTTCGTAATCGTACATTCGCGTGTGGACACGTGCGCGCATGAATACGCGCGCGTATGCACGATGATCTGTCTGTTATCCGTCAACACAGGTAAAAATAGCGGTGATAAGGATGCCGTATGTAGTCGCCAGTTTTCGCGGGCCTTATGTGCGAAGCCAGTGTGTGTGCGTCCGGAGTAACGTTCACCGAGGAGTCCCTCGACGAGGGCGCAAACTCGATACATGAGCGTAATTGTTCCGCTTTGAAGCCGTCGAAATGCCGCCGCCGGGCTCACAGTTCAGGCTCGCCACTGAGTGCTGAGATGCTAAACGCCGGAGTCATTGGTTGAAAACATTGGTTGCATGGTTTGGTGGTTGCAGGTAACTTACGTGCGTATGTATGTATGTATGTATGTATGTATGTATGTATGTATGTATGTATGTATGTATGTATGTATGTATGTATGTATGTATGTATGTATGTATGTATGTATGTATGTATGTATGTATGTATGTATGTGCGTGTGTGTGTGTTATGGGAATATCGACATGATGAGCGGCATCAGAGTCAGCGGTGAAAGAAGTGGACGACAAAAGCGCGAATAGTAGCACCAGCGGTGGCGAGAGCCCCGACTGGGCGTTCTTGAACATGGCCGGCCATGACTGGGGCCTGCTGGCGGGGACTGTGGGAATGCGACGTGCCCGCAGTATGTATGAGACTTAGGCATGTAACAGAAAAAAAATGTGGCCGTTACAATTACAGTTGCTCCTTTTGAAGATGTAAATGAATAAGATTACTAATTAGCGTCCTATGAAGTTAATTATGCACTTACTAAAATGTAATCTATTTCTGTAGTTTTACTTTCCACCCTAATTTTATTCGAGAGTTTCAGAATCGGGGACCCAAGCGGCTTGAGGTACCAAGAAAATTCTGGGCCGCAAGTACGGATGCGTAGAACCGAAGCCAGTCTTAGGTTCTTGGGTTTGCGTTGACCCAAGACCCAAGAATTGGAAACTATTGCGGGTCCCCAAGTCGTCTTGGGTCATAAAACAGCATATTTGATTCGTAGTAATAACGCGGAGATTATGTTGTTAACATTTTATTGTTACCCCTTTTACTCAATGATGAATTCTGTTTGCTTTAAATTAAAAAAAAATTCTTTCAAGCTCCTGTTTATTTTTGTCATTGAGCGCTCGACCAAGAGCTGTCTGCGTTTGACCCAATTGTCAAACTAAACTGCTTCTATAAACCCAAGAGCAACGTGGCTTGGGGACCCACAGTCTTGGGTCCTCAGTTCTATAACCCTGTGTTAACGTTGCACAAATACAGTAAATAGAACAAGCTGACCTGGCTCTTTCAATGGAACCTCTACAGCCTTTCACTGGTTTGTCCTCCATAAGTATTCCTTTTAAAAATTCTATTCGGTAGTCTTCCCTCGTTTTGTCGTGAACACATGTGGCAGCGACACTTAAGACTCGCGAAATGTGCGTACTGGAGAGAAGGGCTTTGTATTAGCGTACTAACACCGTGCTCAAGCCATTTGGGTGACACAATGCCACGACCCTGACGCCTGGGTTCTCTACGAAGCGCGGTACTTCATAGCTGCTGAAAACAAATAAAAGAGCAGAAAGATAACGAAAAAAAAGTGCGGTCAGTGGACCCGTGTCGTCCGAGTGCCTCTCTTTAAGAAGACAGGCAGTTTACAAGCGATAGTACTATGGCTTCAGCTTAATACAGTTGCGTAGATGTGCCCAATTTTTTTTTATCGCAGCACTAGCCTAGCCTGACAACGGGAAGAAATAAACTATATTTTTGTATCTCGGGTGCTCTAGAGATTTTATCAGCTGTCACCAATCACTCTATAGGCAGTCTATCTCGAGGAGCCACACACTACGTAACGTCGCATTTCCTCACCGCTCTTACGTCACCCTCAACTCGCTGACTTTCGTCGAAAAGAGGAACAGGTTGCCTTTGGTTTGTTCCAGCGCGCCCAGGAATGCGAAATTGCTGTAGGTCATTCGTAGACGTGCAAACGTTTGTGGGACACTAAGTGAAAAAAAAGAAGCAAGTTCGGGTGCTCCACCTCACCTCGGACTCGTGGCCATTCATCAACACAAGAATACCGGCCACAATGGTGCAATGGCCGCGAAACATTACCGCTTTTCAGCACACGCCCTTTCACACGAGGCACAAAAGCTCGTGCGCCTTCTAGACTAGGTCACTCAATGGAGCTTCGCATTTTCGTGCAATTTTTTTTTCTTCCCGTCATGCATTGGGAGGCATGTGCCTGGCAACTGTTCACGTAGTCACGTTCGGTGTCGTCGCCCTGTGTGGATCTTTAAGGGCTTCGATTTGCGAATGTGTGCAAGTGGGGCACGCTGTTCGGCCCGACCTACTCTCGCTACGCGCGATTCGTTGACTGGCTTCCGCGAGAAGAAACTGTGTCAAATTGCACGTTGCCGGCCTTGTGATGCGTATACGACAGACTTTCGTTGAACAGCGCGACAGGGACAGTGGTGACAGCAGGTAAATGGGGACGCCAATTATTACGGTAGTGGTGGCGGGAAGAAGGTCAATGCAAAAAAAGTCGCGTGGGATATCTCGTCAGAAGCAGACGGTTTGGCTCGAGGGCGAAGTTCTGCCACGGAAATTAGCTAAACAAAATACCTGCCAAATGGCGTTCTAATGAAACTCTAGGCGACACAAAAAAAAGTAACACGCATATGTAAGGGATATGTTATGCCATATTGTTCAGGTAGTCTTACAGCACGGTAACTGACACCAATGTTCAATCTGTAGCCTCTATATTTATGTTGATGACAAAAAGAAAAAGCCCGAACTTTTGGTCTTGCCTCGCCAAAGCAAGTACCTCACCATTCTAAAGAACGCTCCATATACAGAGAGCAAAAAATGAAGTAAACATGTAAATTATTAATTAATTAATTGACTAATTAATAAGTAAATGAATAATTAATTAATTAAGTAAATACCTATAATTATAGTCCATAACAATTAATTAATTAATTAATTAATACATAAGTACATAAACACATAAATAAATAAAAATGTAAAATAAAAAATTTTCATTGGAAGGAGAAAAAAAGAAGTCAGACAGAACACATCCGCGATATCTGTCCCCTTTTAAGTGCTGCTTAATTTTGGGGACAGCTCTGTCCTTTTTACCTAACAACCCTTCTTCATGTATTTTGCGCCCTGCGTTACTCACTTTGTTTCGGAGGATGGCACATAGAAATAAAACACATGGCATGTGCAAAATGCAGGTCCTTTTTTTATTAGGATACGACGAGTCGATGGTCTCTGATCGTTGTGTTATTGCGCATATTATAGGCACAGTAAGACGCGTACCTAACGGTTTCTACATTGTTCATGGCACTGTCGAACGCGTGACTTTTATGTACGACGAATCCTTCTTTGAGAATGTCGAGGAAAAAGAAACTCGCACAAGAGGGGCATTTTTGTCAGTTCCTGATTGGTGATGAAGAAACCTCCGTAGCACGGGCGATTGAGGCTTCTTGAGGTGTTCATGGATTTGGTGACACACTTGGCCACGGTGTGCCAGTGCTTCTGGTGTTGCTATATTTACCTGGGGGTCAGGGGTCTGATTCCCGCCGTGGCGGGGGGATATTGTTGGGCCGAAAATGCAAGAAAGAAAACACTAGGCTATTGGATTCATGTACGTCCTAAAGAAGCCCGTGTAGTTAAAGCTGTTTTGGAGTTTCCCAGTACAGTATGCCTCATAATCGTATCATGGTTATGGAACCTAAAATTTCAGAAAAAGAAGAAATATTAGATGATGTACAGAACAAACAAAAAAGAGAAAAAAAACATACTCAAAATTATTGTCCTGCTGTCTGCGAAGGATGGATCGATTGTGTGACTGAATGAACAATTCAGTCGCCCACTCCATTTGGGTGAGCGTGTCTAACACTGAAAAGAAGTAGATATTTGGGAAAGAATTCACAGAGCAAACGAGTAAATCAACGAGAGGTAAAAAAAGGGGGGAGAGAACACTTGTGGCACATGACAAATCCATTCTGCGTATACGCTCTAAGTGATAGCATTCTTATGAAAGCGAAACATTTGCACCCAACTGAGAGTATCACGAAGGTACATGGGAAAGCAGAGTGAATTTTTCACACATAAATATTCGCAGTTGAAAAAAAATTTTCTTCAACTGCGATGCTTTTTTTCCCGAGAAACCCAGTTTCGTGCCGGTAACAAGTTGATGCTATTTTTCCTTTTCACCTCTGCCATCTTTTATTATTTTTATGAGAGCAATTTTTAGGCACTTTAATCACAAAACAAAATTTCATGGATCTCCCCAGTGTTAAATAAAAAAGCGAAACGAAAAAAAGCGTTGTTTTGTGTGTGTGTGTGTGGGCGCGGGCTACATACTGATGAAAATTGTATACAGGAGGATACAGTGGCGCATATAAGTTTCAACTGGAGAGCCATTTTAAAACCGCCAACGCGTGATGGCCGCAACTGTGCATGCGAAACGAGGAAAGGGAAAACGACCGAGCCTGACGGACTCGAGGCATCTTTAATGCAAACTCTGCGCGCTCTCACTTTTCTTTTTTTACCTTTTTTGCTCGCATCCACTGCGTTGGTGCCTAGAACAAAATTAAAAACGATAAAATGCGACAAAGATACCAAAGACCACGCACACGCAGCGCATTGTGGATTTCTCCGAACCTGTAGAGCTAGCTTATTCTTGGCTCGTGATAGTGTCATGATTCTTTATTTCTCATTCGAGAATTCTTAATAATTCTTGTTTCCTCTTTTTTTTCGTATGCTACTTGTCCAAGCTTGTGAAAGACTGTGTGCGTGTAATACTAATGTAAAAAGGAATTCTTGAAAAGAGTAGCAAAACTGCTGGTCTTACCTGGCTAGGAAGATTTATTTTGCTACAGAGACGGCTTATTCGCTTAAATACCTATATGTGTTGTGTTAACAAAGAATACACAGGCAGCTTTAGCAAAAAATAAAGTAGTTTGCCTGAAATCTAGTACATATGCGAAAATAGTGTCTCACAAAATAAAGCTGAGCTGCGTCGCCGTTAACATTCCGTATTCCCGTGTGTAAAATTTGTGGTTGAGTATTCTGCTTTTCAGCGATTACAGCGGCCTTGTTTATGACTCTGACAGATAAGTAATCATATATCTGGCTTTGACAACCGGAGCGCTAATACACATAATACTTGTATAGCTCTCTTAGCGATTGAAAGTTGCTCCTTAATTTAGGAGTCGGCTGCCACTAATTTTGATTACAGTGAACAAGGGCAAAGTAATTCGTATTGCATCAAATGAAGCCTGTGAACTCCCTTCGTTTTATCATCATGCAACTTTAAGAAATATGGGCAACCAAATACATTATTTGTGCACCGTTCTAAGCAAGACTTGAGCCAGGAATTTCTGCTGAAGTGACTTTAAAGATTTGACCGCCCGCGGGTGGCACTGCGAATGTGACGAAAGTTGCCATTTTCGCACCCCCATGTTTCTTAACAGAAGCGTTAAAGGCACTCAGTAAGCCGACACCAAGCGGAAAACAAGAAGCTGCTGCTTTTTGTGGTCAATTGGTGGCGGCGCCTTCTCTCATCTATACTACAAGGTCATCTGCAGAAAGGTCTCTTATAAGACTCCAGGCACATTTGTTACCAATTATGTGCCCCGGAAAACTTCATAACTAGTCGCTTTAGCAGTAGGCAGGTATCTATATAGCGCGCCATTTATCAAAGGCCATGTATCAATGTATCAATTGTTAGTCCATGTATAAAAAGTTAGTCGCCTATGACTTACGTTTTTAATTCACTCGCAGTCATTTAAGGGAGCTATTACATGCGTCCAAGCCATTTAACGTATAATCTTATGGAATTGTGAGAGCTACAGCACAGAATTACGCAAGAAAAATAAACTTTTCAACGCCGTCAAAATATTTTCCAGCCGGAAATAAAAGCGAACGTTTCAAAAGTGACAGCAGATCAAGGTACATCGTGCCACCTTTGTGAAGGGAGTATTCACAGCAAGACTCTTAATCTGATTACGAAGGTGCCACAAAAAAACTCTTGCCTCAGTGCACCCTATCCCGGTGCGTGCTCACGCAGTACGGACGTGGGAGCGCGCATTATCCGGCCAGCAATTAGGAGAGTGCCAGCGTATCCTGTCGGCAGATGAGAAGCCACCCTAGGACGGCCTCGCCACTGGGCTGGCGGAGAGTTAATTTCCGGAGCGTGAACGTTGCAATAAAGAGGCAAGGTAGCCGGCCAAAGCGCCACGGCCTGCTTCTTTCCAGGAATTCTCTCGGGTGGTAACGTCAGTGAACTTCCTCGCATGAGTGGAATTTTTGCTCTCCTTGGCTCTCCGGACGCTTTCGCTGGCCCGGGCGGGGAACTTGCATAACCTGCTGCTTCTTTCGAGTTTATGATACTCCTATGCGTTGCTGCGCACGGTCTGCAAGCTACAACATTCCCCCTGTATTCGCCGCACTGTCTTCTACCCTCCACCCCACAACTTTTCCTTTGCGTGCGTCAGGACCGCCTTTTCTGTCTATTCCTCCGCAGTTTAAAGTGCTTGGTCGTACTTAATCCCGCTCTTGCATAAGACTTTCCTATCACGCGGAAACCCATTCCATCGTAAAACGGTTCAGCAGGATTTTCTTTGAGTGAAGCAGCTCTGTAGCCAGGAGACGGGGATGCTATAAAAGGATCACCAGAAACCATGGGCTAATGCCAACATCAACAAAAAGTAAATAACCTAAGAAATAATGAAAAGGTCCACAGGAAGATTTCAAAGTAACACGTTGCGCGCCCTTCAGGCGCCGTGCGCCCAATTGTGCAGCCCAAGACAGTGCACTAAAAACGAAAGCACTGACCCAGATAGTGATATTTGACACAGATTGAAAAAGTACAACTTTCCTTCCTTTCACCCCCTTTTCTTTTACGTACATACATGAAGAGACTTCATCGTGAGAACTTACTCTAGACCTTGAAAAAGCCTGGTGCGCATACCGACACTGTGTCCACATAAACCGAAAATAGCGCCTAAGATTAACTCATGTAAAAGTCCAGTCACAACATCATATACATATCATAGCGCGCGTAATGCGAACACGAGGAATAGTTCCCTACCTGTGGCAAGTTGCTTTTTCTTCCACTTTCATTGCCATTTATTTGTTTATTTATTTATTTATTTATTTATTTATTTATTTATTTATTTATTTCACAATAACCCTAAAGTCCCTCTAGGGAGGGTATTACATAGGGTACAGGTTACATCGATGAGGCAAAGAACAGTGCATAAATGTAAATACAGCACAACACCATAATTGCGATAAAATTAATTACAGTGCATCAACATAGCAACAAAGAAGAAATGAAATAAAAATAGAAATAGTTATCAGTACAGCAACATTAAATTATTTGCACAAGCTATAACAAGGTCACGGAGACTTTGGTTATCGGCGCATGGAAAAAAAAAATATGTTTGCAAATCAGAGAGTGAAACGTTATATATTAGGTATGCATGTTACTGCGCAGAGCGTCTGTCAATTTCGAGACATTTGTTTCCGTGACAATGTGCGATGGCAGATTAGTCCACTCTATCGCGTTGCGAGGTATGAATGACTGACCAAATGCTAGGGAACGATGATGCATTTGACTTTGCAAGAATGATCACGATCCGGAAAAATCATTGAGGGTTCACACATGAACTCGTTACGAAGAGATACGCGACAATAAAGCTTATGGAACAGTGTTAAATGATATAGATTATGACGAAGGGATAAGGCTTCAAGCTCGGAGTGATTTTTTAGTTCTGTTACACTGGTTTGTCGTGAATCATCTGAAAATATGAAGCTTACAGCATGGTTCTGCAGGGCTTCTAGGTAGGTTATTAGGTATGTCTGATGAGGACCTCATATGGCTGAAGCGTACTCTATTTTAGGGCTTATTAGTGTTGTGTATGCCAATTTGCGTACGTGTACGGAAGCATGTTTGAGGTTATGTTGAAGGAAACGAAGCGAACGGTTTGCAGATGCGAGAATATGGTTAATGTTATTATTTCACGTCATGTTAGGGGTTCGGTGAACGCAGGATATTTGTAGCTGGAAACTTGTTCAACAAGGCTGTCCTTTAATATGAACGATGTTGAAGTTCGGGGTGCCAGATTAGTAAAAGACGTGAATTTAGTTTTAGCAAGATTTAGAGGCATTAGCCAGGTTGAACACCATGGGTTTATGGCGTTTAGGTCACATTGAAGAATGTCATGATCACAGATAGACTGAATATTACGGTATATGACGCAGTCATCAGCAAATAGTCTGATATTGGATTTGATGCCATCAGGTAGATCATTAATATAAATTAGGAAAAGCAGAGGTCCAAGCACACTTCCCTGTGGTACACCATATGTTGCGGGGCTAGAAAGGAGTTGTGATTATTAACCGATGTATATTGCATCCTGTTAGAAAGGAAGTCTTTTAACCATGTGACAACAGTAGAGTCAATGTTCAGCTGTGCAAGCTTGTGAATAAGTCGATGATGAGGGGCACGGTGAAATGCTTTTGAAAAATCTAGGAATTCGGCATCTGCGTGAATTCCGGTGTCTATCGATGAATGTACGCCGTGAATGAAGCCAGCGAGCTGAGTGTTACATGAATAGCCTCTGCGAAAACAGAGCTGTTGCTTAAATATGAGGCTATGTTCTTCAAGGTAGCTAAAGGGACACTAAAGCAAAACAACAAACCAGTTTAGACTAGTAAAGCATTGTTTGAGAACACTGCAGGCAGTAATTTCAAAATAATAGTTTGATTATTAGAGGAGAAAATGACGGTTGAAGTATCAGTATTTGAATTTCCGCCAGAACGCCGTCGCCGGTACGTCAGTGTGACGTCAGGGATTCCAAAGTATGTTTTCGCATTTGGGCCGCGTCGGCTGAGTAAAGCTTCCCGAAACTTGCCACGTTGAATATTTGGTTCCTTTAGAACACAATGTAGTAGAGCTGTAAGGCTATATAATTAAGAAGGTCTTAGCAGATGCCATAAAAATCCATGACGTCACAGCGACCAGGTGCGGGAACTTCAAGGGGCGTCGCAACCCGTCTTTCGTTCTTGCGCTTTTTCTGGCTTACGAAGCATCTTATCGTTGTAAGAGTGGTGTTCTCGGTGTAGTAGAGAGGCAATTTACTGGTCCAGTAGAAATGAGTTTTCTCTTTAGTGTCCATTTAATGATCAGTGAGTATATAATATACTCAACTAATTTACATATGTTACTTGTTAAAGAAATTGGTCGATAGTTAATACTTGTGGAGCGATCTGCAGACTTGCAGAATAGCCCTTTACCTTAGCCACCTTCGAATCGTGGGGGATAACACCTGTTGATAGTGATAGCGAAAATAAGGCGGACAGTATTGGGAAGATGCTTGGGGCTATATTTTTAGAATTGTTTTATTTAGGCCAGTGTTGTCAGCGGAAGATGAAATCTTAAGATTAGTTAGGAGAAAATAAATTCCAGAATGGGTAATTATTATTTCCGGCATAAACGAATCAGTGCAAGTCTTGTTGGCTAACGGTTCTAAACATTCACGCGTGAATACCAATGAAAATGTTTCGTTCCGTAGTTGGGAACCATCAGTCTAATTTACCGCTGCGCCGCTATTGATCAGTAAGGTCAATGTCAGGATTATGCTTGGGATTAACGGCACGCCAAAAGCGCCGTGGGTTAATTGTTAACATCGATGACAGGTCCCGTTTATATAATTGTCTGTGCGTGGTTTTGAGTAAACTTTGGTATTCTTTGTCGCATGCTTTGTACTGACGCCAGGATACAGATGATTTATTTTTGTCAGGTTGCTTGAATAATCTTTCTTGTTATTTAGGCGACGAAGGTTCTGCGAAAACCACGGAGAAGTGTTATCGGAATTTATGGAAATGATCGGGCTGTATTTATCTATGAGTTTAGTGAGTGCGTTTTAAAGTAGTCCCCAGTTTTCTTCTACGGTCCGTGAGAAGTAACCTCTCAGAAAGTCGACAGCACAAAGCGATAGTTCATTGTTAATACGAGCGAAGTTATCTCTTTTGTAACAACGAATCTGCTTGCCGATGATTTGTCTTTTGATAGGTGAAGGAACGGAGCAACCAGTTAAAACAGCATGATCGGATAGACCACTAATATGAATTATTTCAGAGCATATATCTGGATTGTTAGGATCAAATCAAGAATATTAGAAGAATGCGCAGAACATTGTGTCAGGCTTGAGATTAACTATAGGTTAGACTGAAATCGAGACAACACTGTAAGAATGTATGGGACTGTGACTGTGCGCTATAGGTTCATTGACTTATAATCTTATTTATTTCAATTAATAAGCCCAAGTAATTTCCTGTAAGTAGTCCTTGGTGTCTGTTGGCTTCTCATTATATGATTAATAAAAATTGGGCGTCGTGGTTAAACCCCGTTCTTCTCGTTCACACACACACACACACATACATATATATATATATATATATATATATATATATATATATATATATATATATATATATATATATATATATATATATATATATATATATATATATATATATATATATATAAACGTAAAGAAAGGGGTTAACCGAGGGGCCCGATGGGGGCGCTGGCTAACACTCCCAGGGTTCTACTAGTACACATAAATACCCAAGAAAGTGGATGGGGAAACGCCGCCGCGGTAGCTCAATTGGTAGAGCATCGCACGCGACATGCGAAGGTTGTGGGTTCGGTTCCCACCTGCGGCAAGTTGTTTTTTCATCCACTTTAATTTCCATTTATCATTACTTTATTTCATTTATTAAGCACATGCAATTTCCGCTATGTTGTACTTGGTGTCAGTGTTTGTTGGCTTCTCATTATATGACTATATATATATATAAATATATATATATATATATATATATATATATATATATATATATATATATATTGAAATGGGGTTTATGTAGCACGGAGGTGGAAGAGCTTCGGTCACTTGCTCTTGAATTACCTGTCGGATCGCTGGAGCCAAATATTGAGAAGGCTTCTCCGTGGTCGGCAAAATCGAGAGCTGTCGCGCGACCTCCTCGCGCACAAATTCTTTTATTTGTGTCAGCAAAGTTGTGTGGTTGTCGCCAATAACCAATGCTGCTAACGAATCTTCCGTAGGCGGTGGGCGCCGAGCTAAGATGCGTTGTTTCCGTAGCTCGTCAAAACTTTGGCACAAGTTGATAACTTCGGCCACGGTACGCGGATCCTTCGCTAGCAACATTTGAAATGCGTCCTCATCAATGCCTTTCATAATGTGTTTTATCTTGTCCTGTTCCGCCATCGACGGATTCACGCGCTTACACAGGTCAATGACATCTTCGATGTAACTTGTGAACGTTTCACCGTGATGTTGCGCGCGCCCCCGTAAGCGTTGTTCTGCGCGAAGCTTGCGCACAGCGGGTCGCCCGAACACTTCTGTGAAACTTGTCTTGAATCTGCTCCACGTTGTGAAATCGTGTTCGTGGTTTCGGAACCAGAGGTTCGCGACGCCGGTTAAGTAAAACAGCACATTGTGCAACTTTGTGACGTCGTCCCACTTGTTATGCTGGCTCACCCTTTCGTAAGATGACAACCAATCCTCCACGTCATGATCATCGGTGCCGCTAAAGATGGCAGGATCACGCTGGCGCAATGCACCGGAAACGATGACCGTCGGAGGCTGTGGTGCATCTTCCTGGGTGGTTTCGTCAGGCATGGTCGCAGCAGTCGGTAGCGTCCGGCTTCGGAGTTCCAGTTTTCGAGGTTACCCAGCACCTCCACCAAATGAAATGGGGTTTATGTAGCTTGTTCGAGGGATCGCAGGTAGCTCTAGATCACGAGTCCTAGCGCTTCGCATCAACAACCCGCGCTCGTATCTCGCGCCGCAGCGGTGGCAGTCCGCACAGTGCCACATGCATATTAGCCGCTACAATATATATATATATATATATATATATATATACATAGAGAGAGAGAGAGAGAGAGAGAGGGGGAGGGAAGAGAGACGTCAGCACGCCCTGTGGTCGTTCTTTTATTCGTGTTTTTGTGTTTTTGTGTGTGTGCGTGCGTGTTTCATGCTTGTATTCATGAGAGTCATATGTAGCTTCGTGCAACTCTCTGGTAGATAACAATTTCTCCATTTGATGAAACATATCCTCCAATAAATGGGTTTACGCGAAGATATTTGCCATGCCTGATCCAAACATTCCCTTGCGGCAGTTCTTCCGATGTTTCGCTCACAATGATTCACTGATATTGTCTACAGCGGATGTACAGCATTTGCAAGTGTAAATGAGAGATTTTGTGTACAGAGCCTGGACACTCATCGCCTTCAAGGCTTGGTCAGTAAACACATGCCAGCTTGAGTTAGTGGGTAAGCAACCGCTAAGCAACTATACTAGCTAGCCGCACTAACTCATATATTTGCTTTTGAAGGTAAAATAAAACGATAAGTATTTCGCTTCTCGGTCGACACACGAGCCTTAGCGTTTGAAGGACTAAAATTGGGTCACTGCGGCTCACTACGCTAGTTGCAGTTCCTTGTCGCAAAAGTACGTATCCCTAGCCACTCTGCTCACTGGAGGCGAGAGTGGCCATGGCTTTATTGGTACAACGTCTTCTCGATTGTTGTAAGAGAGACACACCAACACGGACATAAAGAGTACATAAAGAGTTTACACTCACATTGAGAACCCACAGCCCTATCTTTCAACAACAGATTTATTTCCCCTTGTCGCCATCGTACTTAGATATATTTAGCTGCGAGATGTTGGAGAGAGTTGTGGCCACGTTCCTTCTGCTGCACCATTTAATTTATGCGTATATGGGTTAGACGATGAAGATTACGGGAAAAAGTGCCGAATAACGTGGAATAAAGAAAAAAAAAGCGAAAAAGATCAAAGTAGTCGACGACCTGATGTCCCGTTTCAGAGCGAGCCAAGGTCAACCAAAACGCCGTAGCACGCGGGTACAGCGTCACCGATTCTTTGCGATATCGCGCGAGCGTCCACAGCGTGCGCCATGCGGGCGCCTTGTATAACGGCGAGAAGTGGCGAGATTGGCTTTAGTATACGCACATAGCGTGCCTAGCACACTCCAGTGCGAGCATCGACTGCATCGCTGTTCAGTTCAGGAGGACAGGCGCAGGTGTCCAGGTTTATCTCCCACGCTAGCCTGTGGTGGTCCTGTTTAGGAAAAATGGCGTGCAGCATAACACGAGCACGATTATTAGATTTGCCGTTTCCAGCGCGCTTTTAATTGCTATTTCGTATTACTAGTCCGGAACGTGCGCTATAGAAGTAAGTATTAAAAGAAATGAAGATGATAAGATAAAGCACACACGAGGTATTTTATGCGAAGGACGGGGCCATACGGATAACAAGGACAGGGGGTGCGTACTCTTGAAGGGAACAGCGTCGGCGACGGCGCTCGCACAAGAGGAGATTGATCTTTGCGATTGCGCGCACTATTGCCGATCTCGCCACTTCGCGCCGTTACATAAGACGCTGCCATTCCGTTAACTCGACACTCAAGCAATCTTATTAAAAATACGTGAGGCTGTACATAGCACGGAAGGGGTAAGGAAAATGAAAAAAAAAACTTCATGTTTTTTTTCTCCCATTTGTCTTCTCTATGTCGGTGTCGAGCCTACGCAACAACAGTAAAGCAGCTGACTCTCCGTTGCAGAACAGTGGGTCATATGTTATCAGTGGTATAAACCATGGGAATCACCTCAATATGGTCCGTTTTTCTTTTAACCTCGCTCAGCCACGAATGTGTATCGCGCACAGAACGCGAAAGCTCGCTTGTCCCTTTTTTTTGCGTGTGTCAGGTTAGGCGGCGACCCTGGGGAGCGCACGTGGCACTGAAAGAGGGGAAGCGTTTCCGGGCAGCTCTGGCATCAAAACAAATTTGCATTACGTAAATGCCCGGCTATTGTATAGATGGCCCCGAAAACGTATCATCGCGCAGTGCATCGTTTTTGTTGCACTTGGAGGACGAGCCTCGCTACCGGCGTATCGATTGCGTCTGCATGGGCGTGACAGCGTGGACGGAAATAACATGGCCTCGGCAGGGCGTCCTGATGTGTCTGCGAGGCTTCTTTCTGCCCATCTGCCCGCTTCTTTCGATGCCTCCCTTGAGAGGTAAAGCCCGCTGCACTATAACAACGCGCCACTGACAGATATAGTTTCGTAGGCAAGGGTGCCTGCGCATATGAACAAATGTTTCTACAGAGCAGCTTTGGTTGTGCGTGCTTAGTGCGCCGCGATATGGAGGAATATCGAGAAGATTTCTCTCTTTGTCGAGAGTTGAAATAAAGTTTGATTTGATTTGAATTTTGTCTTTATTCAAAGTGTTCCTCAGCGCCATTTCTAGAAGCCGTAGAACCGTCACAATATACGGAATCATTTTTGTTCAAGCAAAGTCGTAGCCTTTCTGTCTACTATGTTTCGTCCTGTCTATGTCATTGTGAATCTGTGTGTTTAACGTGTTTTACTTGCAGTGGCATTGACGGTACATTTTGTTCTAGGTGTGTTAGATATGAGTATGTTCGCTTCCAAATGCCGCAGAGTTTTACTTTTGTTCCTGTTCGTTATTTTTTTATTTGGGGGGCGGGGCGTGATCGTGACGTGTTGTCGGTGCTCTCCTGGAAGGAGATTGATTACTTGCTATAAGCAGCAAGACGCCCTAAGAACGCCGCACCGATTTTCGCACTGTTTCTCTATTCTAGTGGAGAATTATACGTGCCGATACCACAAAAGCTGGCACTGCGCTTGCCCTCTGCCCGGGCTTTCACCGCTTATGTATGAGGGCTTATGAGAAGGTCTTTTCCGCTGTTTTTATTAGCCAAAATAAGGTACATGCAGGTAATTACAAATATACATACTATTCTACCCACATTACACTATTTTTCCCCGTAGTCCTCACACCGGTTAAGGCCTTATCTTATAGCAGCACTAAAGTTGAGAAATGTTATCGTCAGTCAGCGACGCACGCAGCTCTCCCGAACGCTCATTGCCAAGCAAACCTTCATGGCCTTTTGCGAACTAACAACACCACCACTCAGACTTCTCAAAGAGAGAGAGAGAGAGAGAGAGAAAGGCAAAGGAAAGACAGGGAGGTTAACTAGAGATTATCTCCGGTTGGCTACCCTGCGCTGGGGGAGGGATAAAGGGATGCGATAGGTAAGAGAGAGAAGGATAAAATAAAAAAATAAAGAAAAATAAAACTACACACACATGCACGTGCACACAAACTGTTTCTGTTGGTACTGTCACGCAGCCCGCAAAGGCGTTCCTAATGTTATGCAGTGTCACCGCACAATCCTGCATCACACAGTGAAGTCACAATCTGTCAAAAAGTCCAGTGCCTTTTAAATGCCGCAGCAGCGCCTTCATAGCCGATCGCGCTGATGTTCGCGTAGGCCAGCTTCCAAGGATCTTGTTTTCTGTCATTGGACGCTTGTCCAGTTTGTCAAGGGTGGCTGAGAGGACTGCTCTTTGCGGGTTGGAATGAGAGCACTGACAAAGAAGGTGCGCGATTGTTTCATTGCACCAGCAGAAGTCACAAAGTGGGCTGTTGGACATTCTGATAAAAAAAAAAAGAGTACGCATTTGAAAATGCTACTCCAAGCCATAGACGAACTAGAAGGGTGCAGTCGCGTCGTGGGAGCTCGGGCGGAATACGGAGTTGTAAATTAGGGTCCAGGGTATGAAGGCGTGCACTTGTGAAATCGGATGAATTCCACTTCTCAAAACGAAACACCTTTTGCTGTGCATGAGCTGTATTTCTCCGTTAATTTCGAAGGGCATTCGTCCCTTGCTCCCTAGAAAACGAATCGCACTTCGTGACTCGTTCGCCATGGTTATATTAAGCCCAACCGCCACATTCAAGAGACAGCCGCACCGTGCCGTGGAGCTACCCGCGGATAAGGACGGGCCGGTACAAGAAAGGTCCACCGCTGAGAATGGATATGTCAACTTCGCATTTATGGCCGTAATTTGTCTAAAAAAATAGTGGCAAAGACTTTCTGATCCTCCCTCGTATCTTGGTCGTTGCTAGCAAGATGAAGACAATGTGATGGTGGTGCGAGGAATTTTGTGACGTGTTTGCAGCCAGTACAATCTGGAACCGAGCCGCAACTCACCAAAGCCATCAGAAAGAAAAACGTATAATTTCAAACCTTCTTTCGAACCAGAAGGTCGTCAAACTCGGAAGATATTAAGTCTTTCAGAAATAAACCGAATGCCATGCTCAGATCTTCCAGGACAACTTATTATCAACGACTGTTTTCTGACATTAAAACATTAAAAAAGAACAACCTGAAGTTGCGTGAAAAGTCTGAAACAGGTTCTTTGTTGAGAAATCAAATCGGAAATACACGTAACGTTAAGGCATGATAACCGCTAAATTGTCGGTCGGAGTTGATTATTTTAGCCGAGTAATTGTTCAACGTCATTTGCCAGATAGCAACCTAGGGGTTATCAGATCATCAATCAATTGTCCTGCCGAACGCTTTGCTTTACATGATATAAGTGAAGCAGAAAAATGTCGAACGTTTGTTTATAGGTTCAAAGAACAGCAAGGCTTTAGATACAGATAACCTGGAGGTAAAACCTGTAAAATATGTAATTGAATACACTACGTCTGTGCTCGCTTACATAATTAAACTTCCTGTCCAATTTGGTCACTTTCTTGATGAAATGAAAAAACCCAAGGTATCTGTTAATGTACAAAAGTGGCAATAAAAATGAGGCAAAAGACTGTAGGCCAATATTTCTAACACCAATTTTTTCAAAAGGATTGCAAAATGTACTGTTTTCTAGATTAACGAACTTTAACAAAAGTAGGTCTACTTTCCCGCACCGTGTCTGGTTTTAGAAAAGGTGTTCTACCGAAACAGCTTTGTTAACTTTAAAAGAGCGTGCTAGAACACATTGAAAATAAACATGCCACTCTAGGTCTTTTCATCGATTATAATAAGGCCTTCAATTCACTCAACCATAGTACAGTCATGCAAGAACTCTCAGATTATGGGGTTCGTGGTAGGCACATTGAATTATCCCGTTGATATCTAACGAACAGTACCCAATGTATTTGTATAGGGCAATTATCATTCATCTCCTTTCCTTATAAAATGTGGCTTACCCGAAGGCTGTACTCTATGCCCTGTTTTGTTTAATGTATACATAAACGATATTACCGATCTGTATTGATCCAAACTTAAAATTTATTATATATGCGGATGACAGCACTATCTTTCTCTCTGGCCCTGATAAAAGCGGACTAGCTTGAAGATGTAATCACGACCTTGAGAAATTAGTATTTTGTTCCCATTCTAACACTCTTAAAATTAACCAAACCTCAAATGAGGCATTTTTTTTACCATGCGAAAAATACACTAAATAAATTGTTACGGGATATGTACTGTGACGAATGCAAAACTGAAGTTGTCAATGTACTTAAAATTATTGGCGTTACAATTAGCTCGTATCTCACTTGGGATTCCCACATTGACACTTTGTGGGAAGAACTTTCAAGGGGTGCAGGAGTGCTGTAGCGTTGTCGTGCCATTATTACAGTGCAAGAAAAATTACAGATTTATTCCATACTATTTGGTGCACATATTATTTATTCCAATTTGATATGGTGGACTTGTACACAAAAAGTATTAAAATACTTATTTTTTACAATAGAAAGTTATTCGCAATATCGCAAATATTGACTATTTATCTTGGGCAAAGCATTATTTCCAGTCATACAACGTTATGAAAATGCAGCGCATGTACGAATTTCGTGTTTTGCGCTAAATCACTAAATCTACGTATCTTAACCTACTCCGAAACATTTCCTTATTGAATCGCACTGCTTCAGCATTATAGCGATATTCCCACACGCAGCACTGACTTATCGCTGATATTATGTTTCGGTACATTCTATAAATTACGGTCCTTGATACATGCGCTTCCATCTCTCCTTAAATGATACAAAGCTATTATGTTCATATCCACTTAAGTTGGTGGGACATGGTCAAACTTGTCCTGCTAATATTCTTGCTTCACCTTGCAGTGTTTTATAAAGGGAATAATTTCATGTTGAATTATTTAATGCATTTTTTTAGCCGTATTTTAATACTCTGGTAGATACTAATACGTTTCCTGTATTCTCTGTGTTACCATTTATGTAGTGTTTTTCCCAATGCGCTTACTTTGATATCTAGTACTGCATACTTTCGTCATATAACACATTTACTCTAGTCTTTGTGTTGTCATTTCTTTTGAGCATTTCGCAGGAAGTATTACACTATTCTTATTTCTGAAGCTTTTTTTTTATTTTAATGCACTTGGTACCTACTCATATGTATCTGTTGATTGCTTGGCATGCATCATGGTCGGGTACCACATGTACGTGAAGAAAAGCTTTGCCTTGTATTTGGTTTCTGGGCCTCTCTCAAGCTGCTGACAACACGCAGCTTTTAGCCCTGGAAAACATTCCAAACATGTTTGAAAAAAAATAACAAAAACAAAGAATTTGAACTTATTTCGTAGGCTTCTCTCGGAAGTTGTGGTCTAGCGCGACTGATAACTGGAGCCGCGTACAGCAACCACTCTTTGCTCATGTTAACGACCATGATCTTTCGAAACATGTGACGTTACTTCCATCAGCGGGATCTCGCAAAACCCGCACGCAACTTCAAACGTTGTGGTTAAGTTATACGACGCACGCTTTTGATGCGCATCTGCTTTACGGAGACAAGAACATTGCACACGGCAAACTAAAACTGCCTAACACTGATACCTAAGTGTTCTTTTCTTTCGCCCGGGTATATGCTTACTGTTCGCTGAGTTTGTACTGAACATGCAGTCTGCTGGCGATTTTTCGATCGAGATGGCTGTTTCATGCAATACAATACTATTTATGGGTGTCTACTTTTCGAACAACTTGTAGCAAGTTATTTTCTAATAAGGTGTCCTGACATGAAATCAGCTGCTTTTAGGCCACGCTGATGCCTGAATAAGTTCAGATGAATATTTTTATTACCTCTGTTAATAGTAGTGGTGCCTCACGCTAGGTCGACCGCTGGCGCGGCAGAAATGAAATGCGTACTATTATACCGACTGTAATATGCCGCAAAAACTCTGTGTTTTATGTAAGACTGTACTAAGTGGACAAAATGAGACATATACGATGGCCACGAGTGCGATCTTGCTGGTTTCTGCGTCTCGGCTTCTGCAGGTACCCTTGCGCAATTTAACTAAAAAAGAAGGGAAGAAGGAAATAACGAAAGAAAGAAAGAAAGAAAGAAAGAAAGGAAGAGAGAAAGAAAGAAAGAAAAAGAAAGAAAGAAAGAAAGAAAGAAAGAAAGAAAGAAAGAAAGAAAGAAAGAAAGAAAGAAGGAAAGAAAGAAAGAAAGAAAGAAAGAAAGAAAGAAAGAAAGAAAGAAAGAAAGAAAGAAAGAAAGAAAGAAAGAGAAAATATCATGGCCATCATGCTGTATGTAATGTTGATTGCTATTACTGCAACCTCAAGGTAATTGCAACTACCCTCTACTTTTCTGCAGAGATGAATCGTGGAGAGTCTGTACATTTATTATCCCTCATGATAGCGAAGAACGACACGTTCCAGGTTGTAAGGCGAAAGCATGTCCTCTCCAAATACTCGTACACACCTAAACGCATTGAAAATTTCCTTAGCCTTAGCGCGGACATACCTTAGGGCGGACATACCTTTTTAAGCGAAGCTTGTATTGGCTCACAAGTGGCGTTGTCGTGGTCACGCAAAAAAAAAAATAATGCAATTTCTCCCAGAGCAGAGATGCTGCAGGAAAGGGCAGTTTGATGAGTTGACAGCTGCGCCAGGGTTGGAGCGTGAGTCATTAGCAGGGATTCCAGCTGATTAGGTGCGCGCTCATGTCACGCACGCAACCAATTAGAGCTGTTTCGATTCCGTCGGGGAGGGAAAGGGCAAGAAAGGATATCGCGCGTGCCGCGCCAGCTTCGCTTTCGGTCACTTCAGTCTCGAAAAACGGATGGCACGGCCACGCGTTGTGCGTTCCCCCGAGGAACGGGCAGCCTTCGACGAACGGCGGCGAGAACTTGCCCGTAAAAGGCTCGCCGCCGGCGCGCCTATCCAGCAGTTAGAGCCGCCTGAGTACAGGCAATCTGACAGCAACGAAAAGATCCAGAGCAAAGGGAACGGGAGGACGAAGCAATCCGGCACTGTTACCTGTGGGTTACTTAACTGTGACAAAGGTCAGGTGCGCGCAGGACAAGCTTCGCTTACCCCATTTTCCGGTAGGGGAAAGTTTGGTCACTTTTCAATTAGGATCATGCTTGTGCGAAGGCAATTCTTAATATTTTACTCATGCAGTCATAACGAGATGACCGTGAGGATGCACTGGTAGCGCTGCCCGCTAACATGTAGTGGTCATTTGAAGATAGAAGCGTAGAAAAATGCTGAAATGCCGATGAAAAGAACACTGATAGTGACACGTAATACACGCTGACTTGCAACTGATTTTATTGAAGCTTGAAGAATTCTGCTAACATCTACTGCACATGCGCGCGGACCACTCCTGGGACGGGAAAGTTTCGCTCATCTGCACTGTTGGTCGCAACTATCGATCAGTCTCCTAATGGCTTCGGCATTAATAACGATTGCCGGAAGGCGCGGGAGAAACGCACTAAGAAAATAAGAAAAGCAAAGCGCTCGTTATCCTTCGCATCCTTTGTTCCAGTTAATTGGATAGCCAACAAAACCTCCTATATCGATCATTTGGTACGTAAACAACTACTTCTTGTGTTTATTGGGTCCGCAACATTTTTTACTGTCTAACGGGGTATTAATGAAAAACGGAACGATCAAGACCCCATGTTGTTCCGTCGCTTCACGTGCCTTTGTTTGGTCCACTTTTAAAACCGTCTGAATGGGTTCTGCAATGAGTGCAGGCATCCACAAATTAATTACGCGTCTGTGCTTCGGCAGTAATGCGCAGCGATCGTGCGCAGTGGGGCAACCAACTCTCGCAAAAACCCGTAGGTGCGTTGTGCAAGTGACACACAGAAAAAAAAATGAAACTGCGAAAAGAGTCATGCAAAAGGTGAAAAAAGAAACAAAGTGGGCAGACCACAGAGACAACAGACTTTCTCCGAAGAAGCACATTCGTTAATTTTGTTTTATTGCAGCGCCTTCCCAATTACTTTAATAGCTCTTGGCGTCAAAGGCTCTTTAGGTGCTTGTTAAAAGCTCCACGAAGAGCCAAAGGGAGATGGGAAGAGGCTTGCGGGATACGGTTTGTAATAAATAATAGACAGGGAAGAGAAAATTTTTCTTGGGAGTTTCATGCGCCTCAAAGCTGATCGCTGTTCGTGTAACGTTAGTTTTCATACTAGCTAGGATTTCCGTCAATAAAGTAAACACTCGTATCAGGGGCTCCAATTGGTCACCCGATAGGAAGAGTTATTTCAAGTGTTTCTGGTTCCCAGATGACAATAGTAAGCTGTAATCGTTGAACATACGAAGAAAAATAAGAGGCTGGCATCATGTCGCTCTGAAAAAACGAAGAAAGAAAGCTGCTTTGTAGCTTTCTTCTGAATTGGCATAGTGCAGTGGCCGAACCCTTTACTATGTCACAAAATAAGAGTTTCTTAAATGACAATATATGATTGTCTAAACAAAGACCAAGGACTTTCAATTCTCGATTTAATTTATCGTCTGCAACATGCCGTCTGGAGTGATAAAATTACGTTAAAAATGATGCCTTTGTGTTATGCAACTTACTTTGAAAACTCGCAACCGTTTTAACTGCGTCAGAGGTTAACTGTGTTTGTGGAACTTATTTATAGAGAAGATTTATGTTACCGAAATAACAGCAGTGGCATTACACTGAACTCTTCAGGCAGGTTTGCCTGCCCTTTCTCACATATAGACTATAAGTTAACTATTGATGTCCTAGTGTGATTCCAAATTCACGAAAACTTCTTATTATCTGCCCATTATAAGATCTTTTATAGAATGGAATTCAGGGTTTCTACCTTAAAAATTTAATCCCTTGTTCCTTTCCCGCATACTTGCGGGCTTCTCAGCTTGGAATGTTATGGTAATAACAGAAATATATCGCTTGCCTATCACTGGTTTCGTTCAATCCTTTCTAAAGGTACATTTACTAAAGTTTTTTTACCAGTTCCCGTAACAAGGCGCAGATGCAGCTTAGTTGTTTGCTCATCATGGTGAAGAGGCAGAGAGAACAACGGACATAGCAGTTCTTAGATAGGACCTCGCTTGAAAGGAAAAAAAGAGAACAATTGCAAGCTCATATTTAATAGTTGCTAAGGAACGATCTGACATGACAACCACAGGTACTGTGGAAAAGAAGTTGTTTTCCAACGCCGGGAATATATATTTCTCATTTGTATTATTGGCCAGTTGTTCTTCCCGTGAAGTTACCATTGCGTAGACCATGAACTCGGAAATGCGCCGTAACTACAGCATATTTTCATTCATTCTTTACGTATCAAAAGCAGACAAAGCTGCAGTGTGCGAAAAAAATAAGCAATCTAAGACAGTTGTAATATCTGGGGCCTAGCTACAAGCATTATCGTTTCACATCTGGAGAGCTGCACGCTTTTGGGCGGATCGATACGGTAGCCATCGGCAAACACGCAACCGCGCTGCTCTGCGACGCGTACACACGCCACTAACGCTATCTCGAAACATGCCTGGTAGCAATAAGGACATACTTTTTACGACCGTAACGCTGTATATATGCGAGGCTAAACGCTACCCCAGCGAAGCCGCATCGGAACCAGCAGCAACAGGAGGCACTCCCGCGGCCCAGAAACAAACTGGCTCGCAGCGCACGGATGGGCGGAGTTGTTCCTCTTATTTTAAAGCAAGATTGTCTGCGTGTTTACGTAGCTCCATACACGGTGGATTTTTTCTGCTGCTCCCAACGTCTTGATGTAGGACGACTGAAGCGTTAAATTTGCGAGTGCCAGGCCATTGGAAAAAAAAGATGGAGGAAGTAGGTGAGAAAGTAACATGAATACGGGAGAAAGGCGAAGACGGGAAGGGGTGGCGTCATTGTTACCGGTCGGCTCGTGGGATGATTTTTTTTTTTTGCACGTGCCGCGAATGTAGGTCGGCAAAGACACGGCGACGAGAAAGAAGCAACACCCCTCCTCGCCGGCCAGTGACCAATAATATCTGAGCGTGCTTTCCAGAAGGGAACTGGGGCGAACGCTTGATTTATGCCCCATTTAACGGCTTCGCCCAGACCCATCCCTTCTTCCCT
Source organism: Dermacentor albipictus (assembly GCF_038994185.2). NCBI lineage: Eukaryota > Metazoa > Arthropoda > Arachnida > Ixodida > Ixodidae > Dermacentor > Dermacentor albipictus. The sequence continues at coordinate 138,734,447 of NC_091822.1, read as the reverse complement.
ACACCAGGCGTGGTTCTCAGCGCGGTCACGATCGCGGTATATCACGTCGCCGGTGGCAGTGTCCGTGCATTTACTCCCGGAGCGTGGAAAGGCAAAGCACGTGTACGGCGCGACAGGGCGTTCGGAGTTGTAGCGGAAGAATAGAACTTCCTTCTTGCAGCTGACTGTTCTGTTTCCTGGCATTAGTCGGTAAGGAAATGCATAGAAATACAGAGGGTTGACCAAAGTACACGTGTGTTTGTTTTTCTAAGGGGGACGTGGGACGGGCGGAGGAGGATGAGTTTAAGGAGGTTGAAGATAGAAAGTAAAGTAAAGTACATGCGTGGCTATAGCAGTGCAAGTGGAGGAGCATCTATTACAGTTGACTTCATAACAATGTTGGTAAAAAAAAAAGCAGCAGAGCATTCTTTCGGCAGGAGTGGAGGGCCATCATCAAGTACCGGTGTTTTCAAGAAGTCTCCTTCTCGAGCAGACACCGAGCACCAAGCACATGTGATATTTGTGTTCAGTGTTCCCATAAATATTCGCGTATTCAGCATGATGCAGCGTTCACTTAGTGTATATACTAAATAAAAAATGACCAACCCTTCCCCTACTCGACACCCGGTTCTCGGTTTGCTGTCTCCGTCCATCGTTTCCACTGTGTCGTCATTGTCACACCGTTGTGGACAGGCGAAAGGCATTCCCCGACAGACAACAAAGTTAAATGATTCGATAGGCCGCACTGGGTATCGAATTCCAGTTATTCAGTAATGTGCTGTCTAGTTCGGTCGCACTAAGCTATCACGCAACATTCCCAATGGCAATTTGTGTGGAATCTTGAGCGCCACAGAGATTCTGATTGCGTAGGTATAACAATAAATAAAACTGACAGTTGGGCGAATTGCTCAGGATTTATTTCTTAGAAACAGCGCCATGGCACTTGTGGTCTTGGTTCCATTCCGTGTTCGTGTGTTTCTTTGTCACCGTTTTGATTAAATGAACATACGTAAGTGAAGAATTTCGAGCGCCCCACAGGTCGGGGTGCAAGTGGCGTGTGCACATGTATTTCGGAGGCCACGACAGGCAATATGGTAGCGCACGAGATCGACGCTGTGCATACAGCAAGGCAGTCGTTCTGCTGGAAATGACGGCGCTCGCTGTGTAAACATAACGATTTTGTAGCCAATGCGTTCAGAGCCGATGGTCAAGGAAATGGAATACAGGGAAGTTACTGCTGACTACGTTGTAGCTGCCTAGCTACCTATAGGTACACCCGAATGGCAGTCAGCCGTGGAGGGGCGAGGATAGGTGAACAATACGGTAAAGACAGGGGATAGCAGAGGCGCTAAAGTAAAAGAAGAGAACTCCTTACATATACATTCAAATGCCTGTAAAATGAACTCGTCTACAAGAAAATGACGTGTATAATGAATGATTCGTGATGTCCCAGCCGAATTCCTGTTTTATATGTACAGATTGTGAACTCCTCTACACCGAAGGCTACTAAAACGAATTACCCGCTAAAACGAAGAAAGTTAGATGCCTCCCACCGCTGGTTTATTGCTTTGCAGCGAATGCACGTAGTAGCACTTCTGCTGCCAATCGCAGACGTTACTGAGCGGCGAGATGACGAAGGAGCACTCGTCAGCAGCAGAACGAAAGCCGCAAGGGAGTGTATACGCCCACATCCCTCCTTCCCATGGCACTTTCACGAGTGGTGCTAGTGTGGCGTCTTCGGCGAAGAAGAGAGAGAAAAAACAAAAGCAAGTGTAGAGAGCGCGAAAAACACGGCAGACGAAATCTGTGAAGCCATCGAGGACCAGAACGAGACTGAGGCCGATGAATGCAGCAACAATGGAGAGTACGCAGAAAAGCCATGCATCTTTACAATAAGAGGGGTAAAAACATCATTCGCCATCGTGCTTTTGCCATTCGCCATTGTACTGGCGCCGCTTTTGAATTTCACCGCGAAGCTGCTGTGAACTTCCATTTCGTAACGCTTACAGCAGGTCCATATTTCTTTGGACGAATTTGGTGTAAAGTAAACAGCAGCTTTCAATAACTTTTGCATTCATGGTAACTTAACATATACTTTTGATGAACGTGGTGTGTCTGCTACATTGCGAGCGGCAATGCGCGCGATCCTAATTTACAACGAAGTGACTTGTTTACAGAAGACCTTCAGATGTCCCACAGGCTTTATTATAAAAGCATTTGGCTGTCTACAATAGAGCGACAAAGTGAAAGTTAATCCATAGTTCGTTTGTCTAATGTCTTCGTGAGGACCCAGCCTCGCACATCGGAAATATTAGTTCAGCTGTTGTAGCAGGGCAGTGAGTTAAAACTATCGCAAGTCACCGTGTTTTGTGAGCTGTTTCCGGCGCTAGGCTTCGCGATGTAGGCAAAACCTTGGTGCTGTCAGACGGTGGCCCGTGAGCGGCAGCAGCCATAGGGATCCTGCCTCGGTACCACGAAATCGGCGCACCGCAGGAGCAAATGCTAGACGGTCCACTTCACCTCAGTTTTCCAATTGCCAGTAGGGGTAAGATCGATGCGTTGCCTACCCGCTTACGTGAACGTACCTGACATTCAACGGTAGCAAATTGCTGCCGCGAAATACCTTGCCTGGTGATCGCGGACAGTTTCTCCCAGCACGCGGTGCGTGGTCGGTGGGATGCTATTGGAGCTTGAGTGGCACTGCGGGTCGCATGTCTTCGCTGTTCACGGGAACGTCGACGGTTGTTAGTCGCGGGTTTGTGAGCGCGCACACTGCCGGATAACTCCGAAACAGCTTGGGACGCACTGCGATCGGACCCTGACTACCTTCTGTCCAAGTGTGGCGAGCTTACTGCCTACCTTGCGCAGCAAAAGAGGAGCCGGAGGCTCATCCTTGTGGATGTGGCTGAGAGCAGCACCCCGGCGTCGCACAGAACCGTACATTTCCGTCGCGTAGACCTTCCAGAGCGTTGTCACTGTGCACATTACAAATCGCGAATAATTTAGCACGCTTTCCTGAGCATGAAATATTCTAAAGAAAACCTCTGTAAAATTTAGGACAATCATATATACGGCTGGCGTGCCCGCGAAGTTAGACATCAATGACTAAATTGCGTCTTTGGAGTTAACTGTTTATGCAATTGTGCTTGAAAACTCTATGTAGACCAGATCCTACCGTTACCTTCGATGTTTCCCAGTGTGGAAAGGAGGAGGGGGACCTATACCAGACAGCGACTTCACGTTTCGCGGAAATGGGGAGTATACTAAGAATAATGTATGACCAATGTTAAAACAGTGGGTGTTCTGTAATGAATGCCCAGATGATAACTAAAGGTTATTTATCCCCCTATTTCTGGCGTTATACGACGCGAATAGATTCTTCTATCCATCTTTTAGAGTCGTCCATCCATCCATCTTTGTATCCATCTTTATATTTAGCGTAAACAGAGGGGTTTCGCTTAAAAGCTGATGTTCATGCAAAGTTATAATGTCCGCGTTAAATTCAGAGCTATACAAGCGTTATACACATTTGTTTTCGCTGTGTCCTGAGACACTGAAACGTAGCGCGAAGCGTAAATTTTCGAGTGGTGTCTGCGTAATGAGTAATGTGCGGCAACAGTTCTAAACTTTGCGATTTACTTAAGGGAAATTAAAATTGTTAATCCGTCTGCCCTATAGGAAGAACTTTGCTAGACATTGCATTATGATTTTCCATGGTAGGACAAGTCTGCTGTATTAAGTTATCTCTTTTATTTCTCTAAGTTCTTAGAGTGTAATTTATGACGGCAAACTCAGCTACGTGACGTTGTGTTAGTAAGCTGTCTGTTACCAAGGGAAGGGGACAGTAGTTGAAAGGCGGAAACGCAAACACCCTTTATGAGAGGAAGAAAGCGTGTTATATGAATATTAACGATTATCATGCCACCTTATATACCACATGTACTTTTGGTCCTGCATTCCTGCTGTGACGAGATATAAAACTTGTGTAATGATAAAAAAGAATCGCGACGACTTGAAAGAGAATATTCAACTCAGTCGAAGAAAGTACCTGGCCCTCCGAAGCAGATGCTCTAACAAAATAATGTGTGGGTTGCAGGGCATCCCTGAAAGACAGATTCTCAATGTCGCAAAAAAATTGAAAAAAAAGATAAAGGTAAGTGAAGGTGGTCGAGACGTTGAATCTCCAAGACATACCCCCCCCCCCCCCCCTATTCCTGTACATTTTATATAGTGGTTTCATAAAGTGTAGTGTCCCACACCTCTTTACAATAGCGCGTTCAGTTTAGCTGCCGTCTACGGTGGCAACTTGTCTTGACATGTTGTCCTTCTCATCGTTATTCGCGGATACTTTTGTCGTTTTCATCCCACCACGTGAAACCCGTTTTTTTTTCTTTTTTAAGTCAGTGTGCATCCGTGAACTACACGTGAGCTGCTTGTTCAATGGAGCAGTAGAAAGAGAATGCATTTATCCTGCGTTCTTCGCACCTTTCACGTGGCGAGCACGGGTTCCAGAGACCTGGATTTCGAAATGCGCCTGCCGAGCACGCTGCCATGTCACGGCCAAGTGTGCTGCTTCTGACACACTGTCCCGCTACGCTATTTTTCTTCAGTTCGAAAAAGAATTTCCCGTCTTTGTATATGCTTCCATAGGTCAGCGGTATTTAAATTAAACTGGTACACGAATGTACAGTTATTTCTTTTTTTTTGCAAATTGTAGTTTTTTGAGAACTTGAATACGTCAAACAAGCAGCAACCGATAGCAAGGGCTTTCTTACCTTTATACCTACAACTGCTTCACACCCAGATGTTTTATTTTTTATTAACAAAAACAGGAAAAGCTCGTTCAGGGGCCATGAACATACAGTGCCCGTTCACACAAACACGCGGGCAACGTAATTATCGGGTGACCGAAGAATTGATTTTTATATATACCTGTCCTCTTTTGCTGCTTTTCTGACGTTATTCGATTGTGAGCATATTGTGCTGATGCATTACAGAAGCTGCGCAAAAGCACAAAATAATGTAATTATGGTAAACACACAGTACATATTTTGTGGTCATATAAGTTGTTTGAACAATTTGCACATCTTAACCTTATCTGCTTCTAACTGTATTTCTAGAATGCATTTTTGCTAGTTAGGTTATTTGGGAGGCGATGACTTTATAAGTGGCAAGAATACCATGCAATCTAATATATGACATGCTCCATGGGTGGAACTTTATTGTAACTTGAGGGAAAGCAGGACAAAGTGGCACAGTGCGAAATAAGGCGTTGTCTAACCACCGGCCGTCTCTATTCATCACATCTCTAGACTAGTGGGATAATAAATTTCAGGGATGGGCAGCCCTACCCCTTTTTCATCTTTAGGGTCGATCAATTACTGTAAAACTGTTGTTTATTCCGCATGACACTCACTCGCCGAGCTCAAAACCTAAGTGATATTTAGGTCCGTATCCGCGGTCAAGCTAGTAGCGTCATTGGCCCACTGGTCCACTCGTACAAGCACCACTGGTTTGATTGAACTACAGACATATGTTGAAGCCAATCTTCCTTCGCAGGAAAGGGCTTTACCGATTGCACATACAGCCAGCTGGCCACTACTAAGAGGTGCCCCATACCACGTTTCCTTACCGTGGTTACTCGCACTCGGTACTTCACACGACACGAATACGGCAACACTTGTACACTCTACCCATGGTGTGAATTAAGCACCTCCGCATACATTTGCCAAGTGTTCTCTGCAGAAATTCTGGAACACGATGGCACGACAGAGTGCGGAAGCAAATATTCCGCAAATGGGTTGGAAGATTCAGAAAGCTCACTTTTTTTAAACCTGCATGGCGATAGCTAGACATTTACTATTGGTTTCATGTGAAGCGGTAATACCTTTGTTTACTTCCTCGCTTGCAATACCGCAACGTGATACAACCTTTCTTGTTAACGTAACTCTTCAGTTCGTTCAGCTGAAATTGTAATCGCATTGAGGCTCTACTTTAAGCCCAATTTCATCGCTTAAGCCTTGGAATTTATGTCAAATCGCTCTTATATAACATTTTCGATGTGAATATTTGTTGGGCTTAGAGTACTATTCAGGAAATATTCTGTTTGATACATTGTTGTGGAATAGAGAAAGAGCAATAACACCTTGTACAAGGCAGATAAAGTTTGCAAGTGATAAGGTATGCAAGATGTACGTAACACACTCATGCTTTTCCTAAATTCTAGCGGTCTCACATCACGTGAGAAGGCTGTCAACTGTTCTTCGCTAGATTGTGAAAGGAAGATATCTTAAACACGGAGTACGGAGTTCACGTTATAGTCACGACGCAGCGTTCGATCGGTGTGAAACTTGCACGTGTCTTCTAAGGGTGCACCGTTTATTGGGATGAGTGAACCTCTCTCTGCAAGCGGGTCTGTTTCATTTTCTTATTTCCAGTGGGATCATGGCACCAGGTGGAAAAAACTGGAACGACCATACTTCAACCTATACCTTTTACCTTGATGGATGCGAAGGCAACGTGGAGAGATCACGTGAGCGTCTTGTCGGCCAAACTTGAGTTTTTGCTTCAGTGACATATGCAACGTCCTGACATTGCTCCGTACAGAAGGAACACTTTGCCGACTACAGCATATAGTGAACTCATGCCAGCCATATGGCTGAGTTAAAGCAGTGTTTCAGAACATGCTTCCCCTGTCAGAATACGCGCTATCAACGGCAAATTGCACAGCGGTAAGAGATAGGTTGGGCTGTCACCGGGTGTCTCAGGGTAACAAGTAGTCTAGGTGACCATTTATCACCGCCTCGTCTCCACCCCCCCCCCCCCCGTCCCCCAAAGTGGATACCAATAAATTGTCATCTTTTTCATCATCTTTCAGCGCCTTCAAACGAAGAAAGAATTTGATAATCAAGCAGGCTGGTACCATGATCGGCCACGTACAGCTTGCACAATATTCTGACCGCTTTGATTGTCTGCTACCCACTGCTACCCACTGCTACCCACTATGAGATTCTGCAGTCACCAGGTGTGGTTGAGAAGCGAAATCTCCCAAAGTTCTGTGATTGGTTTGTAGTCTGAATTTCATATTTCACCACAAGATATTGTTCAGCGAAAGAAGTGACACATTTTCGTCTATGCGTGGCCTCGGATCGTGTGCTCAGTCGCAGTTCGTTGTGCTGGTTTTGATGAAGCGCTCTTGCATTCTTTAAATAAATGATTTCACTGTCTTTTCACAAAAGTCGGTCAACTTTGTCTCAAGCTTCTTATGCTTTTTTATCATACATTTTGTTGAGGTTTGTGGTAACGTTTTTTTTTTCTGGTGGTGCATTGTGAAATTACCAATAATAATGAGGATCCGCACACCTCTCTGCTGAAAAAAAGCCACATCTAGACCTCCTCCCATGGAGAACATAATACTTGACGCTTGTTAAAATGATCTTTTTCACGGCCCTCTAAGGAATGTTGGCCTATATCATTTTTTACAGCGCTTCGTTGTTAAGGTAATAGGAGCATCTACTGGTAATCTACGCTTCAATCGCTGAGATGTCGAAAGCGTTTCAGGGCTCGTTGAAAAGTTTCAGAAACAAGTATTTCTGAGTAAGCAACGCAAGTTCTTTTGGTCCTTCATGTGGCTCTCCTTCGTTTCTTGAAGTTGGTTTGATTGAGCATTTACTGATACCACAAGATAACGCTTGAAGACGAAAAAATGACTTAAGGACTGCTCTGCACATAGTGCTTAACTTTAGTAACTAGAATATGAACTATGGTAGAAACTTGTTTTTCGACCCATCTTATTAGCATTTTAACGCGCTCTACGTAATTCTGGAGCTCAATAATAAATTGATTAGTAAAACGGTTATATTGGCAATGCGTTTTTGAGTAGTCTCGTATGCAAACATTTTCAGGCCACAAATAAAGATTTCCTGGTAAAATAGAAAAAATTTATACCCAAGCAGGATCGAACGACATTTCCCTTTAAATATATTTGACCACTAATTCAGATACAGGTACACTGCACTGCCACTGTCCCCTCCCGAACAAGCTCAGCACGTGGGAGGCACTGATTGTATTCTTTGAACGTGTACCTTAGTCACGGCTAAGTCATGAAGTTAAGCATGACACCACTCACATTGGGACGGCACAAAAAAAGCAAGGAAGAACATCATGAGTCAGGAATGCAGCATAAACAAACATTCAAAACAAATACATTTATTGTGTCGTCAAAACTTCGAAAAACACGTGGCATGTGTATAAACTGTAAATATTCAACTGGCACCATCTGTCGTGAAACCGTTCCCAGTCCAGCGCGCAAAAAGCAAAAACCAGACGCGTCTTGTATAATAGCGACTCCGCAATAGTCATTTCAGGTTCCAGAAAAAGACAAGAAACGTATTACTGCAGCAGGAATGACACGGACAACGACATTCAATATCGCTAAATACCGAAAGCAGTTCGCACTGGTTACGCACGTTCTATGTGAGCACATCCAAAGTAACTCAAAGAAAAAAAAATTACAACACAACGGGCACACGAGTGACTCAGCCTAATTATTCAGTGAACAGGCAAGGGAACACATTTGCGTTTCACTTCTTCATAACTATGCATGAAACTGGCATATCTTAGGGAAGGCTAGGAGTACGACTCTTATCAACACCTTTGCAATTTTCGATAGCTTTCTATAAATACATTTCTTGTAAATAGTTCATTTCTTCGTACTGGTAGCTTCATTCGATTGTCAAAATACTATTCTCGAAGGAGTAAAAAGAAAATGTAAATAGAATAGTCAGGCCGCAGTTACATTTGTAAATACGATGCCTGTAATATCTTGCTCCTAAGAAGTTGTTCTGAATATCATTATCGGGCAATAGGGCGCTGCAATGTTCATATGCTGGCGGCGGTTGTATATGAACCTGCTCCCATAACCGGTACAAAGTAGGGGCTTCTAAGTGTAAAAGAAAATTAATGCAGACGTCCCTTCCTATGCCGCCAGCTTGAAAGAGTAAATCCCACATCAGAATAATATTTAGGCTAGAAAGAATAAAAATAGGCATTGGGTGTTTCCTTTTCATTAATACTTTTTTTTTGTCGCAACACCCAGGACAGCAGCAGCAATTGCTGCTATCCTTGTGACCAGTGATAACTTCGCAGTTGTTTTCTGTTTCATAAAATTGGCTCCCGCGGTTGCTATGAACATGTAACTCTCCGCATGTTGGAAGTCTGCAAGCAATAAATTCTCTCTGTGTGCAGAAACAAACGAGTGATGTTTGGTCACGCACTCTCTCTCTTGAGTCTTTCATCCGTTCAACCGTGGTCAATATTTGACGTGTGTGTCACTCTGTGTCTATCACTCACATGTGCTAGACGAAACAAGACAAGAACGATGTGCATCTTTATACAGATAAATGGGGTTGTCATGACGAACAACATCTAAACATCGAAAGAAATGAACAGCTAAAGCTCGTGAACATTGCGGCAGTGAGTGGCAAATTTGGCCCCTTCTTCGTAGAGCAGCAGCCTCACGCGTTAAGCAGTGCAAGGACCGTGGCCCAGATTGGAACATTCGGTTTAACCATAGTCGCCTCTGCACTTGTGCTCGTTGGTGACGTCCCTGCCGTGAAAAATTTCCATAGTGTGGCAAGAGCCTTGCTTCGGTGTATCTTGGCAAGAAACTGCAACTCAACCCAGTTGTACAGTTACTGGGACTTTTTTTCTGCAGCTTGGTTGCAGCCACTTTCTTGTCGTTAGCAAAGAAACAGAGGCATGAAAACTCGTGTAGTGCAAATTCATGCTTTCCAGAATGCCCATTACTAAGAAAGTCAGCAGCGTCAAATTCTTTGGAATAATTTTTCTGAAGCCGCCGTTAAGACTTTACTATTTCATTAGGCGACCTGTACTTTGGCATTTTTGTTTCGGTGTATGATATTTGGAGACTTAGGAGTTTACAATGTTTGCAACTCCATGTGAAAATCGTGATAGATTTGGCAGTCATTTGTCAATTCAATTTCGAACGTCGTCCTTATGGTTTACTTCCTCTCAAATACTGTTGTGTGACGGGTCATCACTTTTGTTTAGGATATAGGTCTTGTAAGTTTCGTCAGAGTAACATGAGAAAATCTGCAACGATTGCGAAACCCGGAAGACAACAGATCGGCACTATTTGCGAGTAACATGTCAAATACCTCGCATGCCTCGTCTTGCAATTGCGCAGAAAGTTTATCGTAAAGTTATTGACTGACCAATGAGCATGTGCAATCAGCTATTTCACTCAAAACGCACAAATAAAAGCAAGGGGACACCGACACTTCAATCACCATAAAAGGCAATCTCTACGGGGCAAGAACGTACACATTCGTTAGCTGCGCTACTGAAGAGGGACAAAGTGCTGAGTACAGATTACGTAACATGCAAGACAAACAACGGATAAACGTTTTTACAAAACTTAATTACCAAAAAAATAAACACCCTAAATGGCAGACACAAAATCTTATTGTGCCGAAGCATGGCGAGGACACAACTAGTAACAGTTTATCGCGTGAAGTAATTACACGCTGTTTAGATTTATGTACAATCACAGGTGCTAAAAAACAATGTGGCTCAAGCGACTTGCAGTGGAATGCTACGAAAGGCGAAAGTTTCGTGTAGCGTAACGCAGGTCTCAGAACAACTTGGCGTTTACCGTTTGGTTACAGGCAAAACCCGCATGCGCACATGAAAGCCACAGACACTTAAGCTGTAAGAGACTGGTATGTCACCCTGTTGTCCTTCAACACATTCTCTTATATCATATTGACAGGTTCACCAATATCAGCCTTGCATAACACAGGTCAGCACATGAGGCTCAGTTCCAGTTACAGATTCAGTAGAAGCAGAAGTTGAGTGGTGCTTTGGGGCTTTCAGCAACCAAACTCAAAGAAAAAATAATGGTGCCGCACAGGTCACTCTCTGCCTAGTTAATAATTATAACAATTATTTTATTTAAAGCTATCCGTCCTCAAAAATGCTCCCTCCTGCTAATTGTTCTAACAAAATTACTAGGTAGTTCTCTCTTATATTCCATAATTACGCAAGAAACCTTTTGCGCTAATCATGTTATAATTTGTGAGTTTGTTGCATATGGCTTTAAGCGCACAATAAATATATTTGCACCACACCTGAATACAAATGTAAAAAAAGAATGGGTGTCGTAGGCAAAACTTCAGGTATATATTTTTGATAGCAATTTTAAAAAAGAACAGTCCTTTAAAGATGCAGTGGCGGGCTCGCACGTTCCCGATTTCTAGAAAAGTTTGATTTTAAACGCAAAGCAAGATGAAGTAATCTTGAGAATGAGTTGAGCCTTATTACAAAATAAGGTTAGAAACCTGGTAAAATCATTCAAATATTTCGTGCACGGTAAAAGTTCTTCGGCAATAACTTGTCGTTTAGTACACGCAAACATTGCAACAATAGCAAAGTAGTAGCAATAAAATATCACGCCATATCTTCCTATACATTGAGTTGTGGGTCATTATGCTCGTGACTGTAAGAAACAGTTTCCATTGAGTGCGCGTTCGCAACAAGATTCATAAACTTTGTAGCCCAGCTTCGCAAAATATGAATAAATATTATCAACGTAGCATTTTACACTGGGCGCTTTAGGCACATCATATCTTGAAATGCATCACGGGATTGTGACTGACCAAGCGCACTTGCTTTCATGTTCTTCTTGACTTCCGTACTGAAACAGTCAAGGTTCACACACAGCACTATAACTCTCACAATTCGGTAAAAAAAAATGTCCCACAATCGCATAGGTCCTCTTCGAACTTGCAGGTCTGTCCGATGGATGAGACTCAAGGTGTGGAAGTTCCGCGCACACAGCCATAACATAGATGGTTCATTTCAATGTCTCTTTTCGGAAGTTGTGGTACATTTTAAATAGCGCTCTCGCATGGCGATTGTTCGCGCCATGATATGAAGCGAAATTAAGCTTATCCATACGGTTTACAGACCCGTCCTTTGAGGCCCAAAATGTTTCATAACCATTATCTGTACTTCTAAACAGGTGTCGCGGAGCTGCATACACGAACTTTCTACTGTCACGTTTGAACTAGTGATAAACAGGTGTTAATATTGGGGATTTTCGAATTTTACCTGTTCGGCTCTGCTAATTAGGACAAATCTTGAAAATATGGAAAAAATTTTCTTCCTGCCTTGAACACTTATATAATTGTTATCTCATTTATTAGTACCTATATAGTAATTTCTTAAATTATTTGTCAGCTTCTTAGCGATGGGGATTGGTGTTTCCCGTAAACATGTAAAATTTGACACCTGATATGCAGCTACCGCTGCACCGGAACACGAATTCGGTTGGCTTTAAATGTTTGGCTAGGCATTCACAGCGAATAGGCGTGTCATGTGGCAGCCTGGAAACCTTGCGTGGCGGTAGTGATCAGACGCCAGCTCAACATTCCATCTCTAAGGCGAGGTTTGCCTTAGTCCTAATGACTTAGACCAGGGTCCGAAATTCGGCGTCCAAAGAGTAGTTTTTTTTTGTATAGTAACTATACTTGCTCTACAAACTTCACCGCCTTGATAGAGCCACTTTCGTTCACAATTGTTTCACAGATGTCACACCTCCCCAACATAGTGTCCTCAAAGCCAGAGTCCCTTCGATCCTGACACTCGGCGGGCAACTGGGTGTGCTGCTGAAGGGCTATGCTGCAGGGTGCTGAGCCATAACCCTGGGACGTTGAGTGATGATGCGGGTGCATGAATGGCGTGGGCGGATAGTGGTACGGTGCGTTCGACGTGGGTGACATGGCGCGGGGAGACGCGATGATGGGAAGGTCTTGCGACTCCGTCGACGTCAACGATTCCAGTGTGGTAGTAGTGGTATCACTGGAGCCATGCTTTGGAGAGTTCCTCGCCACGGCAAAGCGGGACTTCCGAAGTCCCCCGGACTGGGAAATCCTTTGCGGGGGAAAGGCTACATTCATTTCGTGCTCATCAAAGGCGAAGGAGCGGCCACGTTTCAGGACCGGTCGGCAAGTGTATCCAGCCGCTGCAGAAGCGGCCGATGCGGAGGAAGTGCTGCCGTAATGGTGTACCTGCGTGATGCTGTCAGAAGCAGGAGGTGTTGGGTATACTTCGACACTTTCGACTATAGCAGATACGCTACTCTGTGACTCGCGCCTAGCATTGCTTGCTCTCCTGTGCTGCGAGGAGTCGATCAAGTGTCGTCCCCATTCCTCCTGACTGTAGCTGCTGTTGCAGGACGTGTCGCACGTCTCGGTCGACTCTTCCCGGTTGGCAAAGCGGCCGCGCATGCGGAAGGACATGCTCCGATCACCACCTGAGCCGCTGGTTGACTTCACGGATGTGATTTCGGGATCTCTCTCGAGCGCGCTAGGATATCGCGCGCACATGATCTTGGAGCTGTCAAGGGAAGCTCGCCTGTAGAAGCCGTTCCTGATGGCAGCGCCACGTAGCCCGGGCCCGCATTTGTGGTGGTAGTACGACTGCTCTTGCTGGAGTTGCTGTTGCTGCTGCTGTGCCATATCGTCCACGCACAGTGGCTGCTGCGAGATAAGGGATGACCGGCGAGAAGAGGCTCCCCTTGGCTCCGTGGTGACGCTGACAATCCTCCAGTCGCCCGACTTGTTCTGGTAGAGGGAGTGCGTCACCAAGGGCCTCTGGTAGTCCACGCTGCCACCAGAACGTAGAGAGGCTGTGCTTCCGGGCACCCTAATGTCTTCGGAGCACTTTCGCTCCTGCGGAGGACTCTGGTGACTGTAGTGGTAGCCACGTGGAGAGAAGAAGCTTGGCTTGCGCTTTAAGCAGGTGAACATCTTGCGGACATGCTTGCGCATCGCCTTGTTTCTGATGACGTACAGGTAGGGACTGATGAGAGAGGAGCAGAAGAGGAATAGCATCGAGATAGCTGGCAGGTTCCTCAGGGCGGTCTTGCGTGTTCGCGCATGGGGCTCCACCAAGGTCATGGAGAAGAATGGAAGGAAGCAAGCCGTGAAAGAGACCACAACCAGGACGCCCGTGCGTACGGCTTTCCACTCGTCGCCGAACAGCGAAGACGCCTGGCTCAGCGAAGACGTTCGTTTGGACCAGGCCGCTCGCCTGTGCACATAGAGAGGTGGGTGGCCTCCGCCGTCCAGTCCCGCCGACGAGGGTGGGCTCATCTCGTTGCTACTGGTGTTTATGTTGTGAAGTCGGGCACGAGCGCTGTTGCGTCGAGCGGCGCGAAACATGGACGCGTAGATCCACGTGATCCGGACGAAAGGCAGCAGGAAGCCCACGACGCAGAGGATGCACGAATAAGAAATGGTAAGCAGACCAGTGTCGTACCACGTGACGGTACACATGGCCCAGCTTTCTTGGTACTGGATATCCGAAACTCCTACGAGTGGTGGCAGCGAAACGAGCACGGCAAAGACCCACGTTGAGACGATGAGCCCACTCGTGCGCTTCTTAGTGATGGTCATTGAGTAGTGCAGCGGGCTATTGACGGCACAGTTCCGATCGACGGCTATGAGCAGGATTGAGAAGACACTGGCCATGGTTAGGCACACAGACACTGTGCCATGTATCTTGCACCAAATGTCACCGAAAATCCACTCCTGGAACATGATTGACACGAATACGAACGGGAGCACAATGAAAGTTTGAAGGAGGTGCACTATCGCCATGTTCAGGACGAACTTGTTGGACGTCATGCGCACCGACGGGCGCTGGTAGAAGAGGACGAACACGAGGCCGTTGACGGCGACGCTTGACACCATGATGATTAGAAGCAGCGTGTAGTGCACTTCTAGACTGATGTAGGTGGGCGATGTCGACTGGCCGCCCTCTACGCCACCTATAGATGCGGAAGCGGCGGCGGCGGCGGCTTCTGCAGACGGCACAAAGTGCAAGGTACTGGATGACTCGTCTGCTAGGATGGAGTTCGGCAAAAATGGAGCTTGGTTCTGGGCAGTGAGGTTGGTTCCAAGTGCGCCGACGTGCGTATTTACAGCGGGAAGCTCCGGGTCAACGTGCAGCTCCATCGCTTCTCCTGGTCAGGAACGCAAGGGGCCAGCCTTCAAAAGCACTATGCGGCTTCTTGTACGCCTTCGTGATTCACCTGCGAAGGGTAAAAATAATAATAATTAATATCCACGTATGTGTTAGATAAGCAGAAGCTGATGAACTAAGCAATTACTTGTCACTGGCAACAACTTAGAGCCTACAAAATCAGTTTTTATTCTCTTGTACAATTAAGAAGGAATAAGTGAAAGATGAGATCAAACAACTTGGTTTCGTCCAAAAAGATAAAGTAGCTGAAATAAGCCAATAACAAGAAAAGAGCACACGCCAAGCAAAATCAATATGCAATATATTTCTCCAAAATTGCAGCGTTAACCTTCACATTAAAATGCGATTTTGGCAAGAGAGCAAAACACATTGCGACTAAATGGTACCTCCCGTGCTCGAATCGTTGAAGTTAGAGACTATTCATGTTGACATGAAGAGATATTCGCTAACCCCTGTGGTCTAGGCGGCTCAAACGTCTATACATTGTGCCGAAGAAAGCGTGCAGAATGAACGGGTTTGCCTGCGCATAAGCAAGCACATATTCCCTGGTCCAGGCGGTAGCACTTGTTCTATTACGAAACGCTGGTTATGGGCGGGGGCATATTCAACGAGATTTCAACAGGAGCCGAATGCCTGCTTTCATGGCCGCGTTGCGCACAACGACTGCATTGTCAAAGTGTATTACGTAACGTGTCGCTCCTCTGGAATTCTCAGGCAGCTCATAGTTTGTAAGATTCCCACGTGAATAGCCGCTTCGAGCCTGTTCCATAAAGGCTGCTTGTAAGCGTCATTGTTCAGATCCGAATTAACGCATCGCTGAAACACAATAGTAGTCCCTTTGGTAGAATGCCTCAAGCAGCTCACAACTGTGTGTGATGGTGTAGCTTCTCGCGGTTGTTTTAATTGAGTTCTTGTGTAACTCGCTTGCGTCAGAAGTTCTATGCCTTATTAGCGTAGCAATATATTTGTAAAACGCTTCCTATAACAATTAATTTCTGAATTGATGAAAGTGCGGCTGCCTTATGTGGAACCTCCTAAGCATTCTAACTACACGGGAAGCTTACTGGAAATATTCAACTAAAGGGCTACATTACAATACATCCTACAGAGAACGGCAAGACGTTTCTTCATTTAGTAGTCATAACGCTTTCCCCTCCCCAATATTAATGGTATGCATTAGATATTGAGCAGTTGCTTTAGACGTAGCCGACCTTCATATTTGATAAACTACGAGGACGTAAGTGAAAAAGCTATAAAAAGTAACAAACGCAATGAAAGGCCATAGGTATACTGTGATGTTGTCATGTAGTCTGAACATTGTGTGCAACGAATTTTTTTCTCACGCGAACATTTTTTTATTAGAACATGAAAACGCCTTCTTAATATACGTAAAAAAATTTTGCGTTCTTAGCTCACAGTTGTTCAAAATTTCACTCCGAGTTTCAGAACGCAACATCGCAATGATGACCACGGTAGCGAAATAGGTGTAGTCAAGAAGCAGAAATTCGTTTAGCTCCAAGTTTCAGTAACTTGAGAGAAGTTGTAATGAGAGCCATAGCCAGCTTTTTCAGCTTGATGTCGACGCAACGGGGAAAAAAATAGGACCCATATTACCTGATAAGCAGGGCTGTATTTATTAAGATCAATTGTAAAAGTTGTGAGGAAGACGGAGATATGCTACAATGGATCACATCTATGTCATCAATCAAGTAATTGAAGTACATGAACTGCTTGTAAATTTAGAAAAAAACGCAAAAATTTCTAGTAGTGCTATTGCGATCTAACCTGCTTTATTTTGTGATTTGAGAGCAGAGAAAATGACATGACTAAAAGAGTAAAGAACAGTATATGTAGGTATTAAAATTGCATGGTTCACTTACACACTTCACGGACGCACCTATGGCGTTGTAAACACTTGCAAACATTGAACGTAGACCTGCTGAGCACACATGCCATGTGATAGGCAGGATAATTTTTAAAAATTTCGTTTTCGTGAAGGTGTCCAGTAAGTCTATTTCGTGCACTGCGAATGACAAATTCGATTAACATTTCGAGTCTGTGATTAACGAACCTGAAATGGACACTGCAACTTCTCTGAATGAGCAACATGTACTTTCATTACAAAAAAAAAGTGACTTGCCATACTGGCCTAGCAAAAGTGCATGACCAGCGAAGCTGTTGCGAAACCATCAGCACGACTGCTGAGAGGCGCATGCAATGCTTTATTGTTGGTCAGGATGCTTGTTTTGAGCTTGCCTTTAATTGAAACGTATGCTCTTCTGTGGGTTGTATGGGTGATTTCAATGAATGCATGCACTGTTAGCTTCATTTTGCTCAGCGCCTGTAGCACCTGCTTTACGGGGGTATGAGCCATTGTCGATAATGGTAGATGCTTGTTTTGAGCTTGTTCTTTATTGCAACGGACTCTGTTCTATACACTGTATGCGTGATTACAATGAATGTACGCACTATTCACTTCACTTTGCTGAGTGCTTGTAGCCTGTGCATTACGAGGGGGATGGGCAATTTTTGTTGCTTGCTTAAGGGGGTTATGAGCCATTGCTGATGATGATAATTTATTTTACGGAAGGATATAAAACATTCCGACCGCCGAGAGAATAACAGCTTCACTGTAAAATAAATATTACAAGAAGTAACCGAGAAAATGAAGCATGTTTCATTGGCATGTATGAGGTAAAAGGACACCACAATATCGGTGGGCTGTAATTATGCTCTTAAATTCGGTACAATAGTAATGTTCACTGAACAATTGGTTGGTGTACTTTCGCAGCTGTGTTCTTTTTTTTTTTCATGTCCGAGTAATATGGGAATTAAGACAGCTTGTTGCCGGGGCAATCCAGGTTGTCCTGGCGACACCCAAACGCCGGTGCGTAAATGCTAAAGGTTATTTCTGTCACACTGTCTGTGGCACCTAACAAGGTGAAAACACTGCAGCCAGCAGCCGATGGAAATATATTGAGTTGGGTAACTCCATTCATCACATTAGGCATACGACTCTCGAAAGCACGCGAAGATTAATGTTTCGCCACCAGCCGACCAAGCAAGTGAACTGCGAGAAAGCGACGCGTTCGCTGTGAAAGAAAACAAACCGGAAGTGTAAACACGAGGGCCAGCATACTTCGAACCCCGAAGTGAGGAAGAAACACGAGAAAAACTCCAGCACACGAAACAAAAAAACAAAAAAACGTTAAAAATAAACGAAAAACACGGGCAGGAATGGCGTTGCCCGTGGTCCAAGAAACGACCCTGAATCTCTCTGGCAGCTCAGGCGCGCGTGCTAGCGAGCATGTCTGAGCTGCGGTCAAAACGCTAATCCTCAGGTGGCCTTCGGAATGAGGAATACTCCGTGTCGCTAAGGCCGAGCTTCCAGTCATACCACGTGGTCCCGGCTCGTAGTGGACAAATGGAGAGAATACAGAGGGGAGACTCGGGACGGCAGTGCAGCAGGGAAGAAGGAGCATTATATCGGCCTCAAGGACGGGCAGAGAACGCCGGCGCACTCGTTCTGTTGGCCTTCAGCACCGGGGGCTTTTCATATTCTCCACTAAGCCGAAGCTTGTTGTGCGCGTTTTCGCTAAGACGCTCGCACACAGCCTGCCCTTTCTCTCTCTCTTTCTCCCTCCCTCGTTATTTCTTTTACAGCGCCGTGCATTACTGCCTGTCAATCTTTCCTTGGCAGAGCTGCAGACGGCGTCAATCCTTTCAGGGGCCTAAGTGGTCGCCTCTGTAGTCTTTGTAGTCTTTGTAGCCTTCGTAGCCTTTGTAGTCTTTGTAGCCTATGTAGTCTTTCTTTTCTGGCTCGCGAGGCTGTTCTCCATCCTTTTGCATGCGAGTTCTTACGCTTGTGGTTGTGGTGGTGGGGGTGTTTGGCGGTGGCTACGATGTTTGTTGAGCATATTGCGGCAAGCGGTGTTGTTTGCATAATAATGAAAGGACTTGGGTCATCGCATGTGTGGAACACGAGACCATTACAGATGCCGTTCGTCCAGCTTCCTTTTTTCTGCACTTCAGCGAGAGAAGTTATATATCCATGGCCAGTACACTGGGCTGTCTTTAGTAGAATGATTTATTCAGTCATCTGTGGGTGCCGCTTAGTTTCACCTTTGCAGTTCAAACACAATACATTGTTATAAAGGTGACGGCAGTGACAGCGATAGTTTGTGGCAGTAGCAATGGTAGTGATGACAGCAATAGAACGTTTATGACAGAAAGAAAATTAAAAGAAAAAAACGTAGGTTATGCCCAACCAGTGCCAGCGATAACCAAACATCATAAGAAGACTATTTGAACCACAACAATAATAATTGTTCCAGCCTCCCATGCTAAATAAGCAGTGTTATCTTACTACATAATATTTGCTGTTCTTGTTAATCATATTTATATTATTTTTTAGAGGCCACGTAAGCCTAAATGGAGGCTTTATGAACCTCAACCGAACGTCTTCTCCTTTCCATACCTAAGGTATTGTTAGCAAGCTTTTGTTGCTTGCGCCAATTTCCGAATGCGTTGGCGTATATGACATATCTTAGTGAAAGACGGTCTCAAACAGCAACTAAATGGGAGTTGTACAACGCAATTCCGCAGAATGAAAGCGAAAAGCATCCTCTCTCATCACATCTTTCGTTCGATATATATCTATACATATATATATATATATATATATATATATATATATATATATATATATATATATATATATATATATATATATATATATATATATATATATAACTGAAGGCCGGCCATACTCTCTGAACAAACTTGCGATCGTCCGCGAAGCTGACATGACTTCTTTTCGCAACGTCTCTACCTTCTTCCGAACTCGGTAGCCTCATTTCCAGCTTTTTTTGCCACATCATTTTTAATACACTCTTTCAGTGCGCACCTTTCACAACGTACTCGTATTGCTTTAATCCATGTAGACATTTCGTTACTCCAGCGAAGAATTTAGCTTCATCCTCTGTATTTCAAGATATTAGTAAATAGTTCTTACAAGTAACAGGTTATGTGTTCTTTCATATTATCGATGTATCTTATTTCGTGTACTTCAAGGAATGCATCAAAAGTTTTCGATCACTCGAGAAAAGAAGGAAAGAAAGAAAGAAAGAGAAAAAGAAAGAGGCGTTGGAATTACCGCCCAGATACAAAAGTTTCGTCGTAATTGAATGGACAGTAACTCATCAGAAGTTACTGCTCGCGTTTGCATAAAGTACTTCTTCGAAGTCTGATGTAAAGAAAACACCCACAAGAAAAACAAGTGCGTTCCTTGCATGAACGCGATTCCCTAAAGACGCTAGAAATGATTTGCGCGTTGCGAGCCCCATCATCACATCTGATAACTTCGGAAGCCCCGCAATTCCATGCCTCCCCACGCTGTGGCAAGTTACAAAACACACGACTCGTCATGGTGCACGCCACGGCAACATTGCCAAAGCCACGCACACATATTATATGCTCGCTATTTACGAATGCGCTGTCGCCGGCGAGACTACAAGGCTAAAGCATAATCTCCATCTTCCCGCTAAAGGCTTCAGGCAGTTTGCGTAATGCATGCGACGAGGCCCCAATTCTCTGGATGCCTTAACGACCCGTCCTTCTTTCTTTCTTTCTTTCTTTCTTTCTTTCTTTCTTTCTTTCTTTCTTTCTTTCTTTCTTTCTTTCTTTCTTTCTTTCTTTCTTTCTTTCTTTCTTTCTTTCTTTCTTTCTTTCTTTCCTTCTTTCTTTCTTTCTTTCTTTCTTTTTTTTTCTTTCCTTCCTTCTTTCTTTCTTTCTTTTCTCTTCGTTAGCTGTTAAGCTTCTCATTGTCAACTTCCTTTTTTATCTGTCTTCATTGTCCTTTTTTTTTGCTGCCCAATCATCACGGTATGATTTTGTAGTTGAGAGCGCGTTGTACAGTTCACGCAAATAACCGCGCAGATTAAGCAGAGGCTGGTGCT
This sequence comes from Dermacentor albipictus, assembly GCF_038994185.2. NCBI lineage: Eukaryota > Metazoa > Arthropoda > Arachnida > Ixodida > Ixodidae > Dermacentor > Dermacentor albipictus. The sequence continues at coordinate 138,713,442 of NC_091822.1, read as the reverse complement.
TGGTGACAACGTCCCGTGACACATTTCTTGAGAAAGCAGTTTGCTAACAATGTGACAAACGTCAGCGTTATTGTGTAGTAAACTGGAACACGCGCATGCTGGCCATTAAACGTTATTATTAAGGGGACGATCGAAAACACTAAGATGAAGCTCGCTTGAAGCAACGCGAAGACAGGACGACGGCTTTTCGTCCCTTGTTCTCTAGCCGTGTCGACCGCTGTATTTCAAGAGTCGCACAAGTCAAATAATTTATTAGATGCTCATGATTCAAACATGCCAGTGTTTTTCGTCTTTTTATCTTTTTAATGTTGTGTATGTATGACTATAAGTATGATTGTATTCATCATCATCATCATCATCATCCTCGTCGTCGTCGTTATTATTATTATTATTATTATTATTATTATTATTATTATTATTATTATTATTATTATTATTATTATTATTATTATTATTATTATTATTATTATTATAGGATGGTACTGCTTTATTTTTTAAGCACGAGGCAATACCTTTACAGCCCTGCGCGCAAACACTGAGGCGAAGCAACGACAAAATGGGAATCCTTCAAGAATGCGAACACACGTAATAACAAAAACGGGTGCGTTGCTGAGAAAGAAAAAAAAAAACACCAATAACAAAGAGAACAGCCGGCGGGTCTTTTGTCTCCTACTTTTCGAAGCGCCACCAGAGCGCAATATCGTGCTACGTCGAGACGCGCCTAGGAAATTTTCAGCATAGTATCAGGAAATAGAAGCGAAGTGAAAATGCTGCGGAAGTTGCGGCTGTGAGTCAGGAAGAGCAAAAATATATAAATCGGGTCTCTGTTGTTCTTCTTTGCCGATATAAAAAAAAAGGCTATTCGCTTTAATGTTTTCGTCTTTTCTCGCACGAACACGCTTTTATGTACGAAGGAATGGGAAGTTTCTATCCAACCCTCTCGTGTCCAACGACAAAACGAGTCGTGAATCTTTCCAGGCGAGATTGCGGAAAAGCTCGGATGATAACAGGAGCGATGACTGTGGAATTTGCATTGCATCAAGCATTATTCTCCGGGCTGTTTTGAGTCACTGGTGGTAACTGCCAACTAGCTACTAACTAGAAAAACATATAAATGTATTTGCAAAGGAAATCAAATGCCGACGTAGGCCATGCTCCCGACAGATGGCAGAGAAAAATAAACAAAAAATACATTTATGACCAGCTTCGCCAAAATTCAGATTATCCGCCCACTCGAAGCCCCCCCACCTACAACAGGTAACTGTAAATAAGTAGCCCTTGACCTCTTTGTGCGTTCGTATGAAAGACGTCTCGTGTCACGAACAAAGCTCGAGAAAGACACAAATATCGAATGTACGGGAAGTGCTGCAGAGTGGCGTAAGTCAAACCTTCCCTTCGACGCGTTTTTGTTTCTGCACATGTAGAAAAAAAATCGCGTTGAGACAATGTCGCCCCAATTTCAGCGAAAAGCCATAGTCGATTCTTTGGGGCGAGGCAATCTCGAGAGCCCTGCACTAAATCATTCGCGTGCAGATCAAGGACGTGCGATAGAGAACGCCCAGCTCTGAATGACCGCCTGACAGACGAACTTACACCACCAAATTGATGACGCCTCGGGCGCCTTCGCTCTATGGTTCACAGGCAGGTGCAACGCTTTCATGATAACATCCGGCTAAGACGTAAACACAAAATGAATAAAAATGGATTACCCCTAACAAATTTCCGTTTGTTATGTTTCTCTATACACGTATAGACGCGCTGGAATTATTTTCCTGCGTCTTTGCTTGTCAAATCTAATCAAATCACATCAAATTTTTTAGGTGACATTATAATGCATGCCTTCACCGCATTAAATTTGAACCTTAGTACACTCGTATTTTCGTTTTCGTTTCTTTCTATTTGAGATGAATGTTGTATCGGGTGAGCGAATTGCGCTGTGGTTGCGTCTGAGTTCGTTTTCGCTGAACACCACTGCGGGGCATTGGAACTGGAATGGCTAATAGTCCTGCAGATGATGTTTGAGGATGCGAGGAGAACATTGATCACTTATTGTGGCACTCTCCTCAATTTCAGGCACGAAGGTAATTTTTGTCCAACACATTGAGGAAACTAGACTATCGTCCTCTGAGTGAACAGACAGTACTAGAGCAACGTCCCCACCGATCATCGGCTCAGAAGGCAGTGAAGGCACTTTTGTGGTTCCTGAGAACGTCTGGTTTGCTCGAGCGACTTCGACTCAATGACTGCCTGTGCACGTCTCTATGCCCTCTCTCTCCCTTCTCTCTCTTTTCCTTCTCCCTTCCCCCAGCTCAGGGTAGCCAACCAGACTCCTGACTTGTTAACATCCCTGCTTTCCTTATCCCCCTCTCTCTCTCACTCTCTCTCTCGCTCTCTCTCTCTCTCTCACCTTCGGACCTCGCTTTAAATCGTAGAAATTGCAGTTTGTGTTAAGGCTATGTTATAATTGTACATTATCGGCAAACTAATCTTATTTTTCTCCCAATTTACCCGTACAAACGTAGCTTAAGGCGAACGATATCGCCAAGCCTCCTTCACAATATCTCTGCGGATCGGTTGGCAATTGTCACCGTTGTCTCTTTTTTTTAACATTTCGCGAACTTTTTCGCAGTGTTCCTTTTTTTTTTCTTGTAGCCTGGATAGCGCAAGGACGCAGAAGAAGAACAGCAACACTGAAGGCGCTATATTCCAATAACCTTGTGCGCGCTTTGTGTGTGTGTCTGTCCTTCTTCCACGTTCTTGTGCTTTTAGCGCTACGAGAAACAAATAACTGAAAAATATCGCACCAAATAGCCCAAGTTTCCACACTTTGGCCGACCGTTGAATCACCTTTTTGTCCCGAGCGCCGCACAACGAACATGTGTATTGAGCTGATACACTCAGCATGCTCACCAAATACTATGTTCACGATGATCTGTGGAATGCTAAAACTTATGCCACAGGACAAAGTTCCGTAACTGAAGCGAATAATTCGCCCATCTTTTTTTTTCCCACAGCGGCCGTTTTTCACTCCAGCAACTTATATTTAGCCATGTACGCGCGCAAAGGTCCAAGTGTTTAAAATCCATATGTGCTCGAGACAACCCTACAGCCATGCTATAGATGCTAGAGAGGCAAGGTCCCACCACTTGGAGGTCTGCGCTTTGGTCGGCGTTGTTCAAGACAGCAGGTGTTAACTGTAATTCTCATCAGCATTATGTTTTATTAATATTACATTAATTTCTATGCAGAAACACTGCACCATAATATGTTACACCTCTGGCGTTGCCAACGTTTTGTGACATGATTTGTGCTCTCCCCTTTTTTTATTTTTTTCTCTTCCTCACAAGCACTGAATGAGCTCTACGAAAAGCGAAGCCTCAAAATGTTTTCCCAGTTTTTGAGAGGCGCCACGTACCATTCAACAAGCGTCGCTGCTCGAAAAGGGTCTTCCCCAGGAATTCGCTTTGAGGATCTTCTCCTTTAAGTGGCTTTCTTATTTTTCTTTTGTATATGATTGCCTCTGGTATTTGGGAGAAGCCTCTCGTTTGGGGTACAAGAAGCGCCTGCCGAGAAAATTTCTCAAACTGAGAAGCACCGCAGAAAACAGTGCCAAGTCGAACACGAGACTTTCGGGAAGCCGTAACGGTCGGTGGCTTTCAGTAGAAAGTCGGCAAACGGCAATGGAATACCTAAAAGAAATACAGTAACCCTTCTACGTCGCATTACTTTTGCCGAATTCCGTAAAATGTATGTGAACTGGTTTTGCGATAGGTGATGTGTGCTGAAGAGTTGATTCTTTGGAAGGCACTACTTTCTCACTGAGATTCCCGCTTTATTTCTTTCGTTTTTTTCTTACGGTGCTCCTTTCTTTCTCCTTCTTCATTTTTGTGAAACATTCTTTCGCAATAACTTCGGCATTAACACCGGTTTCTGAGAAAGGAAGAATGTGTCCCTAGGTAGCGATATCTTGGCCTTTTTTCGTTGGAGCGAGGGCAATCGAGTTTTTTTCGTCACCCAAAAGTTTGCAGTTAAAATGCTGGGCGCTAAGAGTGATACAATCGTACGCGCATTTATACAGAACAACTGAAGGAAAATAAATTTCAACACTCACTGCCACGCGCCTATTATCGACCGGTAAGAGCATGAGTAGAGATTCCTCGAATGCCGCAAGGAATTAAATTTTTTCTTGCATCAAGAGGGGTACTAGAGCGCTGCGTAGCATTGACCAAAGCCGCGACGGCCCATTGCACCATATCAGTGCGAGCCGTGTTCCTAATCTGCGTACCCCCCGTTTTTTTTTGGGGGGGGGGTGGGGGTGGGGGGGGTTAAATGGGTTCAAAGTACTATAACTTTCGCTCCATGGTACTCGCTGCAATACCGGGAGTGTGTTTACGTATGTCACTTTGATTCATGGAATAGTTAGAACTGTCACTTCCACTAAAGATGTGGCTTTAACGGACTACGTTTGTGATAGGGTAGTTCCGCTTTTTCTCAATAATTACACAGCAAAAATTTCGAGCGGCCTCGTTAAAGTAGTCAACGAAAATTGTGATCGACAAACGGAATAATATAGGTGTTTAGGGTACAATAAATAAATCAGTATCAACAAAGAAGAAGAGAGCAAGTAGGCTTAGATATTATTTGAACAAAAAAAAATAATATTTGGAATATTTTCTCATTCTTCCGGTTCTGTTATGCTTAGGAGCACAATTCTGCAGCTTTTTCGCTAAATTTAGCTGAACATGTAATTTTGTTGCTTTCTTGTAGAAAGCATGGATGTTGGTACTTTGTATATGTAATTGACAGGGGACATGAGCACTCATGTAACAAACCCCTTTAGGCTATATATTTATGGAGCCTCGTGTAACCTCCACATACAACGCCGCTGTACAGGGAACAAACGACATGTATTACACCAATCATCTGGGGTACACAATCGCGAAGCCATGACAACGTTGGATACGATGTTGCCGCACGAGTGTGACGACATCTACGCAAATGCTGAACAATTCCCTCAATGCGTGGAAGAAGCCAGACGGCTATAGCTCGTGAAGAACATGGTATTGTAGCGCAAAAAAAAGCTGAAAAGAAAGATTCAGTGACAGACAGAAGAGAAAGAAATACGGCGCTACTCGCTCTAGCTCGCGCGTCTACACATCCGCCACCAGCAAGACAGGGATGCAACGTGGTTCTATCATCAGCAGAAAATCAGTCTCCTGCACGCCCGGCGACAGCTGGTGGGTTTAGATACCCACAGGGAGTCGAGGTTTTTCTGATAAAAAAAAGATAATCTGCTAAGGCGAACATTCTCGGCCATACGCAGTAATGTGAACGCAGTAATACGTGAACTACGAGGTCGCGCCAGGTGGTGAGACTTGTTCGCGGCTCCGCAAGCAACCTAGCGGAAGTGCTGCACGTGGTGCGCGTGAAGCCGTGCGTGTCCAAGTGACTCGTGTTTCAATGTTTCGTGAGTGCGCACGCTTAAGTTGCGCATCGGGTCGATGCTTCCTTTAGAAGGGAGGCAAACGCTGCGTCTGTACTACGGTAAGGACGATGACGATGAGAAGATATGTCTGGATTTAAAGGAAACATCGTGAGCAAGAAGTGCACAGTATTAAGCAATCCGTTCCTGTTACTGTTCCTGCTTGACTAGTACTTTCATCCCTCGAATTCCCGGCGCTGTGACAATGTTTATTTATTATTTATTTTTATTACTTATTATACTATTATTTATGTAGATTTATTACATAATTTTGAAGAAAACAACGTTACCAACAGTCTTTTCGTTTGTTGTTTGTTCATTTGTGTTACGTTTTGCCGGATGTGGACATCGACAGGCACGTTCTATAACAACGCATACTTCGTACATATACTGAAGCTTGAAATGGACCGTGTTCATTTCCTTAACGCCAAGTTTCCCGGTATTTGACCTGGCTCTCTATAATCTAAAGCACAATCAATGTTCACATGCTGATACAATTAAGCCTAATTAATCATTCGGAACTTCTCTCTTTTTTATATAACGCATTGACTTTGGCTTATGTGGTTCAGAGGTCTTGTTTACGGAGGATAGACGCTAAAGCTCTTTATATGTTTCTCTAGAAAGAACATTTTCGTCCGACGTCTTATTAGGCATATCGGCTTCTTGTGCTCTTCATCTCACGTGCGCGACCAAAATCCAACATGGGCTGGCTGAAAAAATACCAACTTGTCCTAGTCCTATCAGAGGCCATATCAGGCCGGCTAAAACTGCAGAGTAGTTGGAAAAAAATGAGGGAAACAGATCCAAACAAAAGTGTAGTTTGAAAGAGAATTCTGTGCGCCGGTGAGTAGCGTATTGATCGGACACCTCGTTACTGGCTGCGTTGCTCTTGTTATCAACACACGTTTCGTAGTTTCTCCAATTTCACCGAATTGGAGGAAATTCATTTTGTCGGGATCATTCGTTGAGACACTTTTGTGACTTTTCCGCTTCCAACCTAGACAATCGACGCGAGCATGTTTCTAGATAGAAAAGGAGCATATTGATCGCACGCCGGGATATGCTAGGTCACGTCCGACCAGACGTTTGCTGTTTCTCTGAATTCAGAAGCTCGGAGGAAATTTATTCTTTTTAGAGTCATCCCGTTAGCGTCAACGCGGAGCTTTTCTTTATCCGACGTAGCCAATCGGTACAGAGCTAGAGGCAATCATTGCAGGGAATAGCTTTAAAAAGCAACGGTTGCTTCAAATTTTCAATGTTGTGTATGTTCATAGAACCCTCCAATGCACGTGCGTGTGGATTTCTCCAAGTTTTACTTTGCTTGCAAACATAATAACCGAACGTCAGATGACATATGCATCCAATAATGAACTACTAATTGATGTATATGAAGAATCAGTGTACCAATTTTCCACTTAGTCTGTCACAAGATCAATAGATGCAGCGAGTGAGTTAGCAAAGTAACGATGAAACAGTGAACCGCTGAAGCGATCACTCTACCACGTGCTTCACTCGATTTTTAAAGGCCATCGGCTACCGCACGCTGGGTTCGATATCCCTCAGTAAGGATTTTGCTGAAAAGTATAGGTTGTTTTACGACAATGCAAACAATATCGTTATTTATTTTTGTCTGGCTTCGCACTTTTCTGAAACTATTATGTGGCACGCGGAGCTTGCGTCCCCGGCGGGCACTTTCGTGTGTTCCTTTGTTCAAGGTCTTCGGCTTTCCTTTTTATTTTTTTTTGTTACGCTCATATTCGATAAGCACGAGCAACGACCCTTGTGGGATACATACGCGAATCGGCAATTCAGGCCCTGCATCACTCCGTCCCGTGTTGCTAGAGAACGCAGACTATGAACTACAATGCAATCCGAAACCTAAATCGACATGGCCTTGATGGAAGGTCCCGTTGCTTTAGGGGAAAAAGCAATTCCGCTGTTTCTCTCCCTGCGTTATTACACGTTACGGCGCTTTTATTCGGTATTTTCCGTAGGATAACAAGATGCGGCAGCCTGGTTTCAACTAAAAGAAAAAAAATACTCACTTGAGAAAAACCCTTCGCTTAAAAGAAAAGTTCGATATATATTACAATGGAGGCTGTTCTTCTGGCGTGCTTGGCAGCTAGTGCAATCGGTTCTAGCTTTCAAGAGCTTTATGGTTGTCAATGGTTTTCATTTTATGTTCCTGGCGACTTCTCCTTACTTTCTTCTCTGAACGCGATATACCCATTAAACGAATAGCCTTGCAGTGTTTTGTTCGATACATTTGTTATGATTTCTTTTATGCGTTAATGCTTGCGCATCGAACTGCCGTGGGTCTGGCAAGCAAACATGGCATTGACCTTGTACGATGATAGTACGCAGATGGTGGCTTTTCTTTTTTTCAAACTTTTCAAGAGCGCACATAATCATACGAGTTGATAGACCTAATAGACAGCGTTTCTCCTGCCAGCTTCTTCGGCATTACAAGTTTTTCCGTTTGCTTTATAATGTGAATCGGTCCCACCTTGCCTTCGTTACGATGGTTTCGGTTCACAAATATCATCAGCAGCTCAAGGAAATCTTTATTTTCTGACGGGAGAAGAAAAAACTGTTGGCAACTTGCATGTTCAGTTCTTGCGGTGCAATTCGCTCTATGTATAGGCAAAAATTTGGCGCCACACATTAAAATATCTGTGCTCCAAATGTGCTCCGGCCGAAACGTCAATAAATCGCTTCATACGTGCGTCTACCTGACTCTCTCTCTCTCTCTCTCTCTCTCTCTATATATATATATATATATATATATATATATATATATATATATATATATATATATATATATATATACATATATATATATATATATATATATATATATATATATATATATATATATATATATATATATATATATATATATATATATATATATATATATATATATATATATATATATATATGGGACCATGAGAGCATGGGACTCCCCATAGTTCTAAGCATGTCCCACAGTCCGTGCCTTTGCTGGGGATAAATCAGAGCCTTTGCGTTCCCTTGTGCCTCGCACCACCACTTAACTGTAAGCGGCCAAGCTATACGTTCGACGCATCCTCTAAGTGCTAGACGGCGTATACGCTTCTTCGCGGAGATATCCCGTCACCGACACTTTCTCGCATCGCAGGTGTCGCTATCCGGTCCACTGAGCCGCGCCAGCGAGCTTCCGGGTCTATGGAGCTGCGGCGTATATCTGTCGTTCGTGGGGACCGCACTCTGCGAGGGCAATTGATTTCCGGTACGTCGCTTCACTCATTCTTTCTTGAGCTGAGTTCGTGCGCTCACCGTTAAGCAGAGAACGGTGCTGGATGTATTCGCTTTCCTGTTTTTTTTTTCCACTGCCCGTTCCTTTGTTTCGAGCGCAAGAAAGAAGAGAGAAACATACAAAAGAAGCACCCTCTACTCATGACAGAAGTGGCAAAGTGGGATTGGCATGTCTGCAGCTTTTCACTCTTTTCGACACCACCTTGCTGTGGCTCCCAAGAAAGTTCAGAGAGAACTCTGTTTTGCTCATAGACTTGCGCTCACTATGTTGGGAATTGCAGTAGAAACACTAAATACTATCGGTGGGGTTGCTGCAAAGCCAGCACGCAGACACACGGACAGGCGGTTGTGGCCGGTCTCTCTGTGTTTACTGCCTGCTGGAAGAATTAGGGCCACTAAGTATGGCGCTTGCGTTCTCTGCTCTCGTTGTCATGACGCCTGTACGCATCTTCTCTTAAAGAATAGCCTTTCTTATCGCGTTTATGCGGGTAGAAAAAAAAAGGATTGGCGTGCGTCCTTCTGAAGAGCAACTTTGGGACTTTACCAAATTTCCGAAGTGCAACTATTTAAAATCAACATTGATATATTGAGCAAACATGGTGTAACTATCCGAAAGCTCATCTACGCACAGTGGGGCGAGAGTTATCAGAGCACGTCGAGATGTGCTTACTAGTTTTGTCGCGTGTTATAAATTCGATCTGTCCACAGAGTTTGTTTGATGTAGCGTAGACGAAACTTTATGAAATGATCACGGACCACAGAAAGAAGCCTTCATATATCGCATTTTTGGTGATAGCTTTAGCTTATTAAAAGACATTGATGTACTCAGCCTCATTAAGCAACTTACACAGGTACATCTTGAGCCAACTGAACTATATGTTTCAAAACTCGCAAAGCAGGTTGAGGTGTACCAAAACTACGGCTTCTACTTTTTTTTTTCATCCTTTAGCTTGCAGCAAAAATTCTTCAGTAAAGAATTAATGCAATGTGGCCCGTTACGGCAATCAAAATTCCTAAGTATCAGTACACAGGCTTTATTCGTTTCACAGCACTTTATACAAATGATCGAGAGTTATGAGATCCAGCTCTTAAGAGTACTTCAGCTTGGGTGCGCAAAAATAAGGTGACATAATGTTTTATTAGTACTCTATGTCTGCGTCCAACTACTATTACCATGTCAGTGATAATGGAATGAGAACAAAAATGCTCGATGTTATCAAGTAGCTTCACTGCATTTGCTATTGCAGCGCCAGAAATGCTGGATTCAACTAATTATATGACTAAATTATCAGCAAGACTTTCTCTAAATTTATTTCCTTTAAGTATTTCGGCTACTCCGCAAATTACTGATCGTAAAGACGAGGTTTTTCTCCCGATCAATCGTGCTAAGAAGAGGTTAGCTGCAGCGCTTTTTGTTTATGTTTGCATTTGCGCTAATATTGTTAAAGGGCTTTTTTTATTTGTTGGCAGTGAGCCCGCTCTGTGGCTCACTTTGTTTCTCGGAATGGTTAATAGGATGATCATTATCTCGAACAATTACTTGAGAGAGTCTGCGATAACTATAGCACGGGGTAACGAATGTACCGAAAGATACGATAGTTTTGTAGACAAAATGCGCTGCTTTCACTGAGTTTATTTAGTAGCTGCATTTGCAGTAAGGAAGTTTAACTCAACGATAAGCCCTCGAAGCGAACCATGGCATTAGAGCGACGCTAGTTTGCGTTACACTATCACTCTTGCGCTTTGTTCTTTGAGGCAAAGCCGCCGACGTCAAGGTCGTAAGAGTGGGGGTAAAGATGAGGGTGTTGCCTCTGTTAGAGTATAGCCCTCGATGCCGGCCCCGACGCTGTGCCGTCGGTGTGGTTAACGAAAATCCTTTCGTTGGGCTGCTGAGCGTTGTCATTGCGACCGTTTGCCGCTGTACGCTCGGTGTGTCGTAACTTGCCACGCATTTCGAGCCTATCGGAGTTTCCACAACGTTTTTTCTGCGAAGCCGGTGCAGCAATTACGCGAAGCGACTAATTGGTATGGGGATTTCGATGTCGAAGGCATCGCGCGGGCTTCACCGCAACAGTGAAGCTAGAGGGCGTAGGCTTCCGACCGCGAGTCACCAGACGCGGTCAGGGGGTTAAACATCCTCGATGTCGCGGTGGCGCGAGCCCAATCGAAGCCAGATGGAACAGACGTTATATAACACAGCGCCGAGGCTGCTAGAAATCGGAATCACCCCCTCTCCCTTTAATCTTCCTCCCCCCTTTTTTTGGTTGTGTAGAGAACGAAGTCGAGTAGCTGTTTCGAAGCAAATGAGTGTAGCAGAGGATAATTGAGCCTCTCTCGTCATTTTGTTCGGTGGCAGAAATTTTGTGCTCAGGCTTCAAGGTTTGATCACTTACCCGCGTTAGGATCCTTTTGAACTTTCCGTTTAGTAGCTTTCTTAGGTTCACTTTTCTGGATGGCTGGACACGAAATAGATGCAGGCGTCGCGAGAGCGTTAAATGACTTAAGGAAAAAAAAAAACAAGAACGCCGCCCTCATGGGAAATTACGGATTCTAGATGAAGCGAGATGCGTAACTGCCTTCGCGACAGCACGCAGTGGATAGAATAAGGAGAAAGCCGCAAAATATGCTTGCTTGAAATCTTTAGAGCCACGCGGCAAACACGAATAAAGTGTGTAACATTTACAACAGCGGACGAAGCCTAAATTATATATAAAAGTAACAGATTAGCTATTTAGATATGAATTATTTCAAGGTAACCCAAGAACTTGCAGTTGCTTGCGCGAGCACTTCGTTATACAACGAAAATAATGCACTACAACACTTCGACTTCATTAATTTGCTTCCACAAACTGACATCTCATCATAACTGACATGTAATCATATGTTACACCGACATTAACCACTGACATTTATAGAAATCTTGGAGAAATCACTTGAGATCACGCGCCACAAAAAATATTTTGCGTGAACCAACAATCAAATTTATCACACGCAGAAGATAATGTGCACATTATAGTGACACCTTAGCGTGCCTGACAGTGTGATTTTCGTACATTTTATTTTTTATGCGTCTAACTGTAAATACACCGTAAGAACTTATGAGCTTCCACTTCACATTTCTCTTAAGCTCCTTATTTATTGCCAATGGCTGATACTATTGCGCCATGCTCCATTGAACATGACGGCCATCTTAATTAAAACTTCGCATTCAGAATTTGATGTCGAAGGCGCGCCTGTAGAAAAGAGATTCTCGCGTTTGTTCGCACCAGTTCTGCGACTGAGCATTTCTGCGAATCTCTCGGTCCACATTGCTTTGCTGGAATGGTGTAATCGTACCGGAGAATTATGCTATCCAAAAGGCTGGCGCGGATTCCCTAATTGAACATCTTATCATCGTGAAGTCGCAAAGCCGTCTCCGGTAATTTCTCTCTCTTTCTTATTGCCGAGGAACCTATACCCATCACTGGTAAACAGAACCACGGTAACCCGACGAAGTCTATCGCGAGGCCACACAGGGCCCCATCGGCAGCAGTCTATTCTCGTCCGAGGCGTGCTTCCCGGGAAGGCGACTGAGCTAGGGAGGGGGGGGGGGGGGGCAATGGGCGGTAGTGGAAGATGCCGAACATGAAGAAACCGCGTGCGGCGATCGGGCACGGGTCGGAGCGGCGCTCCCGCAGACTGACTGGCAGAGGAAATAAACAAAGCTCGCCCGACCGAAGGCATGCGCCATAGGAGACGGCCGGCAGTGTTCACGACAGAGGAATTCAGGGCCGGGCAACTATACCAGCGCGAACGAAGCTGGTCATCCGCGCGAAGCAGCGCAGGCATGCGCTCGCCGCGTTACCCGGCGCGCTGCGCTTGACTTTTCGAGGAAAGGCCGGAGAGGGCCCCTGTTTTGCGCAGAACGACGTTGTAAACGTTAGCAGTTTTGCAGGACTCGGGCATCTCGGAGAAAAAAAAAGGGTGCCCCGTCAGAGTGCCGTTGGAAATACTCGTTCCAAGTGCACGGTAATAAACAAATTCTCGCTGCTTGCGGAACGCTTGCAAAACGAAAGCTCAAATAAACACTTTTCTAAGTGGGATCAGGCGGTGAGCTAAGAGCGCGGAGGTGAGTGGAAGAAAGCAAAAAGAATGGGAGCTCGTTTTCTGGAGGCACATTTATCTTCTCGCAAGTCTTTTCTTCTTGCGCGGGGAGGTTTCGGGGGGGGGGGGGGATGGGAGGCTGCCCTATAACTTTGCTCAAGGTATATTACTAAAAAGCACCATCAGAAAGCTTTTTGTTTCTTTCCTAGAGTATCTGTACATTATTTAAACAGACAAGTCGCAGTAAGAAATACCCAGTCTTTGTTTCACGGAACATCCAGTGACTGCTTTCCTGAAAACTGGTAGTATATTATTATTATTATGATATTAAATACAAAAACGTGGTTGTACAAAGAACAATTAGGGAAATAGGGAGGAGGTAGGCTAGCAAAAACGGGTATACATACTATTTAGGGGGGAGGGGATAGCACACAGCTAATAGACGAGTCACTCATATTTCGCCAATTGTGCGCAAATTATTGCTATAATTGGATTACATTGTTCAGCTCAGTTCTCGCAAATAATGTTCGCACGGGTAAAGTTAAGTGTACGAGCAGACAGTCATGTCCTATGATCTCGGTCCGCAGAGAGCACCTTCTGCCGCATTGCCCAAATGGTGCAGGCATAGAGTGCCAATGACGATTCGTTCACCTCTCAAGGTTTGGTGTTCCATCTAGCCTACTTATCAATCATCGTTAGTGACCATTTGCAGCCCTCGCGTTGTGCTGTCTGCCTATCCATTTGATTCCATTCCGAACTGTTAACAAACCTAACCTAGCACGATGGCCGATTCATCGTGCACACAGTGCTCTGGCGGTTACCGGCTGTTCCCATACTTTGGCGCCGCTATTGGGTAAATCTATCTGCAGGCGTAGTGCTCCTCCGTTTGTGAGCCTCTTGTTTTGCGACAGCTCATCCTTCACCCGGCGAGTACTTCGCACTCCGCAACGTTGAACATACTAGTAGACATTCTAGTAACGCCTTGAAGTGGCATTAGAACAAGGCCGCCGTGCTAGGCTCCTAACACACTGATATCTTTGCAGCTTCCAAACTTGCTCAACTTGCTCAGAAGGGAAACTGAGCAGACGAGTTTCTTCTCTCTTTTTTTGCGCATGATGCAGTCGTGCTCTTGCGATTGTTTTATCGTGTTAGATAGAGCCCGTGATCCATCCCGAATGAACATAATCAACTCTTCTTGTCTCAACGCAACGCAACTTCTCTGCCCGTCGCAGCTTCAGCAAGAAAGTAACGTGTTGAAAAAACGTCATAACGGTTGTAAGCACAGCCCTTGGAAACAAGATATATATTTGTCAGTGTGGCGTATTTTCCAATGAACAAGTCGGTGCTCATTTCAAAGTCATTATACGACCTTGTAGGGATTGGCCTTGTGGGATTGGCCAAGTAACTGTTGTTGGTGTCAGAGAATCTCAAACAGGTTTGTAAAAGAACACTGCTAATCTAAACTAACTCAATGTGTCTCCTAAGGTTTCCTTTCACCTAAAGAGGTGCATGTATACCTGCATGTACGACATGCACTGTTGAGACAGGCGAGAATGCAAATGTGGGGTATAGTGCATGATATATTTTATAGCTTCTCTGCAATGTACTGGTCAGAAATAAACTTTTCGAAGACAACGACAATCGGCTGCATAACAGATGTGTTTACTTCGGGATCGGATATTAAAACACTTCGGTAATAAAATTTGAATTGTCAAGAAGCAGCTTTGATATATCGTGAATTTTTTTTTTTGTTGGTTTTACATCCTACGGGAGTTGCGCTACCTTTATCAGTACATCGAAAATATGTGTTTTAGTATGAAAGAGGGCATCTTTGCTTGGATAAGCTTTGTACGGCTTCGCGTTTTAGAGCCGTGAAAAAAAAGGTTTTTGTGAAAAATCTTGCAAATTGAAAAAGAAAGATTTCGATTATAGCGACAGCCATCCGCTAACTAGAAACAATACCTGAATAAAGCTTTATAACATGCTAATTTCGAACAAGGTGAAGCCGGCACTTCACGAGCAATAAGGAACTCTTCAATAAGAATTATATCTAAGCACTGCAATTTTACTGGTGCTTTCAGTCTGCGCTAATGCACCCCACTTCAACTCTGCTGAAATTACTTGGAATTCACTGGAGTTACCACTCGTTGAACGCGCTTAGTTAACGCTGATGATAACTGCCTCCAAAACAGTTCAAGCAGCCTTGAGGGCCAAGCCGACGTCCGACGTCCAGCCATGTTGTTGCTTCTCGAAAAGGCTGAGCGAGCCTTACTCGGGGTCAGTGGCCCTGCTGTCATGAAGGTAATGCGCCGAGGTGAGCGGCTGCTGGCAAACGTCTGCAGCAAGCGATTGCCATTGGATACTGGGCAGCCGGAGGAAATCCTTTTTGCGAAGCAACGTAAACAAGCTGCAAATATTGTGCCATGTCTTGCTCGGCAGCAAGTCCTGAAGTGAAAGAAGGGATTATCCTGCCTCCCGGCATATCAGCGATAACGTCTCTTCTTGCTTTTCCTAATTTTTGCCTGCCAGGCACATCACCCCCCACCCTCGCCCCACTCAGACTTGCAATGCACTACGTTACAGTGTGCTTGCAGCTTATCTGTAACGTTGCCTTTTGAAGTTTCTTCCATGTGCGCGAACTTTCATCGCGTAATCGTGTGCTTCAACTTTCACCGACTAGAATTTCTCAGTCGACGAAAAAAAAAAAAAACAGGACAAGCACGGAATTTCAACGCAGCTTGGTGAAGTGCTTATGGCAGCGTTTCCTTCTCGCTCGCATAAGAGTAGTGCACTGCTGAGGAGTTACAGTCGAGGTAGCATTCATTTTTTATATATACATTAATACGCATTTCGTCCACGAAAGACAAGGCGTCAAAGAGTCATGAATGTTGGAACAGTTCACAGCAAAGGCAGGCGGTCAGCTCCCAACAGTTTCTAAGAGCTGTTTGACGTCGACCACCCTCTTTCACGTATAATGAGTAAGCTGTCATGGTCGTCTGACAGGGTCTGACATGTTCGCAAAGTAGTTCGCTTGCTTGAATGAATCGTAGGAACAGACATCTACCATCGTGACGCGCGGCGTGCTAATAGCGATTGTGGCCACACTAATAACAAACAATATACTCACGAAAAGAAAAAAAAAAGCCTTATAAGTTCTGCTAGAGGGCCCTTATTCAGAAAACTTTGCTTTAAGAATATTTTCTTGATTAGTTTTCCGGCGCCTGCCACTCATGACGGGATCAGTGTGATAACTAGATAATAGCTACGGCAGCGTCCAGTCTTCTAGTACTTACACAACATATAATTGTTTTTTTTAGTAGAAGCAAACAATTTCTTAGTATTCTTGCTGTTGAAAGGAAAACCGGAGTAAAGAACTATGACGGTCGGATGATACGATGTGCATTCTGACAACGATAACACATAGCGAAAACATTGCAACTTTATTTCTACAAGGTTGGCTGCAAAAAATGCAATAAGTAGGACGTCGAAAGCGACTAGTGGTAGGAGAGCACACTGCATGTGGAAAAGTACCAGAAACAAAAAGGGCAAAATAAATGGTTGTTTCTAGGTTATGTGTTGCAAAGAGAACAATGGGGATTTAGCGCAGTTCTTGGAATAAGCGGAACAAAAGCAGGCACAGAAGAGAAAACAGAGACCGAGAACTCAGGCGAAAAAAAAGCAAAAGTAAACTTAGGGATGAAGTTAGTAAAAAGTGAAACCGTAAAAAAAAACCTTAAGTTTATCGGCTCATCAGGAACAAGAAAAACGTGGGAAGGGATCCAAAGTCTGGCCTGAAAAAGCAGTTCCGCGTTTTCAAATGGCGTTCGGGGAATTTTCCTTACGATTCCTGACTTTCCTCTGAGACAATGACTGATGACCACGTACGTACGGCGCATTTATCACTTTGGATATGGGAGGGCAATCTCCATGTTTAGCCATTTCTTGAAAATTAAGCCCAGGCCGAGCTGTGATGTTATTTCCCAAATGCACAGTGGTGAGAGATAAAAAAAAACGTCTTCTCCAACCAGCTTTCTTCTGCATTCCTGCAAAGTTTTATTTGCCTCCTTCACCTACTTAGCAGATATTGGCTGCTGCTTCCTTGCTTATATTATACAACGTTGGTGACTGGATATTTTTCAATGCGTATCTTCCCAAATAGACAACTTGGAGCACTGGATATGCACAATTTGGCATGAGACACTATGTGAACGTCCTTGGCCGAACTCCCAAATGGATATGTGCGACAGTGTATCCGCATCACAAACACTTTCTGCGGAGTTTGTTCCTTGATCTACACTTGTGGCACTTAACTTGCAGGCTACTGAGAGAGTAGCTGCTCGAATAGAACAAGAGAAAAGCAATGACAAGTAGGCAACAAAAGTAGCTTAGTGCGGAACGAAACTTTGGAAAGAGCTACCAGAGTGCGCCTTGAGCGAGAAGCACTATGGTCGAGCAAGAGAGAAGTGAAGAAGCAGGAATGAAATGAAAACATTTCAGCAAGCATCGACGGCAGCATCGTTTATCACCTATTCACTCGTAAGCATGGGATCCCTCGAATTCTCTTTCTTGATCCCCTGAATTGTGTGCTATTCCAAACACAGCCGCGTACTAACCCTGTTTTCGTCTGGCCTACCCAGTGAGTTCAGGCTCCACAGTTCGTTATTTTACGAACTCTGCTAGAACATGTGCCCGGATTATTTCTTTAGCGCTAGAGAAGAAGCATTCTTTTTCGCACAAATAAAAGCGGCAGCTCCACTCCGTTGCTACACAAGAGCTGATACTGCTCCTCTTCACCGAAATATTATTCAGCCGAATTGCATTAATTATGCCGATGATAAGCCTGCATATGATGTAATTAACAATGCGTTTCAGTCCAAGTTCTTACCAGCGATGGAGGACATGGGTGGGGTAATCTTTAAAGAATGGTCCCTAAGAGGAGGCGTTGTTAACGCCTCGAAGAAACTTCCCCGTGACTAAGGTGATCTATCCCAATTTCCGACGCAATAGGGAGAGAGACTTGCCATCAGAGTGGCCCACCGGGCCATGATTCAAAATGAAATTACGATTACGGTTATCACTTTCGATAAGGGCCGCGAATTCCGGGACAATCCCTAAATTGTTTTTCAAGTTCTTCTCTGTTTGTTCCTTCCGCAGAGTTGTGATACAGCTGCAGCGCGATTGTCACTATTGATACTACCACTTTTGTTAAAGTATCGCTTATGTCGAGATTTCTGCGATCCTACTAACTTCATTTTAAGCGTTGTTTGCTGTGCGTGATGATCCTAAATAGAATGAGTTGTCTGGCGCGACTCACGTTGAATACGACCAACGCGGAGTCAAATTCTTGTGAGAGGTGAATTTAGCGTGACTAGTGTGGTCATTGTCTTAATGCAGTGTTCATATATTGCGTAAAGTACAAAGTAAAGTCAATCAATCAATCAGAAAGAAAATTCACTTGTTTTGGAAACACAGTCAGGGGCAGTTAGTAGAAGTAGGCCGCATGACTAGTCAAATATGAACGACGAATGGAAACAACAAAAAGCAGATGCAACAGTAACATAGAATAAAAAAATACAAGCGCTGAAGAAAAGAAAAAAAGAAAGACAAGGACGACATTGCGGCACTTTCCCCGGCTCTGGAGATGGCGACATGCCGACAACGTGCAAAGGAAATATTTGCCTTTGGCCCCTGAGCACGGCCTGCCTGCCGAATATTGCTGCGCGTTTGCCTGCGAAGCTAGAAGTGCCGCGCTTTATGACGTAAGCAAGTGTGAATGAAACGGAGAGGGGGAAAAATAAAGGGCAGAAGCGCGTGCTGGTCGCTATAGGGACCAGAACCATAAACCCTCACCGAAGTAAAGCACTCGCATCCGTGAGCCTTCCTAAGACGCACATCAAGTACCATCCACGCTGAGCAATATGTGTCGCGCAACCATTCGTGCCACTTGAGCCCACTGCCTTAGGAATATCACGTGGTTTGTGATGTTTTATTGGGCGTGTGGTGTTCTAAGATTACCGGAACAAAGCTTAGTGCGCCAGAGTTCACTCACGCCATTTACGATAGAGCGTGAGGCTAAGACAATTTCCGTCTGAGCGAGCGCCGCTTGGTAAACAGGCTGCCCCTTTTAAAGCTTTTTTTTTCCTTTTGTTCACAATGAATACGGCTACAACGGGCGAAAGACGACGTGTCGCAACAAGGCTTACTTTGCTTTGCGGCTTGACCAAGGCTAAAGCTTGCCTATGTAAGGCTATTGGTGGAGGACGCCAGGCAAGCCGCATTAAAGCAGCAGGCGAGCACATTAGCAGCCAACTCGAGTAGCAGCGCCTGCTCGAAGCTTGCTGCCTAGAACCAGCGTTCTACGATGGTTCAACTCAGCAAACTCAACGTTTTGCAATTGCGAACTAGGAACTGCGGCGGTAACTGTATAATTTCTATCTAGAATATTGATGTTTCGGAACTTGACCGCTTTAACTATTTCTATCTACTCCTTCTTCCATAAGTTCTTCCCCCTACCCTATTTACCCTCCTCTTTAGCATGGTTGAAGTATGTTTTACTCTTTTAGTTATTGTTGTCGCCACAACACCAGGAACTACGATCCGTAGAGTTGAGAGAACCTTTCAGAAATTATCGCAAGTGCCTGCTTCTTTACTGTGTTGGCAGGCTGTCTGAAAAGTATTCACCTCTGAACTAAACGACACTGAAAACATATTTTCTAATCGATGCTTTTGCCATTGCTTAGCGCGCACATTCCGCCGTGCTGAAGTGCAGCTTAGCTGTGCGTGGCAGCACAGTAGCGTAAGGCAGCTTCTACATTGCCTTAATAGCTACTATAGGTTAATACGCATATTGAACTCAAGGTAAACATGCACTTCCGTAGACGTGGTTACTCATTAGCCATCTACTTCCCCGGAGGCACGATCATCCGACGAAGCAAGCAATAATCGGGTTCCAGAGGAAGGAAGCGGGTTTGAACCCTCAGACCAGGATAAATTTTATGCGAAGCACATTACTAGAGCTCAACCCAGCTCCTCAGGCACGGCGGTGTCGCCTTCAATACCACGGGACACCGTGACGTCACGACAGAGGAGAAACGGGGCTCCAACTCGCGCCGTCGCTCGCGGCGTCGCAGCGGTATATAAGCAGCGACGCTTGCCTCCGCTACACACTCACGAGGTGAGATGCCTCCTGGAGACAGAGCTGCTCGTTGTAATGAGAAGCGAAGGTTGCGGCGTGCTACAGAGACTGATGAAGAGCGGGAAGAACGTCTGGCCAAGCAACGTGCTCAGTATGCGGCTCGGCGACAAGTTACTTACCAAGTTTAGCCACCAATATGCTTCGCATCTGACTAGGCTTAACCAAGCTAAGCCTCAGCCAATTTTTTGTTCAACTGCGAAGCTTTCTTGGAAATGCGTCTGGGTGTGCTTTCTACCTTCGTGCCACTCTCAGGCAGACGACATTTTTTTCCCCTTTTATGAATATTTCTGCACTTCACAGATTTTCGCGGAACTGGTTTGCCATAGAAAAGCTTCACGGAACTCGTTTGCCATAGAAAAGTAAGAACAATACGGCTGATGTTAGGGGCATCTTAAATGAATGACAGTTAGGTTAGAGAACTAGAGAAGCGCACATTCACACTGGACTAAGCAGTATAGACACAAGGCTACCTTTAGAAAAGTCTAAGAACGCCAAAATTATTATTGGATACATTTTTTATAGGCTGAGACCGCTTTTCCACCATGGCAGGCTCTATCAGCAACAAAAAAAAAGAGAGGAAGACAGCGAGAGAGACATGGCCAGGAGCGAAGAACACTCATACAAGTATTCAAAGTGACACTCAGCACAACTCGCATCCCTGTGGTGTCGCAGAAAGGCTAATTCACGATAGAAAGCTGACGTCATGTAGCAGTTGCAAAATCTGGCACATATCCCGGTAATTCACGTGGACAGAACAAGAGGCCACTAACGAATCTGGTAGCCTCTCGTATAACCTAGCAATTCACACAACCCTCCGCATAACGAAGACGAGGCTATTGTTCGCTCGTTTACTCGTAATGTTTATCTCGCTAATATGAAGGAAACTGCTTGACCATATTGAGTGAGCTACAGGGACCAACGCCTCCGTTGACCGACGCCAAAGGCGATGAAATGAGCCAGACAAGTTGGCCAATGCGTCGAGTAACTGCTGCTACGGCCAGGCAATGAAGGGAAGATAACTGAGGCGCCATCAAAAGGCACCGACAATGCTGCCACGAGTGAGAATACGGGAACAAAAGACCAGGGTGTCAGAAGGTGCAGACACGCCCCACGCCTGAACAAAAGGGAAGAAAAAAGAGTCCCTTCAACAGTGTGCCATAAACAAAAACAAACAATAATAATATATACGCGCGCCTGGTAATGAACGTTCTGGCTGTTTGCCTTCTGAGGGAGCCGCTCACTGGTAGCTTCCCCACGAGGGCTGTGGTAACAGTGCAATCATCTCGCGCAGGCACGCCGCTGAGTCTCTGCGCGAGAAAAACACAACACACACGTAACTTTCCGTGTTGTAATCACCGGTGTAGCAGCCGAGGCCGGTTTTTGGGCGTCAACGCACCTTGCCTGTGCATCGCTTCTCTACCTTTGTGTAGGTGCGCACAGTGGTCAAATGCAAGGTACAAAAGTGTATGCAATACATAAGTGTATAATGCAGCAGCGAAATTGAGTCAGCTCATTTGGCTGAGGTATCTTGCTTCGCATCTGCTTTTTCTTTAAACAAATATACATGGCACTCTTGGCGTTTATGAAGCAAGAATTCGGCGGCATAATGTGGTTTGGCAGCACAGCGGAAAGGACTATGTTGAGATAAAGAGAACAATGAACTGGTGCATTGGAGAGAACGGGATGCTAACCTTTATATAATAAAAGAAAGGAATGTCATCATCAGATACAATGATACGGTAAGCTAAAAAGTCATAAGGAGGACTCATATAGGGTTCTAAAAGAGAGTTCGAGTCTTGTCATAATTGAGACGTTACTTCATGATTTATCTTAGCTAACCTGGTCTTTATAACTTCACGTTGGAAAACATCCACATTCATTGGGCTTAACTTGTTTTCGCAAGAGCGAGCAGGTAGTCGATGCGAGTCGTGTGAATGCGATTGCATTACAACCACGCTGGGATGCATACATTACTGGAACACAGAGGAGACTCTTGAGAAATCTGTTCACTGGCGTACAGTGGCAAGTCAAATTACATGAACCCTGCGTTCCACGAAAAGACACCTTTTTTGGTTATTATTATTTCGAAGCCTAGGATTGAGTTCTACAATAAGCACTGTAGAAGTGTGCAGATCTCCTAGTTCTTGGCTAGGCAGCTGCATCCCTTCAACCACAACCGAAAAAAAACAACTATAGTTTCGGCACGCACTCTTCCGGGAGATATCGGCTTACTACTATGGTCTGGATATACTGAATGCTTTGGCTCGTGTGACCTTAAACATAGTGCAATTTTTGCCATATCAATGTGCCAAGTCTATGCGTAAGGACATAAAAAAATATAGGCGCCTGAAATTTCTGCAGAAGCACGGAATCGTGGTGTCAAACCATCCAGCCAACAAAACTAACAGGAGTTGATCTGAGTTAAACTCAAGTACATCAGTATCCCTTCCACAGCTAAGTGAGTGAGCAGCGGACATTATTACTGTGCAGATTAGAAACACGAATGCGCAGTAAAATATGACGCAGAATAATAATTAGAAAGCTGCTTTAAACTGCCGAAGCCATCCGAATGTGTACATCAGGTGCAACGCGACGGGCAACGCGACGGGCTGCAATTAAGAAATAACGAAAAGCAAATTGATTTAAAACAACGTGTTAGCAGCCACATAAATACGCAGATTGTTTCTAAGGGCAAATTTTCTGTTCCATTCAGAACTGAACTTACTTAGGTAAAGAAAATTTTTGCAAATATCTGGTGAAGAAGCACCGAACTACTTCTAAGCGCGAACGTAGCCATCGAAGAAAGTATCTCTAACCTCCACAGCGTTGCACCAGATGTATGAAACGGAGTATATTAAAGTTACTCCAATGAAAGCCCGACTAAATAAAGCGTCTCTACAAGTCCAGCTGCGGAAGTGGAGGGGGCAGGTGATGCAATGAATGTACAGTGTAACACCAATCTTTTATGCAATGAGGTCACTGTACTCTGTTGAAGAGTAGTTGTTTCATACCAAACAACTGTTGTAACGCACTTTTAAAATTTCAATAAGAAAAAAAAGGAAGATAGATAGGGCGGAACGCAGTCCAGCGCGTTCGTATCCCTTCATTCTCTATTGAAATTAAAGCAACGCGTATCGAGAGGTGGCGATTTCGCTAACAGTTGAGGGAGCAAAATTTAAAAAAAAAATTTAAATTGTGGCCTTTTACGTGCCAAAACCACGACCCGATTATTAGGCACGCCGAAATGACCTGATTAATTTTGACCACCTGCGGTATCGGGCGGCCAATGCACGGGTGTTTTGGCATTTCGCCCCCATAGAAATGTGGATGCCGCGAATGGAATATGGACTAGATGCACGCTAGTACAAATAAAGTGTCACCAAAAAACAAAACAAAGAAAAAGAAATTGAACTCCAAGCCATTGGGCAGCATCTGGTTTAGCAGCACAACGCCTAAGCCACAAGGCCACAATGGCGGGAGGTAATATTACAACAAACCACTTTTCCTTAAGGTTAATCGTTCACCAGAATTTTAAAGCACCATAATATCAATTTATTCTTAGTCGCCATTGCCTCTTTAGCGCGTTTCTCATTCTCTCTTTTTTGTGTGTGTTGCTCTTGCTTGACAACAATGGCTATTGCAATTCCTAATTTCTATTTTGCTAATTTTACTCCTCTCTACCTACGCAGAAGCAAAATGGCAATGCTAGAAGTTCGCCAAATTGTCAGAGATTCTCGAAGGACTTTCTGCTTAGTGCTCAAAACTAGTGGCCTTGCATCATCCGGACAACGCAATGCTCTACAGCTGACGCTACGCAACGCCTCACGTTCGTACGTGATGTAGTGTTGTCTATACTCAAGTATAGATGCCAGCCGGTAAGATTCTATGCGTGTTCTTGTTTCTGAAAGCGAAGAAACGAAACTTACGTAAAGCACTTTGGTATGGATGCGCAAACAATAGTAAGTTCACTTACGCAAGCAAGCACAGAAACTAATCTTGTAGGCTAAGCCAGATGCTTCCCAATGCCTTCCAGTTAGATTTTTTTGTGGCACTTTGTTTATGCTAACTTCAATCTGGACATTATCAATATATAGAAAGAAAATAGAAAGAAAGCGTGAGCTTTATTGTAGGACTGCGTTACCCCTTCACTTCGGCAGAGTTAAACAGCAAACTGTCGAGCCGGCCAAATCATAAAGAAATTGGTGAGGGGGTTCATTGTTGTGCATGTTAGACGCTGTTTTAACGTTAATGAGCGTTAGTTATCGCCCTGAAACTGCCTTTATTCAAGAAGGGCATTGAAGCGCGAGGACATTTTTTGTCGTTAGCGCTTCGGACGAACTTAACGCCTGCCTCTGTTCGTTCGAAGATTGATGTTTATGGTAGTTTGTGGTCACTACTATAAAATAAAAGCACCATTATGGTCGTGGCTACAGCTGAAGCATTTAATGGTCATTTTCAAATTTTTCGGTGAGTTGTACTCGGTTGTCATGTTGAAGTTCTTTTGGAGCACAGGCATGGGCTTCGTAAACCAAAATATTTCTTTGTACATTGAGTAATCGCTATTCCTTTCTCATCACCATAATTATACGTTTACCGTTGGTACTGTAATGCATCTCGTCGAGGTCGCATGCCATTTCTGCGGCGTACACAGTCAGCTTATATATATATATATATATATATATATATATATATATATATATATATATATATATATATATATATATATATATGTATATATATATTTATATGTATGTGAAGCTTAGGAGAATGATACATGTAATAAAATAGGAAGACGCGTGTGACGGAACCCCTATGCGCAAGCTGTTGTTCGACTGTCAACTGAGCGGTAACTTTGGCAGTCACTGAAATAGAAATTTGCCACAGGCTTCCCTCCTTCTAATCTTTGTCTCATTCCCCCTTTCCCCTGTGAAAGGTAGACAACCGGGCTCAGCATTGCTAAACTCCCTGCCTTCCCCTTATCCCTTTTCTCTCTCTGTCTTTCTCACACACATTCGTCATACTCTAATACATGCCATTAACTCGGTGCAGGGAGAGTGAAGTGCGATAGATTCGAAATGCACACCTTTTTAACCGCATATTGCAACACCCGGCGCACGTTTGCTCTGTCTTTTACTTTTTGCACGTATTCCAGGCTGTACTATTCGTATCAGTAAAGTGAACCTTTGCTATTGAGGGACACTTCGGGTCGGCGACGGGCACATTCAGGGACTATTTCAGCTGGCCCGGCGAGCAAGCTCAGAATGAACCAGTGGTGAAATGGCTAGGTCCCGCCAACCCGATCCGCGTCCGCTCTTTATGCAGGCGCGGGTATCGAACGCGGCCAGAGTTGCTCGTGTTTGGCACGTCGGTCACGTCCGTCGCGCGTTCGCTGTGCGCACATTTGGGGTGTGTGTGATTAGGCTTCGGGTCACTCGGTTCAGGGTCACCGATGTCCGGAAAGGACTTGGATAGCTACTAGGTTCGTTTTCGTAGAAGAAAAGCACCAGTATTCTCGAATGATCCAGGCGCACTGCTGTTTGCGAATGCGTGAAACACTGGTGGAGGTGGTTTTTTTCTACCTCCCCCCCCCCTTTATTTTGCACTTTATTCGTATATTTTCCATTGGTCCACTGTTCGGAGCTGGACGCTTCTCTGGAGTACTCGCTTGAGAAGCAAGAAAGAAAACTTACGAAAGAAAGCATTGCTAGATATTGTTTTAGGTATTATTTTCTTTCTCTTTTAGGCGTCTGTACATGCATTGCACAATAAATTGACGCGCTAGAGCATGAGCTCAGCAAGGCTGCATGAAAAAAAAACAGCTAATTATCTCTCTACGCCTACCGAATCAATTCTTGCCGTAAAACGTCCTGGAAGCAATCCATTGCGGCACAGATGCAATTACTTCGGAGACTACTATGGGCGAGTTAACTAAAGCAGCGCCCTTGGTCTATTGTTACTATGTACCGAGTCAATATTGGTAAAAGAATGTTGCAAGGCTGCGTTTGAATTACGGCTGTTCCTTGCTCATTTGAGGCAGTACCAGCAAATGGCCTAGTGCTTTTCGTTGCATTGTCAACGACGGCGACTCTTTCACAAGCCAATTGCAGTGAGGACGAAGTATCCTCTTACTACTACGTAAGAAAGTTGGGTACGGAAAAGCTAGTGACGCAGAAGGTCAATACACTCCCTAAAAAATTTGCACCCTTTAGAGCCTATCTTGTCCAACAACATTAATTTTCATCTATCTTGCCTGAACTTCATTAATTTAACATTCTGCACCAACTACTTTCCTGTCAGGAACGCAATGCCCAGCTGGCACACTCATGTTGTTCGGGACTTGAAAGTACCAAGAGCGCAGCAATGAAACAAAATGTATTGAAAAAAGTAGGTGCCAACAAGATAGAATGTTGGGACAGAGGATACGCACCAAAGGTTTAAGGAGTTTTAAGAGTGTGAGGTATATGGGGGACGGTTAGGCACTCTCGAAGGAGTTGCTCCGCAAGGCGTACCAGTTTTTTCGTGGATGGGTGAGCACGTTCTCACATTCCTAAAGAGAAGGTCCTAGCGTTACTTCTGCGATGTGTACACGGAGAAAGTAGCATGAGAGAGCAATGATATACAACAAAGTGGTAAGGGGAATTGTCTTCAAGTGAACCGAAGCTAAAAGCAGGATAAGTCTAATGGAATGATTATTTTCTTGAAATGTTATTCCTTTCGTTACCGCTCGCAACACCTTCCCGCTCGTCCAAGGCTTATCTCGGGGATAAGGCACGGCGATGCTTCTATGTTAATTCACAAAGGCCGAAATATAACCCCTGGTCACTGAACCAAACAAGAATCGGCACTTTATTTCGTCGCAAGATACGTTTGATTATGCAAAAAAAATGGAAAAGAAAAGAAAGGAAAACGAAGCAAGAGAAAACGTGGAAAATTAGCATAAAGGAAGAAAGGCAGAGGGAAGACATTTCTTTTGAATGAGGACGAATTTAGATATTGTTTGTTCATGCTTTTTCCAAGTGGTTTTCTCTGTACGAATTTCTTTCGTAAGGTAGAAACAGATAAAAAAAAATTTGAAGTACGAGTTTCGTTAATTGATGCACTCATCGCGTGACTCTGCAGCACCTACGCCTGAGAACGCAGGCGTGACGCAAAGTGGTGTCAAGGCTGACATCCCTCTGCCCGTAACCCGTCACGGTAGGGTCCGCGGGCGTTGAATATTTTAATAGAGACCGCCGCCGTTTTCACGATTCGTGCCGCTCTACTACACAGTGCCGACGCTCTTCATAGATGCCCACCGTGGAAATTATTCATTTCGCGGTTGCAAGAACGGCTCCTGCAGCCGGCGAGGTTCACCATGAAGCAGTGAGGGACAAAAGAACAGTCTCCACGAGGTAAAATTTCACACATCGGCACATACCGAAGCCAGCGGTCTCGCCAGTCCACGCATTCTGAGCAGATACCGCGGGAACATTATGTCTGGCTCGAGAGGTTTGTGTTTATGCACGTGGAGGCTGAATAAAGGGCGGGAGCGGGGGGGGGGAGGGGTTGAGAGGGGGTTAACTACTTTTTCAATATGCTTACCTAGCTTACACCTCACCTACCAATTCTTCAATTAGAAAAACTTGCACAAGAAATTATATATCGTGCAGAATTAGGATCATAACTCCCAAATTGCAGAATTAGCATGGCGGACTCAGCTTACCTTTATCTATGAAAGTAATGTTTAGCAATTATGTTAAAGATCTAAAGAAATTTCCTGGCAACTCTGTGTCATGAAAGTGACAGAGAGATAAAAAAAATTACGTACAGGCTATGTGCCTGTGGTACGAAACTATGAGGATTTAAAACTCTAAAAGAGGATGGCTTCCTACACCAATTTCAGGAGCAAACTCTGAAGCTTGCAAGCGTGAACGCCCTGTTTTGCCGACTGACATCTGTGTTACCTTGGGTGTCAATTTCTTGATGCCGGCACTAGTGATATTTTTTTGAGAAACTTACGAAAAGCTGATTCGTAGCACAACTGCAGGAGGTATTCAACTTGACCATCGCCAAAATGCACTCGTTGACAGAATACGAAACGGAAACTAGAATTCAGCATTTCGTTATTCTGACCGTCATCATCAGTATCAGCTTTGTTTGCTTACTATTTACCGCATTTCTCAAGATTTCTATGGAGTCGTTGGCAAAATAAAATGATGCAAATTTTATCATCGTCGTCAAGGGAGCCTGCTTTCTCTCAAGGAAAAATATTGCTTATAGTATTTTTCGTTTTTACGCCAGACGGGTGATGTATTTCACAGATAAACCTTCTTTTTAAAATTTTCAATACGTGCTACATAGGAGCAACTAATAAAAAACAATAATAAGATAGCAGTTTCGACTGTTAATTGAAAATAGCAAACACGTTTTTCGTTTTCAACTTTACCAGGGATATTGGTAAAACACATGGCAGCATAACAAGAAGCACACATTACACCAAATGCCTTTATTTATGCTTTCTTTCTTTTTTTTGTGAGTTTTACATAAGCTGTAAATTCGCATATAAAATTTGTCCGCCTTAGATGTTCCAATAAATGCCGTTTAGAGAACTCTGATGCCTGTTCTTCCTAAAGACTTACTGATATATAAATTTCGGCCTCGAATTTTTTTAATTACTGGTGATTAGGGACTTGAATGAAAACATTCCAGGTTCTAAATGAATACTGCTTTCAATAGCTACTAGAAGCAATTTTTTTTCTCAAATAAAGCAAAATTACAATTATGGCGGTAAAGCTATTGTTCCAGAAAATCCTTTTGGTGTTTTGCATGTATTTTTACAGGGAAACCGACGTTGTTGTCGAACTAATGGTTCCTCCCAAAGGCCTTCCATTATTGGCTGTCACTGCAGCGATTCACACCGATCCCTAGTATTCAAAGCGACCTCCTAAACATCAGCCAGTCATAAAATGCTCTTACGTAAGCAATGTTTCCTTGTATGAACGAACATGCGTTCGGTTAGCACGACAGGTCTGACTCTTATATTTTAGCTTTTTTCTAGCAATAGGTAATCGACACACGTAAAAAGAAAAAAGAAAAACAAAGAAAACTAGCGAAGTATGCTAATGCACAGGGCGGTAATGTTCAGATTCGCCAAGAAGTACTGTTATAATGGCGCGAACGCTCACTCTAAATGGAAGTGCTCTTAAGCAAAGACCGGCGAGGTGTACACCATAGTTGTCGCATCCATCAAGCTTGCGACACTGCCGAAAGACTTTTTTACACCGTCTTTTTCGATATATCAATCGTGCGGGACGCGCCACCACTAGTAAAGTATGGCGCCAATTCATGGCTTAACAACGAAACAATAATATGAGCGTTTCTCACGCTTGATTTTTCTGAGTGGTAGGCTTGTGATAATAATAATAAAAAAATAACGACATATGCCGCCAAACTTTGTCGGCTTAATGGGGCGAAACAAACTTCATAGGTCACTTGCTCTTCTGCCGGAAAACACAACAGATGACAAGTCGAACCGGCGGCAGCATTATTTATGCGATATACGTCACTTCAATCCATAGAAGCCAACGATGGATAAAGCATATTTAGAAAAAAAAAATGCGGCTCTGTGGCATTAACCTATCACGTAAATGACGAAAAGAAAACGACATCTGAGAAACAAAGATATCTTCGATAGAAAAGGTCCTAGTGCTGTGACAGAAATTTGGCACAATTTCGATAAAATTCTTGTTGCACTGGAAATATTGTCCCTTGTCATGGCGAAAAAAAAAAGTAAGATTCGCGTATCTCTGTTTATTTCTTCGTGTTACTTTAGTTTGAGAAACTTCTTTTTTTCTCACAGAGGGATTTATTCTGGTCTACCGACATTTCAAAGCGCCGAATGTACAACTACCAATACTGTGTGGTACTAAAACGTTAACCTTTCTTGTGACGCCTTAGGCGAGATGTTTGATGAAGTCACTTGCGGAATTAGTCATTGTTATTAAATTTCACTTGTTGAACCCGCATTTACGAAATGTCCAAGAAGTCTCACACGCTCGCTCAAGTAGAATTTGTAGCTTGTATTTTCAGTTGCCGTTTTGTTTTAGGTTCACTCGGCAGCAGTCACACAAATGCACCTTGCAAGTATCATTATGTTTATGTTTGATCTTACACATCATCGTGGTGATTAAAACTTAAATTGCGAAGCAATCTTAACTTAGTTACTGCTTACAACGTTTTACATTGGCTTTTAAATACGGCGTGTAAAATTAACTCTAGCGGCGTTATCTTCTTTAAGAAGAAAGTGAACCAGAACCCACAACTTTTTTTGTATAGCTTGCTTCCTGCCGAGCACGACTATCTTACAGGCAAAGCACGCTTCGCAGGGTTATCAACGTTATAATCGTTTCGCAATGTTAAGAGCGGTCGTGCTTTACAAGCACCGCTCGGGAAACTTGAAGGCAACTGAAAATTCACTTGCAGAGCACATTAAACAACTATTGTCTTGAAGTTTTTTATAGTTTAGGAGGAACTGTCGATGAAGAAACTCTGCTGCGCTTGAAGAGAAACGATCGAAGTAGCAAGACATACCCGTATTCTACTCGGTTAGCCAGCCAGAATTATCGTTCGTGTGATTATTTTAGAATTACACCCTTGTAGCAGTTTCACAGGGTCAAGTGATGAAATTCAGCGAAAACTACGACTGCTTGCGGTCATTCTAAAGAGACAATACTCCTACGTAGTAAATCAAACTTGCAGATTATGAAAAATAAAATGCCGCTTTAAAATTGAAGAGCAGAATGCAAGCGAAAATACAGAAACATTCTTACCTCTTATCACTTTCGCAGGTCGTGACGGTCACTTCGCTCTTTATCAGCTGCTAATGCGTGTAGCGCTCTGAACAGTTCAGTCAGGTAACGGATATCACAGCTTGCAGAAAACGTTGAAACAGTTCAGTGCGAGCACGCTTCACGGAACTTCTTTAGTGAAAACACGGAAACTAAGCTCTGAACGATATCCAGTGGTCGTAATGCTCGGCCAACGAATAGGAGCACCGTCGTGTAGGTCGGACGCGATCGAGTCACTGCGTTCACACGCTGTCACAGTCAGAGTCACACGAGTTAGCAGCCCCTGGACCACTGACCTAAAGCGTTGCGGCGCTCTCGTGGTGGAACATTTTCTCGGGTGAACTTACAGCATGCGATGACGTGGCGCTGCGCCTATGATGCTATAGACATGCAGTCCTACGGCTTCCGCCTCTTCGATGGGTGGTTCCAAAGTAACTGGGACAGCATATCTGCAGCCGTAGATGACTTTCTCGAAACTTTCGGAAGACAGTCGCGCAGTGGCAGCTACAAAGTGTCAAGTGCTTGGATAAATGCGATTCGGTGGTCCATCTTGGGTAGTACTGGCGCTGACGTAGACGCGCGGCTGTCGGCTCCGAGCCCCGGTAGCGTCGGACGAGGAGTAGGGCGGGAGAGCTCCATGAGCGCACCTTCGCTGTGCTCGACCGGAACACGACTGGCAACGTGCTCGGTTCACGCATGGACTTCTTATAAGCGCCGGGCCCCCTCCCATCCCGGGATGGATCGGACACCGACCCGTTGCCGGGGAAACGCGTCCCGGGTCCGCCGTCACCGCTACTGGAGCCAGCCTGGAGCCTAACGCCATCTCTCGGAGGCGAAGCCTAGCGCGCTGCGATAGATCTTTGCGGCTGCGATAGATTGATGCTCTCTCGCTGTTTTCCTTTGGTCGCGGCCTGTGCGTCAATATGTTTCTTGCTTCATATTTTTTTACGTCTCTCCTGTTCATAAGTGGTCAGTACCGTGCAGAATGAAGTTTTTTTTTTTTTTGATGAGGGGCAAATGCCTCACAAAGAAAAGACTATTGGGTTTAACGCCTGAAACAACGAGGCTCTGCAAAGGACAGACCTCGTTAAGATCTGACTCCTGTGAATTTACATGCCACTGCGTGCACAATTGTGTTGCTGTCGTTGTCTATAATAAACGAGTCAGTAACTAGCATCGTTATTGTCATTTTCGGCCAGCATATTCATACTAAAGCTGAGTAGTAGGTTCCGAAGACTTATCACTGTATTCAGTATTGGCTGTTTTTTTTTTTACTTCGCCTTTTTTGTCTCATTGATAGTGCGCTTGAGTATTAGTCGATTGATGCACTGCATGGTACGTGTGAAGCGTGAAAGGGGCAGTAATGAATCTTCGTCATCTGATAACATGAAATAATTATTAACTATTGGCATTCTTTCACGAGCATGAACTGCAGGCGTCCGGGTACTGAGTGCATCTCTCGGGCAGGCAGGCCTACCAATAGCTAAAACAGCCTCGTCGAACAGCCTTGTCGAACAAAGCAGAGCTGCCAGTGATACAGCATATGCCGTCTGAGTTTGTATATGGGCTTGACTCCACGTCAGTATTCTAATTACCCGCGCAGCCAAATAGATTAAGCAAATCGCCTGCGTCTTCTTCGCGTCATTTGTAACTTGTTTAATCATTTCTCTCTTTCAACCTATGCAGTCGCACCACATTAGCCACAGCGCTGTCTACTCCTTCGTGGCTTGTCAATTAAATTTAGTTTTTTTTTGTCCCTCCTTATTCTGTCTGCGCCTCCGTGCTGTGCTCCTTTTCGCATTCAGTTAGTTCACTCAAGGAACAGCAACTACCCAAACACGATGTCCCAGTAGAGCTAGATTGCAGCGGCGGGCACCGTGTACAGCTAACGTCTGGAGACCGGGACAGTGATCACGGTAAATGCTACTCCATCCAACAAAAACAACATTGGTGCGAAAAGCAACACTTATGGCTACACAGGGCGAGACTTTTCTCAAGGGTACACTTGTCTCTCATTAACAGCGTGGTCTCCAGCACATTGGCGAACCCACTAGCGAACAACGAGCTGAGGCTGTAACCACGCCGGGGCTTCGCTGCTAGAGGACTTGTCGTGGAATCGCTTCCGCTGGCAGTCCTTGGCAGCATTCCAAAACAACGACCGAGGACAACTGTCCCTCACACTGGCTCTGTATTGTGTTATGAAGCACAAGGCTACCGTGGCCTGACGTGTACCATGCAGGCTTCTCTGGAGTGCCTGTATTTTCTTCATTAATTCTTCCGCATTATGTTTCGGTATGTATGTCACTGCAGTAAAAACGAGAGGTATTTCCTCTTGTTGTTCTATATTGTTACGAAAGGATGAGAGAAGAGAGAGGAAGAAGAAGATCGGAGATGCTGGCTGCTGCGTGTTGTTGGTGGTCAGCCATCTTAACTGTTCTGACTCATCCTGTATATATATTGTAAATATAGTTTTTATGTACTCGCAACATACCCGTAACGATATGAACCAAAAATGTTCATTTACAAAAAGTAGCCTGCTGGGCTCTACAAAATTAAACTACTCGATGAACTTCTAAATTTTTGGTGGTTTAACATGAAGACATTCCTCAGCCCTGCCACTGTCAAGCCTTTAATTCTCGGAAGTTACGCGTTCTTTGCACGCAAAGTGTGTTCCATTCCTAAGTGTCGAAGCTGCGTTGCTTTTTTTTTTCTGCATGTCTGAATCCTCTGCCTCAACGTGGCTCTGTAACTATACAAATTGGACTGTGCCTTTATTTGTACTATTCTGCCTGTCTTAGTTGGTGCTGTCGGATAAATTATATTACGTACTACTGATATCGCCTTCCTAACCATCTCAGCACTCTTCTGACGTCTCCGTCTCCCCGCGGCTATGGTGCCATAGTAAAACGCGAGAAGGCTTGAAAAGCTGCCATCACGGTTGGTCTCAGCATATACTTTTGCCTACGGCACACGAAGCGGGCAAACGTAAACGTCAATCTATCGATCCGACCAGGCGACCGCGGAGGCCTGACAAGAAGTCGATGCTCGCTTCTTGGCTGAGCAGTGAAGTAGGGTTGTTGTCAAGGCCAGCAATGCTTACCGCTTTCGGTAGGTACACTGCACTTTTTTTACCATGTCAAAAGCCAGTGTTTCTGAAAGAAAAGAAAGTTTGGTTGGCAGTGCGCATTTTTTTACTCAAAATGTTCAGATGCCCCTAGACCCTGGGTGGCTGTTTATTTATTCACGGCAAGGTTCGTAAAGCTCCGATTATTTGTTCTTTTTTTATTTTTAGGCTTTCTCTGTTGTAGACATACGTTCAGGCACCGTGCTGAAAGAAGTTTGGGAACTCATATTAACAGCACGGGCCTTTCGGTGGCTGTTAAGCACTGAAGCAATTTAATGACACATCGTACTGCCATCACCGAAAGGCATGTTGTAAGAGGTGTGTGCTAAAGTCCGGATCCTTTCCGGCCTTTTTCTCTGGACACGGTGCGCCACCTAGCAGCGCCGCCCCAAACTCCACGTAGTGGTGCGTGTGCGAGTTCAAATAAAATTGTCCGTGTATACATGACGCAAGTTACATTGTGCCCAGCTACAAACAGTTTTTAAAAAGTTATTTATTTTGGTGGCATTGAAGAGCGGCATATATATGCAGTGACTAGTCACTAGTGACAACTAGTGACCCAACTTGACGTCAGAGGAGCTGACTGAAGAGCGGCACATACCCAGTGTCAAATAACTAGTAACCCAAGGGGAGAGAGAGAGAGAGAGAGAGAACATAACACAGCACACACACATCGTCCATTAGAGTCCATCAATCTGGCATGGTACGTGATATCACTGTCACAGCCGCTTGTCCTTCTTCCCCATCTTTCACCGCCCCCATCCCTCTCCCATGTGTAGGGTAGCAAACCGGTTAAGCTAAACTGGTTAACCTCCCTGCCTTTCCTTCTCTACTTTTTCCTTCCTTCCTCCCTAGTAACCCAAGTTGGTCCAACCATTGGTTTCAAAACCCGGTTCCGTCAGCACCACAGCAAATGTTCTTACCCCTTAGACGACGTTGTGACCCAAGCTGGTGTGGAACGAAAACGGTTAGATCCGCACATGAACAGGTACGCCAATGTGCATGAAAGAGCCCAAGAATGCCTAATCGCATTAAACGAGCTACAAATCCCGGCGGATTAAACATTCACGCAATAGTAGCAAGAGCCACGACTGCCAAAACTACAGTCCTTGAATTATCGAAAGAAGAAAAGCGTCCAGCTTTTCTCGCTAAACGCATCGCTTGTCATGCCCATGGAATGCATGTCTGGCATCACGGAGCCCTTGCATACAGCTGGCTCTTTGCAAACGATATCATGTGCGTCTCTTCCCTACGTGATGGTTATAAGTCAGGCATCGTCTTTTTCTTTGCGTGTGCATAAGTGCGCACGTGCGTGCAGAGGCGTGTTCGTGTAAGAGAGGGGCCCTATCTGGGCTTTTGTTTGCCTACCCATAAGCATAACCGCGTGTATCTTTAGTCTTCCGTTCTGTACGTCGTATTTTTGTCTCGACAATTCTTTTTCTAAGAGCTTCATTGCTCCGCTCCGCATGTTTCGCTTAACATGTGATGGTTACGGCGTAGGTTTGCAGCGTAATGTTTAGGTGCCTACGTATCGTGAAGAGCTATAACGGTGCTCCTCAAGCGTTTCCTTTCTTATCTGTGTGAGTCTAGAGAACATGTAACGCCGGTCTGCTTACAAAATGGTATTTTTTTTCAGCAACAGAGGAATGTTTCGAAACAGAGAGGTATGGTTGTGTTATTCGATCGCTAAAGAAACAGAAAAACGTTTGTTACTCGTGTTTTTTTATTCGTATTCATTT
The DNA here is from genome assembly GCF_038994185.2 of Dermacentor albipictus. Classification (NCBI taxonomy): domain Eukaryota; kingdom Metazoa; phylum Arthropoda; class Arachnida; order Ixodida; family Ixodidae; genus Dermacentor; species Dermacentor albipictus. Next base: position 138,677,696 of record NC_091822.1, on the reverse strand, counting down.
TGTTATATGCAAGCGTGTGAGCAAAGTTGCTAGTTCTGCTCAAAGTGCTTTATTTTGCGGGCACTCCTAAAAATAGGATAGTAAGAAAGCTCCTTTGCAAGCGGAGCACGTGGTTGGGAGCGAACAACGTGGTCGCTGTGTGGATCTCTGTCAATAGCTAACCACGACCCGCCGCACAGTGTTACGTCAGAGCGAGGCTTATGCATCGCGTTTCCACTGTCATTTCGCGGCCACACGCATGAACAGTTTAATTCTAGCTTTTTTTTAACCGTGTCCGCTGTTTCCTTGTAGTGCTTCAATTATGAAAATCACACTTCGGTCATGCACGTATTTTTGCATTCTCTATTTCTGAGCCACATCGCGCCCACTGAAGTGTTTCCGAGAACGAAATTTCTTTTACGCCACGATAACATGTGGCTAAGTTCAAGGGATGATAATGAGGTATTTGCACGCTGCTTCATGATATTACGGGGAACTGCTAGAATCCCTCGTGGGGTAATGGTTTGGGCGTTCCTACGAGTAGTCCGCGTCTCGAATTCGCCGACTGTTTACTTCCAAAGTGCCAATATTGGCCTAAAGTTTTTGAGATGTGGTTATTGAGGTTCCCTTAGTTATTTTTTAATTGTCACGACGCCGGCAATGCATTTCCTCTGCATGAAAAGTGGTCGCCTTGATGCATTTGAAGCTGCGTCTATGTAACAGGTCTCTTTGCCCTAGACAGAATCAGTGTGCGAGCGTTCCGTCGAAGCCACAAGGCGAATTTGGAAGACGAGTTATGAACAAGCACAAAGAAGATTGTGCAGCGTGCAGGGATCGCAGTAATTTTCTCAGCCCCGGAATAGCTGTCAAGGCACTGTAAGCGTCTAAAGGCGCCTAAATCACGTCAGAGTTGTTGCTCTGCCGGGCACAGACAACGTTTTGTGACGTGCACAACGAATGTGGTTTACGAAATTCCCCTGTCTTGCGGCAGCAAATATGTTGGACAGACAGGCTGCTTAAACGGTCGTTTAAGAGAGCACTGTGACAACGTCCATAACACTGTTCAAGGCCACTTGGGCATCCATAGCCGGGACTGCGGCTGCGTGCCCCTCTTTGAAGATACGGAAGTTTTTGTGAGACACAGCTCACAGCTCACCCGGAAAATAGTGGAACCTGATTTCATCAGAAAACTGGGTGGTATGTGCGTTAGTGCCTCCTCTGTCGCGCTGACTCCTAGTGAAGTCACGTGTCTAAACAGATGAAGTCATAACGTTCATTTCTTTTAGAGCGCAGCTCTTTGGCGTCCGTTCCTGGGTTTCGCGTCGTCGTCGGCGTTGTCGTCGGCCTCGTAACCAGCTCCGCCCCCCTTTCATCCCCCCAGCGCTAGCAGCGACCGACTGATACCGCTGGATGCCGCTGACGCCGCTAGAGAGTCAAGATAACGTGACTGTATAGAACACCGTCGCCGCCATGCAGAAAGAGGAGGAAAGGGTCCCCCCCCCCCCCCCTGTTCTTGTGTGGCGGATAGGGTGCTCTTCAGTTGCCGACGCGCCGGTTATTTCACGTAGGCCCCGGCACGTCGACGAATACGTGACCACCTTCCCACGGCTAGACCTGGTTCTTAGCGCTGCGGAAGCGAGGGTATCATATTGTTTGTGCCGGCATCGGCGGCGTTGTCCCTGAAACCAACTCCGCAGCTGAGGTTGACTCACTATCGGCGTCAGCGGCATCAGTCAGTCGCTGCTATCTCTTCCCTCCTCCCTTTATCGTGTTGTCCGCTTGCTGCGCGCGCTTCTGCCCCCATCGTTTGCCGCTGGGTGTACACGCCGCCCCCCTCCCCCCTCTTCCTGCGAGTCTCCGGTTGTCAAAGCGCCGGCTCGAACTTAATTCCTTCCTTCGCTCCTCCTCCAATGCAACCCCTGTGCGGTGGCAATCAGAGAGCCAGATCGGTGGCGGCGGATCTGTATATGTGCACCGCCCGAGCCGAAATTGCCGCTGCCGTTCGCCCTGTGCGGTGGCAATCAGAGAGCCAGATCGGTGGCGGCGGATCTGTATATGTGCACCGCCCGAGCCGAAATTGCCGCTGCCGTTCGCCACTGCGAAATTATCTATCAGTTCTTTCTGAGCCATGAGCGAGACGACCGATGGAAGTCCTCCGTCTGCTGCTGCTGCTGCTGCTGCTGCTGCTGCTGCTAAACGAGCTGCCAGAGCAGAGGCCCAGCGCCGTCGCCGTCAGAAACCAGAGGTGCGTGCCGCCGAAGCAGAAGCTTACCGCCGCCGCCGTCGAGATGATCCAGGAGTACGCGTCGCCGAAGCAGAGGCTAAGCGCCGCCGCCGAGAAGACCCTGCCGTTCGCGCCGCCGAAGCGGAGGCTCATCGCCGCCGTCGAGAGCAACCAGCAGTAAGCGAGGCTGAAGCAGAAGCTCATCGCCGCCGCCGAGAAGACCCTGCCGTTCGCACCGCCGAAGCGGAGGCTCATCGCCGCCGCCGAGAAGACCCTGCCGTTCGCCCCGCCGAAGCGGAGGCTCATCGCCGCCGTCGAGAGCAACCAGCAGTAAGCGAGGCTGAAGCAGAAGCTCATCGCCGCCGCCGAGAAGACCCTGCCGTTCGCACCGCCGAAGCGGAGGCTCATCGCCGCCGTCGAGAGCAACCAGCAGTAAGCGAGGCTGAAGCAGAAGCTCATCGCCGCCGCCGAGAAGACCCTGCCGTTCGCCCCGCCGAAGCGGAGGCTCATCGCCGCCGTCGAGAGCAACCAGCAGTAAGCGAGGCTGAAGCAGAAGCTCATCGCCGCCGCCGAGAAGACCCTGCCGTTCGCCCCGCCGAAGCGGAGGCTCATCGCCGCCGTCGAGAGCAACCAGCAGTAAGCGAGGCTGAAGCAGAAGCTCATCGCCGTCGCAGAGAAGACTCTACCGTTCGCGCGGCCGAGGCCGAGGCCAAACGCAAACAAAGGCTCGCAAACAGCTGCGCTCAAATTTCGCATTAGGAAGTAACGTAATCGTCGGTAATTTTTTTTTCAAGTGACCATGTTCTTAGTACAGTGACTTGCTGTTTGAACACCCCTTGTGACTGCCTTTCATTGACTGCGCATGCCCCCTCTTGTGTGTGTATATATATATATATATATATATATATATATACACGATGTGGCAAGACAATAAAATATTGTTGGAAGTCAGCGCTGTGTATGTTGTCTCTCGCGGTCGTTGTCCTTCTCGCTGTACGTTATTTTTTATGAAACTCTGTGATTCGCGAACAGGTGTCCTAATTTCCTTGCTTTTGCAAAATCTTTAAAATCGTTAAATCGTTAAAATTATCGAACCATGACCTGTGATAATCAATCATCCCTTCCGAGATGCCACAACCGTAGCACAAGGCGCGCCCTAATTTTGGGGGGCTTTTAAAGAAAGAGTAAATTAGGTCACTGCAGCACTCTTTCCTCAAGATTTGCCTTTCAGAGCACGATCAAGGGAACGGTGCTTCCTCACCGAAACTTTAGCGGCAGGGGGGCTTGTGCGTTACGAAACCATAAAAAGCCAATACGGATTCAAAGAAGCGCATATGAAGGATCGTGGAAAAAGATGTGAATGGAGAGGCATGTGTTTGCGACACCACAGCAAAACAAGAAGGCTCGTCACCAAAGAGACAGGTCACAGAAAGACGAGATGCGGCGAGAGTCGCAAACAAGCGCAAGAATGTGCCAGCATAGAATTCCTGTATGTTTGTAGTCTGCCGTCCTAGTTCCCAGTTTTTTGGCGTGCAAGAGCGTCAGTGGTTTCCCCGAGGCGTATGTAGGTCAGAGCAAGAAGAACACGCCACCTCGCACGCGTCGTTGCTGTTTGCCGTCACCCCTCACGTCATTTGCCCTGTAAACGCTCCTGACAGGCTGCTCACTGTCAGCGACACGTGCACAGCTAGCGGCAACCTGTTTGCGAAGTTCAAGCGCAAAATACGCGAATTGCGTGAAAAATGCGAAGAATTTCAGCGAGGCGGGTCGGTAACGCCTTGGAGCTCAGTCCTTCCGTCGAACACCCAGAGCAATTTCCGTTAGAAGGGCCTATTTCTACCCGCCTACAGTTTCAATTCCTGTTGACGAGTTCTAAAGCTGTTGGCATCGAGGAAATGCCAGTATCGCGTCCAAAGATGCCACGAGTATTGGGGATTTTTGAGGGAGATATGCTGGAGAAACATAAAAGCAAAAAAGAAGCGCGAGATGAGATGAAAAAAAAAGCTCTTCTGAAAAATAGCGAGGCTACGAACTCGGAATAATCAGGTCTTTAAATGCAAACATCACAGCCATCTATAGGCTTAAAGATCTGCCAAGCTTTATAGCAAATCGGTGAGCTCTAGGGGGAATGATGTGCCTCTGACAGGAGTATTGTTCAGGTCTGTTTCCTTTGAATGCACGCCTGATATACCTTTTATTTATCCGCGAACTCCCTCGCAGGAAATTACAACCTACAGTTCATCGGATGAGGAAACGTGAGGCTAGAAAATTACACATGGAGGAGTTTACTAAGGAGGATGTAAAAATGAATCATATGGACAACATTTACAGTTTTGGTTGTAAGTGGAAGCAAGGAGTAGAAAGAAGTCTGTTTGTTCCATGAAACTAAAAGGAACTGTATGTTTTTGGAATGCAGTTGGCGAAGTTATTCTTTATGAGTATTGTTCGAATTCTACAGTGGCATAACATCTAGACTACAGTGGCATAGCCAGAAATTTCGTTCAGGGTGGGCTCACGTTGCAGCCTGGCCTGTGCCTTTGGATTCACTTGTCAGAAGTTGCGGCCTTCCTGTGAGGGTCAAAAACCAACTGGAATTCCCTCAGGTTGCTTTTTTTATACATTACCAAGGACAACGGCGTATAATCGCAGTCTATGTCTTCATCTTCGCTTAGCTGATAGGCGAATTTCCTGTCTTCGCAAAGGCGATTCTGCGGCACTCATGCGCCTAGGAACGCGCTGTCGGACATATTGCTCGTGCCGGTGTTCTTTGCTACCTACCGCCCCGGTAGGGGTAGATGCGCTGAAGAACGCAGCGAAACCACGCGATATTGTGCGTGATCCTTAGCACATAGGTATCCCATGGGATATATGCTCTTTGGACAACAGCACAAAGTATCAACACAGCACTGATTCTTCGAAGAAAACGGAAAATTATATCTCACCGAAGAAGCAGCGGCCGTTCGGTGCGACTTTTTCTTCTTCAAGCGCGCCGTCTGCCATTTCGCGCAAGGCACCCAGAAAGGCGGAGGAGGGAGTCGTCATACTCCGGGTACGAATATGTATAGCGCGGCTGAGCGCCCCCACGCGGGCCTTATTTTAAAACCGATCATCGTTGGGTACAGAGTCTAGGTGCACCGTGGGCTGATAACTTCGTGTGCGTTGTGTCCGCTCAGTTCACGTTGAACCGGGAGGCAGCACGAGTTACGAAGGGCAATTCGCTCGCTGCTGCTGCAGCTCTTTCTCACGCAAGCTTTTTGACATCGAGTGTCAGCGGTCATCGAGTGAAATGTGTTCATGTTTGCCTGTGCGCGCGTGACACCATTTTTGGTAATTAAGTCAGCGAATGCTCACGAGTTTATACGGCCGATAAAACTATTATCCTTATTTCGTAGGGCTACCTAAATATTTGCTATAACAATTGATGCTTTGCCTTTAGGGCGAAGCTGCGAGTTTTATAAATTATATTTTTTTAATCTTGATTGGAAAAGGAGATTCTCAGCGCTCATTCAGTCAATGTTTTCGGAAAGTATAAATGTTTTGGATAAACCACAAAGCTACAGTTACCAAGTTCCTTGTGTGTCCCTGGCTATCGCTCTCACAAATTTAAATTTTACAAGAAACAGCGGTGCTTTAGAGACTTTTGATAGCTTTGAGGGGCTTTCCTTAGTATATGACTTCTCCTATAGTTTTTTATTTGTTTCTAAACAAACTTGACTTTTAAGTATACCCTTCTTTACCAGCCACAACACGTAGCCCTCTATCGAAACTAAGGACGTAGGAGGCTCCTCACTGCCCATCAGTCCAGAAAGCCACATAGGTGTTTCTCCATGCGGCATCTGAGTCAACAGACTTGAGTGCCCTTCTCTAGACACGCTATCTTTCATCTAATGCATGGAGTTAATCTAAACGCCTATTTTCTGTCTATTTCACTACCCTATCTGATCCTATCCTATTCCTATCCTATCCTATCCTATCCTATCTCCCGCATAATGGGGTAGCAACCGGGGAAAAATCTACTGTTTTTCAATGTTCCTGTCTTTATCACACAGTGCATGGAGTAAGCTGATGTGACTGCTCCCGACTATCTAGGCCCGACTATCTAGGGAGCAATATATGTGCGTCCAATATTGCTCGCTTCTCTTATCTCTACTGACGCGCAAGTAAAGACCTTTATCAAAGTGGGATGGCTTCCACGAACATTTTATAATGAAAATAGTAACGAATTTAAGAAAGTGTTCTTAAATTTTCCCTAGACAACTCCTAGTCCTCACTAGAATGGGTTCTTGAATTCGTTATTATTTTCGTTACTAAATGTTCGTGCAATCCACCACCGGTTTTCATTTTCGCCTATGTTTATAGAAGCAGACACTCGCACAGTCAAAAATTCTGCTTATTTCCCTCAAAACACGACAGAGCATGCCAAGATAACCACCAACGCTTCTTTCCGCAGTTTTGGAGCATACATAAAAAAAAGAAAGATCAATAAATGCAGATGTAAACGTTGGGTCGTACTAAATTTGGCGCTCCCAGATTCAAAACATTTACCCAAGAAGGATAGGAGGCCGAACACAAATCAGTCACAGATCAACAGCGCCGTTCGCCATCCGCATTACAATCAACAATTCACAAACAAACATTGAACGCGCGTTTGTTGCGAGTGTAGGGAAAGAAAAGGGATGTACTCCTTTCTGAAACATGGCTACGAATAGAATAATGAGGAATATATTGCCGGCCTCGATCACCAGACGACGCCCGCCTGTTGCTTTAATCGACCACCGCCAGTATAACAACAAAGAACGAAAGCAGAATAAACGAGACTATAGAAACTTGCTTCGACGTTTCTAACTACTTTCGCAAGAGCGTTGTCGAGGAGACGAGACGCAAACTATACGTGCCTTGCAGGAGCCCTCCATCACAACATTCTTTGTGCAGCGTCGTCGTCGGCCGTTCGAATTTCAGTCTGTCACTCTGGTTCGCTGCAGAGCCCGGCCTCGTGCAAGAAAAATTAAGCAGCCCTACAAGACGGGACAAGGGGTATGCATGGGAACCACGACAGTATCCTCACTAGGCTAGAAAAGTGGTCGCGCGCGTCACTCAAAGCAACCGGGTCACTGGGACGACGGTAAATTTGCGGTATCCGGTTCGAGCGAAGCGGAGTCAGCTCCTTGTTAGCGCTCCGACACGCGTTGAACAACATGGAGAGTCATGTGACCCAGCCGCGCATCTTTGTTTCCCCCGAGCGGCCGCCTTCGACGCTTGATTCACGGTGTGTCGAGCCAGGCCGCAAGGATCGCTGCGGTACCAGGCCGCTGGTAATTGTAATAAGATGCGGCCGCGAGTCGCTTGAAAGACAGGCCCGATAAGTTGTCGGTGTAAAAAAAAAAAATTGCCGTGCGACGTATTGAGAGTACTTTGACCACCGCGTCTGCTCGTCGTGTCCCCGACCCTAATTCGCGTCCCCCTTCGGTTTAATTTCGGCGTAGACGCGCGGACCGCGCGTGTGTCGCCGATGCCATGGCCGAACGGGTGAACGGATAACGTGCGTCGAATATCGTTTATTGCGTGGCATGCACGCTGTGAGAGCGGCGTGGTGTATCGCGGCGGGAGGGCCGGACGATCAACTAGGGACCTGCCTGGAAGCTTTCCATCCAGCCTGGCACGCCAGAACACGTAGGCCCGCGAGCGGAGAGAGCGTCTCTCGGGGGTATACGCGGCGTGCACGCCGATGGCCGCGCCACTGGTGGCGGCCTTGCGCAGAACGCATGGGAGAGGAGCGAGCCGCGCGCCGTAGCACGCCGTAGTTTTTTGCGTCGCTGATAGTGCTTCGCCGTCTTATTTGTGTTTTCAGAGCAAAATAGTCAACACCCTTCGCATGTGCGGGATGGCCAAAGCTTCCGAAGAATGTCGAAGAAGAATTGTTGCAGGGTGGGGGGCTCAAATACCGGCGAAAACGTGCCGGCGATACGGTTCTAATTATTCCCCGCAAAGCCTCATCAGCAGGAGCAACGGTGACAATGGATCGTCGCTTCGGCGCGAAATTTCTTGTTCTCATCCTTTCCTTTGCGCTTCGGTGTTTTTTTCTTTTTTATTATTATTTTTTACTCGAGTGTAGTTAGACGCGTAAGCGACGAAGTTCGTCTGCAGTGCAACATGCGGTTTAAAGGCATTTCGCTAAAGTTCGGAATGCCGTTTGCCGCTTATATTGTTTTCCGCTTCTTTACCGCGTTGGGCTAACTAGGCTGCACGACTGCACGAGCGCATTGTATTGTATGTTAAAGCTACAGAAGTTTGCAAGAACTGAAATCGTTAGTTTTATGTGGCCCGGTAAATCCTCGCGCCAGCTGTCATGCACTTCATGTTTTTACATCGATTTTATGCATCGCTTCGCACATGTTTAACTGTTGCTAGTTACTTCATGCATAACTCTTGATTCTTTTGAGCTGCGAGGTTTTCACCCTGCCTCGTTTGTAAAGGGTATAAATCACGCTGTGTCTTATCGGAATGACACCAAGCAAGTGCTTCTTTAACAGCTTTATTCATTTCGCCCGAGGGCATCTTAGATATTGTGTCTTTTTGGGAAATGTGTTTAGAAAATAGGTAGCTCAAGGCGAGAATTGCTAATAGTTGCTGCATATGGTATTTTTGTTACATTTTTCGCTTATCCATTTTTCGCTGAATAGTTCGCGTCACGTTTGGTAAGTCATCACACCTTGATGCTTTCTGAGCAGATTTAACACGCCGAGTGATTTGTTTGTTTCACAACGTAGTCGCTTCTTGCAAGTGAATTTTGTACTCAACTGAATTATTTCTTATTATGCTTACGCCGCATACGACTAAACACGGCCTTGCCGCCAGCGCTGGATCTAATTTGACTGGCGCTGCTCTGCCTTTAAATATATCATGTGGCACCTCTCTCTAGTAACATTTAAAAAAACTACTGCAAAGTTAGTCAGACTATAGCTTTGTACGTTTCCAAGCAGCTCCCTTAGGGAATTTAAAATTGCAAAAACTGCAGCGCGAATGGCAGTTCATCGGCGGTACAGCGCTAACACGCGCTTTTATTAACCCGTGCGTTTGGTGGCTTCGTTGACTATATAGTGTACGCGTTTCTATCAATAAATTCGCAATTATTCTTCTTCAGGCGACTTTCACTACGCTTATTCGGCGGCGTCACATGTATTCATCGGCAGAAAAATCACAACGGCATATGCAGACATCGCACCGTGCGGATTTGTTATCTAAGTCTGCACTAACGACGGGTTCTTATTATTGAGGTACAGAAGCACCATTACGGCAAGGGTAGAATTTAAAAAAGAAAACACGGTCGAGACATCGCATTAGTCAACAAAATTTGTCGGCAAGTTTACATGAGCTCCACTTCATGTAAATGGTCTTCATGGCGTTTGTCTGCGGGACGCACCTGGCGCGTATGTGGACCATGTTGCCCCAAACACCGGTAACATCTTGTTCATACCCGCTCCCACAGAGGTCTGCGTCTTCCCTACAGCTGTCACCGCAGAAGAAGCAGTCTGGCGCCCGAATAAAGGACAAATCGCAGCCGCGAACTTCAGTCACCCTTGCTGCAAAGCGTTGTCGTCTGCTACTGCTCCCACGCGTATTGTTGGAAGCGCCCGCTAGGTGGCTATCAGTGGCGCCTCTATAGGCGGTGCACGCGGCCTATACGTGCCAGTGAGGCTGCGTACGCATGGCTGCCTTTGGTACACCAGCTGTCATCGCCTCCGTCGCCTTACCACCGAACTGAAGAAGGTGTAAATGCGGCTGTTCCACTAAGCATCGGCGCACACACACACGAGAGATCAAGAAACGTGGCTTTGATTGAGAAATGTGATTATGCTGCGCGAGGTATTGTGTAAAAATTAGGCTAGAGCCTCGCAATCAGCTTCTGTTTGTTGAAAGCATGGCAGTGTATACATGTAATTGTGTTGCAAGGCCTATGTGTTAATGCATTTATTATTTATTTGCGCTTTTGCGATGTGGTGCACCGACCGTTCCCCTGTTGTGTGGAAGACCGGAGGTTTGTCAAGTCTAAGTGCATTGGACATTTAAAGCGAAGCTGTCTTGGGCTACTTCCCCCGATTTGCGGTGTCATCATCGTGGCCACTGCCTGTATCTGCAGGTAGAAGCGGTTGCCGTCGGCAACACGATCGCGTTCGCGAAGTTTAACGTGGCTCGGCACCGAGCTTGTCGTTGCAAACGGTTAACGGTGTTTCTGGAGAGGTGCCAAGCTCGCCAGCTTCGTATACAGTGCCTGTAACGCTTTCGACCGTCTCGCGAAAGTGATAGTGACAACGATAGGGATCATTCAAGGACAACGCACTTGAAGAAAACTTCCTTTTTCTCTGCAAGCAACGCACTATGACTGATAAAAGCTACGGGACGCCTTCGTCACCGAAGTTCTCTGCGCGCTTCTTATTCCGAGGCGCCGTTCTGACTAGACGGCTCATCAGAGCTTCGCTTACGCTGATTCCCACACTGCAGAGGACCTGCATAATTTGTTTTGCAGTTCTTTCCGCCCCCAGTACAGCAAGGTGCTGTATCCGAGGAGTCGCGGAAAACAGATGAGCAAGTGATAGCACTTATTAGGCCTTTAATGAATGCCATTCGCGTGCTGCTAAGCAACATGCACACACCGTCTGCCAGAAGTGCGCTTCAAGTACTGGACGCTCTGAGTCCGGTGCTTGCAACCCTTGAGTAGATCATGGCTCCACAGCCACGGTCTTTTAGGGAAGAGGTCCGACAAGCAGCTATTTTTCAGTGGAATGCCTGCTGTAGGGGATGGGGGACGGGCTTCGGGATGAAAACAAAACTTGGGAGTATTTTTTCTACATTATGTACAGGGAGGTGAGCGTCAATTAACATTCGTACAGTCATTACGGGCCGGCAGCAACTCGGACGCTGCGGCCCGCGGCAAGAAGTTCGAGAGAGGTGAATCAGGGAATCAGGGCATGTCCCAGAATCCTCAGGTCTCTCTGGAAGGCTTCTTATAAGCCCTTCGAGCACTGCAAGTCACGTCATGTTTGACCAATGGGAGAGTCCACTCCGATGACGCCACTTGCAGCCAATGGTAGGCACCCGTGTCGTGGTGTCACACCTGGCGGCTTGCTGCGGTCTTGCCTCGCAGACTGGCAATGGACTTCGAACAAGGAGAAGGGGAGGGCTGCACCTGCTTCATTGTCGGATGCCCACCTGCTAATCCCGGCGGCGCACGAACTTGTTGGCACGTAAACTTGTTGCCTTAAACTTGTTTGCTCGGCCGCTTCTCTGGAATGCGCTTTCCTGCTTCTGCATTCCTCAATTAGCTGTGCTGCAATCCGATGTGGTCTGGGGAACTCGAAGTAATCGCAGGAACCAGCTCCATATCTAACAGCTCGTCCTCGCCCCGGTTGTTCTGAATGGCCGGTGAAATCAATTCGCTGGCCATGAAGAACGCTGATAGAAGCTGCAGGGTACTGGGGTCGAGCCTCGTTTGACAACCCTCGGGATCCTGGGCCCTGGAGAACAAACGTCAAACAAACAAAACAGCACAGCGCTGCACCACGCGTAAGCGCAGGCTCTTCACCCCTGACTCGCCAGACTATTACTGAGTCAAAATCAACCCTGATCTTTTATTTCCCCAATTTCGACAAAACAGTTCCAACCACCCTTCCAAACCGCTATCCATTTCTCCCCGAATGCCGACAAGACCAGAGCACTATTGTTGTTGCAAAACAAAAGGGTCGTTGATGATGCAAACAACAAATGAAAACAGCCGAACATAACATAAGTGGCCTAACTACACGAACAGCATGTTTCCAATCTATCGCAGTGGCGTACTTATCACACGTATTGGTGCCACTGAACAATCTGGTCAACCTCACAAGTACGTAATCACAAGCGCACTAGCCTTGTGGTCACTAAACAAAACGCGTACTTGCATTGTAGGCAAACTTTTCACTTACGCTTACTCACGTTTCTTTCCTGAAAGTCCTACAGGACACGTGACATAAACGAACAATTAAACTTGCGGGACTTACACACTCCGCAGAACTCTTAAACTAATGCGCCTTTTAATAACTCGTTCCACGCATACTTATCAGAGAAGTCAGAATACGGCTGCCCTATACACACACGAGCAACCCACTCATAAATCTGCTTCCTTCCGTCCACACAGGACATGCGCTAATGGAACTAAGAACGCTTCTCAGTGCAAATCATGCACTCACTGAAAACCTACGCGCTTAACCTTAGAAAATTCAACACTTAAAAAGAAAGAAGGTTAAATAAAACACACGTGCGTTACGATAGGCCTTTTAACAATAACCTTGACCTTCAGGTTACTCACACACACACAAAAAAAGCCTATCTATTATTAATGAGCATCTCGCGAGACTACATGTTTACTTAAAACGCATCTTTCAAATCTCGAGCGTCTCAAACCAAAACATAAACAAAGCTCAAACATTACACATTGAACGAAATCCTAGTCTCAAATCGCGAAATTTTCCGATGCTCAAAAAATAAAAAACAACAGACTTCATTTCTACGGAAGCACTCTTGGCCTCCCGTTCCCGATTGCTTACGACTGACTCATACTTTCAGCCTGACCCGCGGTGGGCGAAGTTTCAAAGCTACTCTGGCTGCCGAGAGACAACAAAAGGGCTGATTCACTATCAGCTCCCCCAAGACGTTACGGTCTCCTGCCAATTTGCGTCCTGGCGCCCCGCTTTCAACACGAACTCGATTGACCGCGTCGCTACTCGCCACCTGGTCTCGTCCTGCCACCTTGCGTTTCTTCGAACTGCACGCTGAGCTGTGAAAAGAACTACGGAACGACGAGGAGCTTAACTGCCTCGTGCCCTTTGTCCGCGTCCGTACAGAACATTCTTCGCGGTCCCCCTTTGACCTGTGGCTCGAACGTTTAGGATGCGTCAACATCGTCAGTGACGACCGCACCTTTCTTCTCCTCGCGCCCTGCCCATTTGGGTTTCTCGCCATTTTTGGCGGCGCTACATTATTTACCGACTTTCGGTCTTTACTGCGCTTCTTTTTACGGCGCTTTCTCTTTGCACTCGCCTTCATGTCGCCTTCTCGTGCCTCGTGCTGGCCGGTAGACGTTTCGTCGGCCCGGATCGGTCTCTTACCCGCACAGTCTGAGTGATTTACATTTAAATCTACTCTCGCTCTGCCTCGACTGGCGGACAGCTCAACCGACTCTGGCACAATGCAGCAGGCTTTACTCGAGTAAGACAACTCGCACTCTTGCGAACTGCCCTCTGCTACATTGCCCAGCTCACGCTGTGCATCGGCACACAGCCCGTCGGTATCGATCGCTGTCTCACGCGCACAGTCCGAATGATTATCAACTGAATCATCCCTCTCTAGGCTATCTAGACTGGCGGAGAGCCGCACCGATCCCTGAACAATGCAGTTGTTCTCACGTGGACTACGGAGCTCGCCATCCTGAGAATTACCCTCAACTGCACCGCTCAGCTCGCACTTCACTTCTGCACGCACATCTGGCTCTACATGGGTGCTCGCTTCTGTCGCGTCAACAGTACCCTTTTCCTCGCTAGCAACCTCGCTAACCTTACCAGCGACGCACACGCTCGGTAACTGTGCCAATTTGTTCGCAGCTGGCCTAGCTGTCTCCACAGTCATCTGTTGGCACAGCACCTCGTCGCTCTCCTTGCGGCCTTTAACGGCCTCTGTTGCCACTAAGGCATCGTTAGCGGCTAGCCTTTTCCCTTCACTTGTTAATCGGCAGTCAATCTCACAGGCACTACTCTTTTCGTCGGCTTCTGGCGAAAATCCGCTAGACACTTGCTCATTCTTTCGCTCTGTACTACCTACAGAATTCTCAGACAGCCGTTGTCTCTGTGCCAATATCTGATCACAATACTGTATCTCTTTGATCAGTGCTGCCTTCTCTCTCTCATACTTTTGTTCACGCTCAAGCTTACGTTGATTCTCACGATCGTGAAGCTCACACCTAAGAGTAAGTTCTTGAAGCTCCTGCTTCCGTTCATTCTCGCGTTCTTCACGCTGAAGCTCACTCCTAAGTTGACGACGCTCTCGCAAACGTATACGACGCTCTCGCTCCCGTGGCTCCTGTATCACTTCCCAAGCAAGCTCAATGCTTTTATCATCATTGCCACTATCATTAATCGCCTTTATGATAGCTGGCGTTTCCATCCATTCGTCCGCCTCAACTCCCAAATCGTCGCACACCAACAACAAATCCAACCTCGTCAACCTTCTAAGATCCATGGCAGCTGCCCCGACAGGTGGTTAAAACTGTTTTCCTTAATTAATTTGTGCAAATACACAGTGCAACAAACTCCCGATTCCCAGAACTATCAAAATTGAACACACAACCTTTGAGTCTGGCGAATCATAAGGAAAAAAACCACGCGCTCACTTACGGTTGCAGCACCCTGCCATCCGGTTCCCTTGTCCGCTGTTCCCGGTTCCTCCCGGACTCCCTGGGTCGAAGGCTCGCTCCTTCTTCGATACTCCCAGTCTCTTCGGACCTCTTTCGACGAAGGCTCTCTCTTCTTCGCTCTTCCCGGTTCCTTACGATCTCTCTCGACGAAGGTTGATTCGTAGCGCTGCCACCAGCTGATGCATTCGGAGGCGATCCTACCACTGCCAACCAGATGTAGGGGTTGGGGGGACGGACTTCGGGAAGAAAACCCCAAACTTGGGAGGGTTTATTCTACATTATATACAGGATACGTGAGCGTCGATTAACAGTCGTACACTCATTACGGGCCGGCAGCAACACGGACGCTGCGGCCCGCGGCAAGAAGTTCGAGAGAGGTGAAACAGGGTATCAGGGCATGTCCCAGAATCCTCAGGTCTCTCTGGAAGGCTTCTTATAAGCCCTTCGAGCACTGCAAGTCACGTCATGTTTGACCAATGGGAGAGTCCACTCCGATGACGCCACTTGCAGCCAATGGTAGGCGCCCGTGTCGTGGTGTCACACCTGGCGGCTTGCTGCGGTCTTGCCTCGCAGACTGGCAATGGACTTCGAACAAGGAGAAGGGGAGGGCTGCACCTGCTTCATTGTCGGATGCCCACCTGCTAATCCCGGCGGCGCACGAACTTGTTGGCACGTAAACTTGTTGCCTTAAACTTGTTTGCTCGGCCGCTTCTCTGGAATGCGTTTTCCTGCTTCTGCATTCCTCAATTAGCTGTGCTGCAATCCGATGTGGTCTGGGGAACTCGAAGTAATCGCAGGAACCAGCTCCATATCTAACACTGCGGACTCAGAGCGCGCCTTTCGGATTTCCGTCGCTTCGTGTTCGCCAATATGTTTCCCATTATCGTCATTTGCGAGGCGAACTTATCGAACAAAATCAGGCTTTCTGGATATGAATCATTTATGTCGTCAGCTGTTTATGAAAACAGTAAGGTTTTGGTGTTCATTCGCCGTGACCTCACCTACACTCATCAGCCTGTACCACCTAGGGCCAGACAATGAAATCTTCCTTACCTCAGTAAGGAAGCCTTCATTGCAGTGAGGCTACCTTATGTCACTCTGAAAGGTTCCTTACTGAGGCGCCCTCGGTGAAGGCTTCCTTGGTGCTTCCTTGGTACTTCCTCAGCATAAGAAGCCAAACAATGAAATCTTCCTTACCTCACTAAGGAAGCCTTCATTGGGGTGAGGCTACCTTATGTCACTCTGAAAGCTTCCTTACTGAGGGGCCCTCGGTGAAGGCTTCCTTGGTGCTTCCTCAGCATAAGGTAGCTCCAAAGCTACCTTCATGCGTCCTTATGCCGCTCCTGGCCCTGAACGAGCGCTTCACCTCACTGCTTAACCACATGGCATTCGCTTGCGCATGCGCACTGTCGCCCACCTGCGGAGAAGAGCGAGCACGGTACGTCTTGCCAGGCATGTTCGTTTCAGTCACGCGTGCGGCATGCAAGCATTGCTAGGCGTTGCTAGGCGTTGCAAGACGCCGGCGTGCCAGCGTTGCTGGAGCATATCAAGTTTTGCACTGTAATGCGCAACTTTTTTTTAACTTTAGTAAACGAAACTAGAAGAAAGCGTCCACGCTTCTCTATATTAGCTATTCAATTTAAAGATTGTGCGACGGTACAACATTTTTAATAGAATAATGGTGTTCGCGGAAAGATTTGAAGAGATAATCTCGAACCCAGGCACGCGGCAACCGCTCCTTAGGTGAGGACGGGTGAAGGGAGCTTTCAGAGTACGCTTGCTTCCTCCATCGGTCTTTCGCTGTAAGGAGGCCTCACGTAAGGTTAGGAAGCGCTAGAAGGAAAGGAACTAGGGGTGTGCGAATATTCGGAATTTCGAATACGAATCGAATATTTTCCATATTCGAAGCGTATTCGATTCGAGAAATGCATGTTCGGAAATTCACGAATATCCGAGGACGGCCGAATAACGGTGGAAACGGCGAATATTCGGATAGACTGCGAATAATTGAGCAATTAACCAATTGTATGCTTGCTCCGCATTCTCCTAAGAACATGTTTATTAACTGAGAACTTCGCATGATCCGCTCATTATCTGTATGCTCTGTTTCAGTCTATCTGCTTCAGGCATTTGAGACATGATCAGTTTCGGTTTCTTTTTCATCAAGCTTTATAATTCCAATTATTTTTGGAATGCCCCATTGCCTTGAAGGTTGCAAAGGCAACTCAGGGTTTGCTAACATTGATTCAAGATGTATCAAGGCTCTTTGTGCGGAGTGGAAATTTGATGAAGTGGCCAGCCTAGGCATGTTTCTTGATCCGCGCTTTATGGCCACAGTTCATCAGATGATCATGTCAGATGATCTGGCTGAAAAACCTTGTGACAAGGGAGCTCCAGGAAGCCGTCGTGGAACACCATGGGGACACCGCCGTGCCAGCGTCGACTTCGTGTCCACTGGTGGCATCGAGTGTATGGAATGCTTTTGACGATCTAGTGATGAACAAAGAGAAGACACATTTGGCATCTGCCCCTGAGAGGGAAGGTACAGACTACACGCAAAAGCCTCTTCTGGAAAGGGGCATGAATCCTTGTGAGTGGTGGCAGTCCATTGGCCGCTTCAGGTACCCGCTTTTAAGTGCACTCGCCCGGAAGTACTTGGCGATCCCTGCCACTTCAGTTCCTAGTGAAAGAGTCTTTTCTACCGGTAGAAATGTGACAGTGCATAGAGAGCGTTTACTTTCTGGCCATATTGAGCAGTTAATTTTCCTTCACGACAATCTGTAACAAGCGTTTTACCTGACTGAGGGCATTACCTGAGTCCGTTATCTATAATTGAGTACCTCTTTAATTTGAAGCAACCTTGTAAAATGCAATGTTATTTTTAAAAGGGTAATAAAGCTATTGTTACATCTCTTGCAATTTTTTAATACTACACATGTATTTGATATTCGATTCGATATTCGAAGAGAGTTCTTCGTCTTATTCGTATTCGATTCGTAATCGAAAATTTCAATATTCGCACACCCCTAAAAGGAACGTTTTATTGTTTGGGCCAAGCTACCTTCATGCGTCCTTACGCCGCTCCTGGCCCTGAACGAGCACTTCGCCTCACTGCTTAACCACGTGACGTTTGCTTGCGCGTGCGTGCTGTCGCCCACCTTCGGAGAAGCGCGAGCACGGTACGTTTTGCCAGGCACGTTCGTTTCAGTCACGCGTGCGGCATGGAAGCGTTGCTATAGGCGTTGCACGACGCCGGCGTGCCAGCGTTGCTGGAGCACATCAAGTTTCGCACTGTAATGCACTGCTTCTTTAGATTTAGTAAACAAAACTAAAAAATAGCGTCCACGCTTCTCTATATTAGCTCATCAACTTAGAGATTGTGCGACGATACAACCTTTTTTATTGAATAGGGGTCTTCTGGTGTTCGCCTAAAGCTATTAAGAGATAATCTCGAACCCAGGCATGGCGGCAACCGCTCCTTACGTGAGGACGGGTGAAGGGAGCTTTCAGAGTACGCTTGCTTCCTCCATCGGTCCTTCGCTGTAAGGAGGCCTCACGTAAGGTTAGGAAGCGCTCGAAGGAAAGGAACGTTTCATTGTTTGGGCCCTAATGACAATAATCAATATATATGCCTAAACGTAAGGAAAAAGAATCTGGCCTTCACTTTTGTAGGCGCCTACCTATCTCCGTCAAGTCGATTTGATTACAAAAGACTACGAGACATCCTTTCCTCAACTTCCAATCCCTGGGTCATCACTGGAGATTTCAACGCCCATCATACACTCTGGGGAAGTCCAATCATCAACCCAAGAGGCAGAGCTCTGGTATCTTTCGCCTCCAGTTATGAACTTTGGCTGCTGAATGATGGAAGTCCTACGTTCTTACGTGGCTCCACGTACAGCAGCTGTCTTGACTTGGTTTTCGTCTCACGAAGCCTAGTCAGACGTGCAGGGTGGTTTGCGGACATAGAGACGCACGGAAGCGACCATATCCCCACGTACATCAAGATCAGAGGACTGACCGCTTCCAAAGTACGGGATACGATCCAAGGAGTGGACTGGCCTAAATTTCAGTCTATTATGGAAGAACACTGCGACGCCAATCCATCTTTCGACTTGGAAGAGACAATCAAGAGCGTGGTGCAAGACACTATGCGTACTCTAACATGCTCCTCGAAACTTAATTATTTTGATGTGGAACTAGAACGGCTTCGAGCAATCCGACGACGTGCTGAACGAAGATACCGACGTACGAAAACAATGGACGATCTACGGACCGCCAGGCGCACGCAAAAGAAGATACAGCGCCGGTTAGACAAGCTCGAATCGCAACGTTGGGCTGCCTTCTGTGAGTCGCTAGATCCACGCAAGCCTTTATCGCAACTATGGAGAACGGTGCGCGGACTGCGGACACTTCCCGTACAGCGATTCCCATTCAAGGCACTTGCCCTCTCTCAAAAGAGATCGGAGATTGACGTGGCAGAGGATTTCTGCGCCAGATTATCCGGCCAACTCACAGCTGCCAACATTCCATCGCCTTCGAGCAGCTGTCCGCCACCACGTGATCACCGGTTGGATCTACCATTCTCGATCCACGAACTTAAGGCAGCGTTAGCTTTGTGTAGCCGCACATCAGCGCCAGGACCTGACGGAATTTCCTACCGAGCTCTGTGTCACCTGGGGGAGCGAGCGAGAGGGGTTCTTCTTGAGGTGGACAATGAATCTTGGAGTAATGGCACGCTACCAACAACCTGGAAGACAAGTCGCCTTGTTCCACTGCTGAAGCCTGGCAAGTCGCTGTTGGAGCTCTCTTCATATCGCCCGATCGCTTTGGCGAGCTGTGTGGGCAACGTAATGGAGAGAATGATCCTAGGACGCCTGGAGTGGTACTTGGAGTACCACAACACCTACCCAGATGCCATGGCGGGCTTCCGACGCGGTCGATCATCGATCGATAACGTCGTCGACCTGGTGACCTACATTCAACATGAGAAATACCGTAAGCGTCTCTGCGCATCCTTATTCCTCGACGTTAAAGGGGCGTATGACAACGTTACGCATGAAGCCATCCTCTCTGCTCTCGCAGAGGTAGGAGTGGGTGGTCGGATGTTTCAATGGACACGGAGCTACCTATCAATGCGATCCTTCTTTGTAAGCACCGAGGAAGGCCATACTTCTCTACATTATAGCTACCGCGGCGTCCCCCAGGGCGGTGTACTTAGCCCCGTGTTATTTAATCTAACACTGATTGCTCTCCTTGAGCACGTGCCAACCACCGTCAGGCTATCAATGTACGCGGATGACATCTGCATATGGACATCTGCAGTAACACGCCTACAGCTGCGAGCGAGAATTCAGAAAGCCGCGACACAAACTGCTATCTACCTCCGTAATCGAGGCCTGGAAATTTCCTCCGAGAAATGCGCACTAGTGCCATTTACGCGCAAACCCATGGCAAACTACAGTGTAACGATAAATGGACAAGCAATACGACGGGTCCGATCGTACAAGTTTCTAGGAGTCATAATCGACAGGGACTTGTCATGGAGCCCACACATATCTTACGTGAAAAAACGGTTGACAGGCATATGCCACCTGTTCAAATTTTTCGCTGGCAAGACCTGAGGAATGTCGCCTAGTGCCATGTTACAACTGTACAGGGTGCTTTTTCTGGGATTTCTGCGATACAGCTTGCCAGCAATAAACAACACAGGCAAAACGAATCTACGCACAATACAAAGTCTTCAGAATCAAGTGCTCCGGATCTGTCTAGGCCTGCCTCAGAGTGCTTCAACAGTGGCTACGATAGCAATCGCTAGAGACCACCTTGTCAAGACCCACATTGAAATTGAAGTACTCAGGACCCATATAAGGCATCTAGCCAGGACTCCTCGTCACCATTTAGCCTCTCTAGCAGCGGACAGGCCACACACATCTTTCAGCCAAACGATAACTGCATATGATGAATCATTGCCAGCTTGTTTCACTCCGGCTGCGAGACCTTCGATCCCTCCATGGTGCCCCGCTCAGCCAAAAATCAACCTCGCAATACCTGGTATCTCGAAAAAAGCTGATCTGTCATCACCAGCCCTTAGACAGCTCACGCTACTATATTTGTACGAGAACTACCGTGACTCTACGCATATTTACACTGATGGATCTGTCCTTTCAAGCAGCTCCGCGGCGGCAATCATCATACCAGCGAAAGCTACAACAATCAAATTTAAGACGACCCACGCGACAACATCGACGGCAGCAGAGCTCGCAGCGCTCTTTACTGCTCTTCATCACATTGGTGATGAACCACCACATAAATGGACAATATTCTGCGGCTCGAAGGCGGCACTGCAGTCTCTACTGTCACCTTTACGACGCGGACCGCACGAACAGCAAATATTCCATATTACAGAGACATTACACCATATAAGTGATGCAGGCCACGAAATAACCTTTCAGTGGCTTCCAAGTCACTGCGGGATTGTCGGCAATGAACGGGCGGATCACGCTGCCCGCTCAGCCCATACTGAGGAGCGCCACGTCCCAATTCCTCTTTCTAGAACTGACGCGGCACGGAAGCTCCGCCTACTTGCTCGGCAGTGCACCGTGTCGCAATGGAATGAGCCACATTTAAGAAATCCGCGACTGTACTCACTTGATCCAACATTAAGTCTTCGAGCGCCATCACAGCTTCGCCGTAGAGACGCCACGCTTTTATATCGACTTTGGTTGGGCGTTGCCTTTACTAAAGCCTATGCCTTCCGCATAGGGATGACCGACACCCCAACCTGTGACCACTGCGGCCATGAAGAATCAATTGGCCATATTTTGTGCACCTGCCCGCAGTGCAGTCCACAGAGGGCATGCCTCAGCCAGGAACTTGGCCAACTGGACGACCAACCGCTATCCGAAAAAAGAATTCTGCAACATCGAAAGGACCTACCGTCACAGAAGAAGGCCGTGCAAGCGCTTTTGCGCTTCTTGCGATCTACCGGCCTGTGTGAACGACTTTAACTAGAACGTATTTTGTGTGTGTGTCTCCATGTGTGCGCGTTCGTTTTCTTTTTTTTTTTGCGTTTTCCTCTCTGTCATCTTTCTAACCCCTATCCTCCATCCCCAGTGTAGGGTAGCAAACCGGAGACTCATATCTGGTTAATCTCCCTGCCTTTCCTCTTCATTCTCTCTCTCTCTCTTTCTTTTTCAACTTCTATTGCTACTTACGAAAATAAAAGTGCTTTTTATTACAGTCATTTATTGATTTAAATAAAGGGAGCACCTGCCTAATATAGCTGCATACGGTGACTCATTTCAGTTGGTGTCGAGGCGACTGGCGTTAGGAGGTCTGTCCGTACACAGAGGCAACTGAAACGCACTCAGGTGAGTGAAAGCCAACTGAAGATGGTTGAATTATGTTCTTTGCTGGAGCCTTCTCATGCTTTACTTCGTCTGGTGGCAAGGCAGACAATTTAATTATCCTTTGGGAAGTATATACACAGGTAATTCAATTTACCAATCGAACCAACATATCTTAACGGACTTATCCTAGGTACATAACAAAAAGCGCACTCGTCGTCTGCTTCGCTCCTTCTGTTAAAATGCAATATATGAATATTTGAGTTCCAAGTTTTCTTTTATTTGGGAACTTGAGCAGATTGTTAGAGAAGCAAGAAACCTTACAGCAAGATTTCAGTTGTCGCTTCATTGGCAAGAAAGCAAAAAAATCTCGTCGTTTGCTCGGCCGTTGCCCCGGAGCCCTTGTGACAAATGTAATTACGGCTCGTTTTGAGCTTTCCTATTATTTTGTATATGTATCGCCAAATCAAGCAAAGTTTGGCTAATGTCTCCATAGACGTCCTGTGCCTAAACTGTTTCGCCGAGGGGGAAACGAACTCAGTTGGAGATCAATATGTGCACATTAAAAGCCCATTTGATTTGGTTGCATGTGTTATCTGTAGTAGTTGACTGAAACGTTTGCAGTGCTACGTAATCCTGCGCTCTAATAACTGGATGAGTGATAAAAAGCATGCAAGGAGACCGCTGCACCACGTCCTCTAAGAATGGTCGGGAAGGGCAGGCATGAAAACAGACCGTAATGCATACATATATATATATATATATATATATATATATATATATATATATATATATATATATATATATATATATATATATATATGTAAAAGGAATGAGAAGAAGGGAGGTTAATCAAGGGGTCCGATTTATAATAATCATATCATAAGAAGCCACCAAATAGACACCTAGGACAACCCAGGGGAAATTGCTTGTACTTAATAATTGACTTAATGAATTGATAAATTAATGGAATTGAAAGTGGATGAAAAAAACAACTTGCCGCTGGTTAGGAACCATCCCACGCCTTCGCATTACACGAGCGATGCTCTACAAATTTAGCACCACGGCGCAGTTTCACCATCCTCTTTCCGGGGTATTCATGTGTTGCTTCTAAAACTAGCCCTGTACTGTTAGCCAGCCCCACTACTCACAAACCTTGGCGGTGGATGTGGGACATCCTTTCTGCCGCAGGCATCACAAGTACGTGATCTTTTTGGGTCAAGGCAACTGGTCAATAAACCAACACAAGCTGCCTGAATGCATCAATGTAATGTAATGTAATGTAATGTAATAAACGAGAAGAAAGGCGGTGAACCGAGAGGCATGATGTTTGTGTATTAAGTTAATACTATGAACTATAATTAATAATTAACAAGATTAAAAATTGGCGCCCTCGGTTAACGCCCTTTTTCAAGTTCATTACCTAACAAAGGTCTGGAATCCGGCTACATTGATTAAATAATGTTATCGGCGTCTGCATTATTTGGCTAAGGGAGTATATTGTGCCCTGCGCATAGTAAACTGGAACTATATTTATGCACCTTGCATCACAGTTAAGGCAGTACCATGGAGCTCTTACAGCATATAATTGAATAAGACTAGCACGTCCGGTAATGTGCGCACGCACGGATGCAAACTGGGCGTGTCCATACCGTGTCACATGACAACTGGGAGCTTTGATAGGGCCATCTGAAAACATTTTTTGGCCAGTGAATCTAAGTCAGGAGACTCCACGCAGACCTTTCCATATTGTGGACGCTAGGATCCGGTTGTTGAACAGATAATTGTAGGATGAGGATGGGGGCACGTACGAAAAAAAAACGGTGCTCATTTTCTACGTTTTGGCCAGGGTCCGACCTTGTTCCGTATAACATAACTGGCACATGTATTTATACTCAACTTATATGAAACCAGATTAGGAGAGTACCAATGAGCTAGCCTAACACAACCCAAGCCCGCTGCCTCAGACCCAGGCAGCTGTGAAGGCTACGTTACCGGTCCCGGCCTGGGTCCAGCTTTTCCGGTAGGCCTTAGCCCATGCAGCATTCGAATAGGAGTCCTTATGTGTTAATAGGACAAAGATAAAATACACGTGTTATAATAAATATGCCGACAAGGAAAAACTCTTGTAGACGACGGAATTACCACCGGAGGTAATGACCTACCTCAGCTTATATATAACTTTAGTGAGGAAGAAACTTGTTATATTTATAATGTCTTGCGGATTTTTTAAAAAAAAATTAAGCGTGTATGGAATTTTGAATGGCATGCTCTGTCCGCAACATGAACTAAACCAACGCAGCGAACTTACTGTCCCCATAAAGCTATCGTTTTTTTTTTGAATATTTTCGATCAAGCATCCCAGGCTCCGACGACTCACTGTCAAACTGAACATGCGTGGGATTGGCATTGACGAATTCCTCCAAGGTGATGGCATGAGTGAAGTGATCCCGTAATCGCTGGGCTCTAACACATATTCAAGCAACCGCATATTCGATATCAACGCTTCTGTAACCGCACTTAGGGGGAGCAGATAGTAAAAGTTTGCAAGTATGGAATTCTTCGACATTTGACACATTTACAGATATCGTTTTGACCTATCATAAAATACATCAATGCCTTCAACGAGAAGAACGCACGCACTATTTGACACGACTTAGGGCACAGCAGAAAGACTTTCCCTGAATTGCTGTTCGGTGTCAAGGACAACAACAAACTAGGAGCTGCCCTACATGTCACCGTCAGGGCTTACGTGCCTAAGACAGGGCCACGATGGTGGCTTAGCGAAAAGCAAAAGCCGGTGCAAGGAAAAAAAAGGAACCTGCGTCATTTCTGTTAGTGCGTTTCCGAACGGGAAATTAGGCGTTAAGACCAATTAGCTACCAGCAGATCCATGGCTATCAAGTGAATCGCCGATTGTACACAAACAAAGCCGTCTGTGTCTCGCCGCATGCGGAATAGGGCGTTTGGGGAATGTCTGTCCACATTCGTCCTCTGCGCGGCACTAGCGAAAGCCAGGAATCAGCTCCTTTGTGCCCCTTGTATCTATTGATCCATGTGCGGCGCATCTGCCTGCTATGTGCAGTACAGATCTCAATGCCGCCTGATAATGTGCCGGGTTCTCTGTTGACCTCCATTGTTGCAGGCTGATAATCAAAGCGCTCGACGTGATTTTTCGCGTCCACGCGGGAACCAATTTCTTCTCGAAAGACCGGTTGCTCTAGTTCAGTATAACGTGCGTGAAGGAGTAAATTCGAAGATATGTCATCAATTCTCTGTGCGTTCCTGATGCTTCAGTATTTTCTACTTGCTGCTGAGGTCTTGAATTTACTTGATGTGTAAGAAAGCAAAATGAAGTTTTTCGCTAACAGTGAAAGAAAACTGAAGTTGACGCAAACATATCAATCCTTCTTCCTCTTTTTTTTTCCATAAGGTGTGTATTTTCTATCTCGTCATTGACTTATCAAAGCCGAGCGTGTCACGGGTGTGCTGCTTGAACATTCCAACAAGAAAATAACACAAATTAGGGCACGTAGTATATAAGAATTAGTGATATGCCATGAGGCCACTGCGCAGTCTTGTGTTACGCAACGACGTCCAGCTAGTGTGTCTGTTCTCGAAAGTGGAACCGAATGACATCCGCAATAATTGTGGGTAGAATGAGTGGAACCGTCGGCACGTTAATTTTCACTGACACTACAGTTTGCCGGCCGCAGTTGATAAAGTATGTCACTTCCTTGTTCGTGTAAGCGTCTCATCTCCTATGCAAGTGGTCTATGAGATACACTGCGCATTAATCATTTAATTAATTTCGGGGCTGCCTTCCAGCCCGTCAAAAATTGTTCGGCGGCGAAGGTGCTCCTGAATGATATGTTCTAGTGCGTCTGGAGTGCAGAAAGCTCCCATCGAGTGGATTTCTCCACCTGTATGTCTATATATTGGGTTCAACACACCTTGTATAAAAACTACACCTGTCGAACAGCATAGCAGAACCTGTCGAATAGCAGAACGGTGAATATTAGCGTTGTGCGCGTGTTATCGCTGTTAGTCTTGCTGATTCATATTAGAAGAGGCACAGGACTCCACTGCTTTGGGAGGTAATGGTCGGGCGTAGCCAATTATCGGATACATTTGCAAGGTTACGTTAATGACGTTGATATTGATTCCTTTGCAAAGCTAGGTCCGGATGCAGCTAGCAGCCGTCTTCGTTATAAACGTGACTGAGTAGTACGAAAGGAGTATTACCCTGGGTTCAGATAAATCAATAAGATATACGTGTATAATATATTGTATAATTATACAATATAGACGAACGCACCGATTTCTTGGCGTCATCATTGATAGAGACTTGTCTTGGAGCCCTCACATCTCGTACATGGCAAAGCGTTTGGCCGCCATTGTGGACCTTCTTGCGTTTCTCGGCGGCAAGTCCTGGGGCGCAACAGTACCATCAATGTTGCAACTATATAAAGCACTGTTTTTGGGCTTCCTGCGGTACAGCTTACCTGTAATAGGAAATACTTGCACCACGAATATTCGCAAACTACAGAGCGTGCAAGCCCAAGCACTCAGGACTTGTCTCGGTCTTCCCAAAACTACGTCATCGATTGCGACAGTGGCCATAGCCAGAGACGCTCCTTTGACAGTATACATTGATACAGATGTCCTGAGAGCGCACATCCGACACCTGACTCGGATTCCCTCACACCATCTTGCTTGCTTGCCAGCAAAGTGGCCACTTTCAACCTTTGCTAAAACTATTCAAAGACATCAATCGTACTTGCCATCAGGATTTACGCCCGCTGCACGATTGTCAGATCCATTGTGGTGCCTGCACCGGCCGCAAGTTGAACTGACAATTCCAGGAATCAGAAAGAAAGCTGGAGCGCCATTGCAAGCTTTGAAACAAGTAACTTTGGAGCACATTCACAACGTGCACAGATTCCGCCAACATGTATACACGGACGGTTCAGTAAAACTCAACAGCTCTGCTGCTGCAGTCATATTCCCAGCACAATCTGAGGAAATCAAATTAAGAACTTCATGTGTGACCACATCGACGGGTGCAGAACTCGCGGCGCTCCGTGCTGCACTTGATTTCATTAAGCAGAAGCCACCGCAACAATGGACAGTCTTTAGTGACTCCAAGGCAGCCCTTCAGTGCATACGAAGCCCAATGCGCCACGGACCCAATGAACAACTGGCCTCAGAAATTCGACACATATATCACCAAAGCTATGACAAGGGACACAACATAATCTTTCAGTGGCTTCCAGGACATTGTAACATCAGCGGGAATGACCACGCCGACGAAGCCGCCCGTTCTGCACATGAAAGTGGTCAACGAGTCTTCATTCCGCTTTCGCGAACAGACGATGCGGCTCAGCTGCGATTGATGACCCGTGAGTGTACTTTGCCCCTGTGGGACTCGAATGTTTTCACAATGTGTCGGTTGCGTTCGTTGTCTCCGGACATACGGATGCACCTCCCGCCTGGATTACCCCGACGTGACCAGACTATGCTCTACCGTCTGTGGCTAGGCGTTGCCTTTACAAACGCCTATGCTTTCCTCATAGGAATGGCCAACAGCCCCACGTGCGACACATGTAACATCGACGAGACGCTCGCACACATTATCTGTGTCTGCCCGCGATACAGTGCTGAGAGACAAGTGATGTGCAGAGTGCTGGACCAGTTGGACAATCGTCCACTTTCAGAACTAAAACCTTTAGGCCAATGCTCCGAAAGAACATCCGCGTTGAAGGCCTTACTCGCGCTAGTAAGGTTCTTGCGGTCCACGGGGCTTCACGACAGACTCTAAGAATGCCGCCCCCTACCGCTCTGTAGTGTACGCGCTTTGTTCGTGCTTGTCTCCCTTTCTTTCTATCTCCCCCTTCTACTCTGTTTCTCTTTTTATCCCTCTTAACCCTTCCCCCTGCGCAGGGTAGCCAACCGGAACTACCTCTGGTTAACCTCCCTGCCTTTCTCTACATTATTCTCTTTCTCTCTCTCTACGTGTGACGTGCATAAAACAGTCTTCTCTCTCTTGAGCCATCTAAGTTCAGCAGAAATGGGTTTCTTTTTTTTCAGGATAGAAAAACCTCAATACCGGCTGTACGTTATTCCTGTCCTTTTTTTTCTGACCGTAAGAATTTAAGTAAATTACATGTGGCAGATTGCATAATTCTAGTCACTAAGGTGCACCATACTCAAGGAGGCGGGCAGTATACTTGCACGAGGAATCGAAGTGCATAGTCCACTTATTAGTGAAAGTTGAATAAATATATTTTTACTTAATTACTTTATGGCACATATTTCAATTTACTTATTGTAGCTGGTAAGTTCTCAAAGCGTATCCACTTGGTGTGAGTATTCAGAATGACAGCTGTTTTGAGTTATTTATTCCCAAAGTGTGTGATGAAATACGTGGGCGTTCTAACTTTTATTGCGCTTGAATGCATTAAACGGTGGTTTGTTAAAAAAGAAAAAGTACGATGCACGAAATAGCTTTTTTTACAAAAAGTTTCACGTCGCTTAAGTAGAAACCAGTAAGATCCTTCGAAGACTTTCGAAGTGGATTTGCCTCACAAACTCATCTGCTTCAATTCCTAAACTATACCATATGCGCCATAAAACAACTGATTATGAAGATTATTAGCGAATATTTTTTTTTTGATAGTCGAACATGCATTCAGATTTCTCGTGCGAGTAAAGCCCACCACTTCGAGTAATGCAGTTCAAAGGCAGCAATTATGCTACCGTCAACAGGCTATATATTAAAATCCTGCACGGCATAAAAAAACAAAACACCTCGCGGGTCACAGGTGAAGCACCATAATTGGAGACCACAAAGAGAGGGAAATACAAGAACGTTAAGCAATATATGAAAACCGGCTGGCTACACCGGGGTGGAGGAAAGAGGTATTAAAAAAACAACACCAATCTTTATTCCAACATCGAAGGCTTTCATCGGGGAATAGAAGATGAAAGCGGAAAAGACGAAATCGTAGAGGTGCTGACACAGGGCACATAAAAAAAAAGGCATCTCTCTTTGTTTTGCTTTATTACCTACCTACCGACTCCATAACGACGATGTGTTGTCGTAGCTCTTCGAACGCGCAACATACACTTATTTATATAATCTTTATTGGGATCATTCCAGCAACCCGCACCAAATGTGTCGCATATTCCCGGCGCAGGGTGCATTGGCGAGCATGCTTTTCGCATCGCACAAATCGAAGGTAGTTGTCACAGAGTATCACAAGCGATCGGCCCACAGGTGAGTCAGCCCGATGGGTCAAGTAGGATGCTCACAAGCCCCACAATAACCCTGTTTCCGATAGCTGAGCGCGCAACTTTCGCATTCGTTGCTCCTTAGTTCTGCACTTCGCGGCATTCGACACGCATCCGTTGCGGTCGCTTCTCTCGGAACGCACTGCTCCTTTCTCACATTCTCCCCCATATCATCTCGTCATCTGAAGCTTTCGGCAGGAGGATCATGGTGCGCTCTAGGTGATACAGCACCGGTCGCTATGTCAGGCATACATCACGTGCCCACAAACTCCAGTTATCGTAACCTCTCGGGATAGTTCTGGTCAACATGCCCACAGCATGGCTCTTTTTGCCACGCGTTTCAAATAATATGGAACGAATAATAACGAATAATATGACAAATAATAATAACGAATAAAATAGAATATTCAAAGATATAGAACTTAAAAAGCGACTAAAATTAATCATCACCATGAGAAGTATTTCTGTCCGCCACGGGATGAAGTCTCTCCGAGCAATCTCCAACTACATCTTTCGAGCAATAGCTGACTGCGAGTTTCCTCATTTCGTCACACCGCGTAATTCTACCCGCCGTGGTGGCCTATAGTAGTTACGATCATGTTGTGCCGCTAAGTCCGAGGACACGGACCAAATCGCGGCCGTGGCGGCCGCATTTAGCTGAGAGCGGAACGCAAAGACGCCCCTGCACCGTGCATTAGATGTGGTCTAAACTGAACCGGAGTACCCCACTACGGCCTGCGTCATAATCACATAGTGCTATCGGCACGTGAAATCCCGAATTTCATTTTTTAACCACGTGGCTCTTGACAATCCTCGGATGCATGTCCCTTCCCTAGGAATTATTTGCTACTCGAATTGTCTACTAGTTATTTCATTTATACCCTGTGTTTCTTCTCCTCCGGTATACGTTACTTTAAAAGAAACTTCCATATCTAAGTCTAGGCAGTTTTTGCAGGTAGGCTACGTGGCTAGGCAGACTAGCAGCAAGAAAAAATTCGACGACAACTTCAATATTTACCTAAAATGCGCAACTTTTAAGTTACTCACTTTATGCCACATGTTGCATCCGAGAAATTGAAGCGAAGGTGCAGTGAAGTCAGGCATGGTCGTTAAAACAGGCTAAAAATGCAGCACTCTAGTTAAGGTTGTCGCAAACTATGAAAAGGGCACTTCTGGAAAAATTGTTGAACGTTTATGTATTTCGTGGCACATTTGAAGGCCTCATACGTCGGAAATGGTGCTAGCCTTAAGATTTCACGTAAGAAGTCAAGACTTCACCCAATTCCTCGGCTTCAATTTCCCAATTACAAGTGCCCCACAGTGACTAATTAAGAAAAAGATGACTAGATAAATTTAGGTCGACATTTTTTTCTTGTTGATAATGCCCGCCGTCACCTCGCGTCTTCAAAAGGCCCATACTATGTTGATTTTGTTGACAGTGCAGCACACCCTAACTAAAAACGCACTGCTTGAAAGCATCATCACACATATAAGTCACAACGCGACTTAGTCAGCCTTGGACATATCTGAATCGACGCAGCAGTATATATCTATACAACGTCAAGGATACGATCATTGTAAGCGACGTTCGATTTGACAGCTGTCTGAACACATCCATGAAGTTGCTTCGTTGCGACGAGCGGTTGACCTCTGGGCTTGCCCAAAAGGTGCCCTATATTTTTTGCTGACATGAATCTATGCCAACCAATCTGTCTTGGTTAGTCTCGAACCAGATGTGCCTTGTCTCCTTGAGGTAGAGTACTGCCTTTGCTAGCATCACTGTGGGACACCAAAGGACGCAAGGAAGCAAGGATGATCCAAGAGCTGGAAGTTGAAGTTGGGTTGGGCGCAAAACTGTGCTTTCTCTCTCTCCTCTCTCCCCTCTCTCTCTTCATCCCCATACCCCCTTCCCCCAGTGCAGGGTTGCAAACCGGACGTGCGTCCACTTAACCTCCCTGCCTTCTATTTCTCTCTCTCTCTCTCGATCCCTGTAGGGCCACATTGATTAAGCACTGCTGATTCAAGCAAATCATCAAAAAGCTGGTACTTTGAAGATGACAAGAGGTGCCACATCGCCCAAGTGTTCGTGCAGCTTGCTAACACTCCCGCTTTGTCGACATACGAAAACGTTCATTCTTCCCTTCAATCATTCGCATATCTCTACGTTTACCTCTTCCATGAAAAAGCGATTGTTAAAGCAGTGGCACAATTCACTGCTTATTATTATTATTTGTTTTGAACACATATACACAATTAACAGGAAAGGGAAAGCGAGGAGCAGGCTGGCAACTGCCACCGGAAGGGGCACAACGCCTGCCTACTCTTCAGAAGGGAGGTGACAGCAACACAGAAATGGAAGATAAGAAGGAAGGGAGTAAAGAGGAAAGGAACAACAACAGGGCAAATCTAAAGACTGATGTAGAACACAGTACAGATCACACACAGTAGGGCAGGTCACTGAAGGTCACGCTACTACAGAATGTTGAATGTTCACGCTACAAACGCGAACCTAAGTTAGTTCACATTAGAAAAGTAAGTTGAGCGCGATGAGCCTGATTACGTTTAGACGCACAGCCACTGGGGTAAAAACATTCGTCGAGTGTCGTACACCGCAGGCCAACGAGATGATAGTTTCTCACTAGCGACATGCGCTGCGCACTGAAAGCGGGGCACTCAAATATAAGGTGCTGAAGTGTCTCGCAGCAGGCACAAGATGTACACAATGGACTTGCCACACGTCCTTGTCTCTGTAAACGTTCGTGCACATTCACGCAGGCAGCCCTCAGCTTGAGTAGTTGTGCTCTAGCGCGACGAGGCAAGCCTCGATCGCGATTCACTGCTTAAACTTTTCCTAACCTCGCATGCCGCACTGAAACGTAAAATAACACGTAGTGGTGCTACGACTTAGCACAGGAAGTCTGCAGCAGTGTCATTTATGCACTGTCGCAATGTTTACTGAGTGTTTTTTTTTTAATTCGAGTCATTCGCATGCCAACCGCTCCAGTACAATATGGTGAGCTGGGCATAGTCTGGTGCTACGCATCAGAATGCGACCACTTTGGCTGAACGTTTTTTACCCAGGACGTACGTACAAGACATGTCTTCTACACAATTAATGGCATCGATACTGACATACGTGAGAAACAAATTTGCTAAAAAAAACTTTCCAATAAATGTAAATCCACTTGGTGACCGCGGCAAGTTTAGCGTTTGGTCGTTCATAAGAGCGCTGGAAGTTCCATCACACTTGACCTTGCTGGGTGAACATATATTAATGCCCGACGCCATCTACGCGCCCATATTTTTTTTTGTCTCAGCCCCGTATTCAATATTATTTCAACGTGTTTGCACCCGCTGCTAGTCGTCGTGCCTATTCTCCCCTTCATCATTTCGGCCCCTCTTGAGGCGCAAGCCCCCGTTAGCTCTTTTAATACTGCCGTCTATTCCGGCACATCTCATCCCGGCCCGGTCAGAGTAGCTCGAGACGTGATGGGGTCAATGCCACACTCCCAGGCGCCAGCTTGGGAGCATAGTGCAGAACAGGCAACGACAGTGTCTCTGCAGCTGGCCCCGCCGATAAGGAAGCCATGTATCAAGGTGAGAGAGTGCAGGCGCCTCGGCACAGGCTTTTGCCGCCAGACACGACAGGAGAAGCGTCGGCTATGTGCATACTATATATGCTGTGCTGAAACTCGGGGCTTCCCCGTTTTCAGCTTGTTTACTGCCACCGAGGGCACCTGGTATCGCTTGCTTTGCTTCATTCTTATGTTGTTGTTTTTTATTGTTCGTGGGTGAGTGCGAGTGCAGTTTCCTGCTCTGTGTCCCATCTCTCGAAGACCGGATGTACTCATTGATGCGTTGGTTTCTCTTACCAAGAGATAGTGCTGCGCCATGGGAAATGCAGTGAATATGGAGACACTTGACTCCTTCACTCGACTCTGTAAGGAGCCGAGCGGAAGTAGTTGCGCACGCCCGGACACTGGGCATTCGGGAAAGGCACTCAAAAAGATTTTCTGAAAAAAATGCCGTGGGTGATATTTGCGTCGATACAGCAGCCTCACATGCGGTCATCGCGAGATTTGATAATGTTTGCGCTTCAGTTTTATCGTTTTCGCATATCCCTTGTGACTAATGATTGGAGACTTCAAACAGCAAAGCCCAAGAGAAAGTATAAAGGATCTACAGGAAGGTTTGCGGGTTACAGTGCGGAATACTAACGTAGTGTTCGGTATTTTGAGGAGGGAATCGGAGTTCGGGGTTGGCAATTGAACTGTACAAGCTGTGCAGCGGTGCTACCTGCATGATGGTGAAGGAAACCTCCACACGAACGAAAATAAGTTGGGGCACTTGCGAGGTTCTAAAGTCAATAATGTTAACGTCTCACGGTCCTTGAAAAGTGCGCCGCCATTGGATCCTAGCGGTACTAATATATGATGCAGATGCAATGCGAATAGTAAGGACACTTGTTAAAAAGCCAAGAACCGCGCAGAAAGTGACCGAACAAGAAAATAATGTATATAATAATAATGAACAGGAAGGCCGAGGCGTGAATTAGAGAGCAGTCGGGAGCAGTTTAGTAATTATTGAGAGTAAAAGAAAGAAGTGCAGTTGGGCAGGCCATGTAATGAACAATGTATATAAGCAGTCGACTGTTTGAGTTATCGACTGAGAGCCAAGCGAAGAGAAGTGCATTCTTCAAATGAGCGTAGTGTTCGGTATTTTGTGGAGGCAATCGGACTTCGGGGTTGGCAATTGAACTGTACAAGCTGTGCAGCGGTGCTACCTGCATGATGGTGAAGGAAACCTCCACACGAACGAAAATAAGTTGGGGCACTTGCGAGGTTCTAAAGTCAATAATGTTAACGTCTCACGGTCCTTGAAAAGTGCGCCGCCATTGGATCCTAGCGGTACTAATATATGATGCAGATGCAATGCGAATAGTAAGGACACTTGTTAAAAAGCCAAGAACCGCGCAGAAAGTGACCGAACAAGAAAATAATGTATATAATAATAATGAACAGTAAGGCCGAGGCGTGAATTAGAGAGCAGTCGGGAGCAGTTTAGTAATTATTGAGAGTAAAAGAAAGAAGTGCAGTTGGGCAGGCCATGTAATGAACAATGTATATAAGCAGTCGACTGTTTGAGTTATCGACTGAGAGCCAAGCGAAGAGAAGTGCATTCTTTAAATGAGCAGAGTTTTGTGCTGTTGGGAAATATTGCAGTTCACACGCATAGAATCGAGCTCTTTGGTGCAAGACCTAGGCAATGAGAGATCGCCTCCATCATGCAGTAGGCATAGCATGATGATGTGGATGATGACTGCCTCATGTGCTTGCTTCGCTGCAAAGTTTCGAGTTTGTTGTCACAAAATTCACAAAATTAATCTAATTGTGTGCATATACGCTGTATGGCACCACAGCCAAAAGCTAGTAGCGGGGCCATTTACAAAATTAAATTAACAGTAATCCGAGTCATAAACATTTGATTCTACATATACTCAAATAGTGACAAAAAGACACTCAAGGAAAATTAAACAAATACGAAGAGGAGATAAATAATAAAGAAAAACTCGCGCTCAGTTATAACTTTGTTTGTAAGGAAAAAGAAACACTAAGCACCACAAAGTTATCCGTTATACAGCGTGAAAAAGAACAGCTGGCTTTCAATAATTCATATACGTAAACATGGTCGTCCGAATGAAATGAATGTTTCATATTTATTCGGCGCACAATTACTGAAAGTTGTATTTTTTTAACACATGTGATATATTGTTTTGCTTCTTTCATTCCAAATGCTATGTTATTCGAAACTTTTACGCCGATAAGTACAACCAGCCTGCTGTCATATGCATTTTACGCAGGTGGTATATAATTATTGCGAAAAATATTATTCCATCTTGAAAGAGCTGGTATGCAAAGTATTGAGACATGAAATGGAGGGTTGATCATGTTAACACACTTGGCCATATTTATTGAGATTTCAGAGGACCGCATTTGTAATTTAACAATTCTGGGCTCATTAATTTCATTTCGCCGGGAAACGTTTGTGGTACGATCAGCCCGTTTTTGTGGGCGTCAAGTAGGTTCGACGTTAAGACTTATTAAGCATCAAAAGGCGTGCAACGAGACAGTAGTGTGTTTACCGCGAAACAGGCCTTAATATGCTACATTAATTTTGAATCGCCTTCAGTCGACAAAGTGTATTCACCACACTTGGTGCCCCAGAGGCCAATCCGATGCACGTCTTGTTTTCAATAATACCTATAGGCTCCTGGGGAATAAGACGAGCTGAAATTTTCTGGTTGCCCTAAGGAGAAACTAAGTGCGTCTGGGATATCCCCAGAAATGAACGAAACAACGGCACAAATAGCATGCAGAGAAATGCGGCTGTCGCACCACTTGTTGGCCTTACTAAAGCATTAATCCTAAGAAAACGAGACCCTGGTATTGCTCCAACATAGCCAACGGCAAGCATGCCTCGCCTCCGTTATGCTACATCTCGACGTCCGCGAGAAAAGTGTGTGGCAACAGCGTCGCGCCATTCGAAGTGCAGTATCCGGATAATGACCCTACAACTGTCAGTGTGTCATCAAGTCGCCTTCGATAACACCTCCGGTGTGCCATGGCAACTTGGAATGCCAGGTGCTTTTTTTTTTCCTTGCTGCTATCTTTGCCTACTCTGGCTTTATTGCCTTACTTGATGTTTATTATCGTTGATTCTTCACGGGACCAAAGGACTCAGCAACTGTTGGAGGAAGGATTTGTTAGGCCGTCTACTCTGCTAGGTGACGAGGTTACGCTGCCGAGGCTAATGCAACCGACGTCGCCTGGCGTAAAGACGAAAGCACCTCTTGGAAGCGTAGCAAAGCAACAGCTCGAGGGCAATGGCCACACTTATGTTAGACGAATCTCACTTACTTTTTATTCGTAATGGAATGCTAAGTACAAAGACCCTTTTCTTTCAGATATGCCAGCTTTGTGCTACAGCTTTCCATTTTCCCCAATAAACATTGTTTATTTTTTCGGCGTCCCTTCGAGCTACGAATCTCTGGGCTCGTCTTATCTGGTGGTTCTTTCGTTTCTCATTCATATTGAAGTTCGTCATTTGTTTGCACACAGTCTCAGTTGTTGATATTGGCCACTCAGCGGGACGGATGATAAGAAATAAATATAATCGGCCGTAGAAAATTCCTACATCATAAGACCGCTGGCAAAATAAAATGTTTTTTCACTAATCGCAGTTTTATATGCTCGCGTCTGACGGTTGTCTCATACGGACGAAAGCATGTTCGCACTTTGTTCCTCTATATTGGCAACGATCGTTTAAATCATCATACGATGACTAAACGAGTGTGATCATTATCAGTTCAGCGTGTTCACAGGAGGGCAAAAGGTTATCCCTGCGATCACCAGTAATAACATTCTTGCAATGTTAGACTGCATCCTACGTTTCTAAATTTTGTAATTCCAGCACTGCAACTATTTGTCATGCCCGTTTCTGGGCACACCCAATCTTTCTACTAAAGGAAGGGGGGGGGGGAGGGTAAAAAAGGAAGTGCTCAAAACCACGATCTTATTATGAAGCACACCGTAGTGGTGGGCTTTAGAATAATATTGAGCACCTAGAGTTCACTATAGGGCGACTCCCGCGTTTCTTTACCCATATTAGGATACTGTCATTTTCAAACGGCATTGAGGTCTTGTCACTGGTAGGGTGGTTCAGTTTGCGTAGGAGATCATCACTAATTTTAAGTAACCAATAAACCAGGTACTCGAACTCAAAAGGCCCACACTGTTGATTTTGTTGACGGGGCAGCACACTAACTAAAAACGCACTGCTTGAAAGCAGTTAGATGCGGGTAGATGCGTCGTGTAACGCAACGGTGAGTCGATGACGTCAGATCCTACATTGCTGTAATGTAAACACGCAGAAAGTGCGCTGATGACGCAGTACACGAAGCGCTAACGCTAAAGGAAGCGAAGCTGGTGACGTCGACGCGGAGAGCTTTTCCTGCTCTTTCGAACAAGGCAGCGGTGACTTCAGCGACTATTTCAGCGACATTATGGGCGCTCAAGGATGACCATTTGCTTTTGTTCAGCCACCACTGCGTGAGTCAGGCGACGTGGTCAAACTGTGCGCTTTGTGTTGCTATAAGATGAAGAGAAGCACCAGCCATCACGTCTGTCAAAACGATGATTGTTGTGCGTCGTCTCGCATAAAAGGAGCCAGCTTCCTCGCTTCTGGGCGTAGTGGCAGTTTAGTCTCTGACGTCAAGGCGAGGCGGTCAGTAAAAAGCCGTACATTCGTGGGCACGAGTCGCGAACGCGCAACCAATCTTTAAAATTGGCCATCAACAAAGCTAAATGGCTTGCAGCCACATCGTTTGGCACAGATAATCAGAGTGCAGAGGAGAACGCATATTCAAAATGTTATTAAAGTCAGTAGACATCGAACAATCGCCGGAGTAGCCCTTTACAAGCACCCAATGCATATTGTAGAAGAGCGCTTTTTTGAATTACACCCCCCTTCAAAATGCGGCCTCCGCGGTAAGTATTGAATCCATGACCTCGAGCTCGGCTGCGCAATACCACAACCCGTCGACAACACCCCAAGGTCGCATCAAGGATGCCCCTCCCGGACGTTTGCCAATACGGGGGTTACCTCACTACTATCCCATAGTAGCGAGACGTGATGTCAAGAAGTAATGGTTAGTTTAACAAATTCAATTAACACTCTGTTGAGCTTCTCTTTACACGTAAGGCCCTATTGGTGAATCTGAAAGTTTGTTTCGCCATTTGTCGGAAGAAGCGTTTTATTGCGTTAGCAATTATGCGAACGCTCAAGGCGCCAAAACGCCGTCGGTGCCGCCATTATCGTGCGTTTCCGGTCATCGGCGCATGCGCGTAACGATTCACGGATGACCTCCAGAGACACGGAGTGCTTTGAGCTGCAACAAAGGCGAAGCAAACTCGACGCAGGGTCAACGCTATACGATGAATCCCCTAGGGGCAGAGCTTGGGCAGAGCTTGGACAGAGCTCTGCTTTTCCGCTACTGGCACGGGCGTTGTGCCCGCGCCATTATAGGACCTCTAGTGTTCTTGGGGTACTTCCACGAACATTTATTAACGAAAATAATAACGAATGTAAGAACACGTTCTTGCGCGGACTAGGCGTTGTCAATGGGACATTTAGAAACGCGTACTTAAATTCTTTATTATTTCCGTTATTAAATGTTCGTGCAAGCCGTGCATATGTGTGTGTATGCGCTGTTCTTAGCTGAACAGTCAGTAAAGGTTTATTTTAGATTTCACTGGACAATAACGACGACGATATTCCGTCGGTGTCATCACGTCCACCATTAAGGTGCGACACCTGCAGCGCTACTCATGACGCTCCTCATCGCGACTGCATTCTAAGACGCGTGCTAGCTGCCAAAGTGTTGTTCCCGCTATCCCGCAGGATTCGGTTTCTCTGTGTACGGCATCGCGCCAACATGTATAGTTAGAGTGGCTTGTATTACCCGTGCACAGCAAGTTCAGCGATGCATTCACAGAACGAGGTTTTATCCATGCCAAATACGCTCGACAACGTTACATACTACCATGCAATATATATATATATATTATGCGCAAGAAAAATCTTACCTGCAGCTTCGGGCACACAGTGCCGTAGATAGTCGACACCCATTGTCGACAGCCATGGAGAAGTGTTCAATGTGCCATGAAAATGTTCAATGTTGCTCGACATATGCATCTTTAGCGCGCACAGGTTGCTTTGACGGGACCAGTTTCTGCGCTTTTGTGACGTCGCGTGACAGACAGGGGAGCTAGACGTGGCCCGAAAAATTTTTTGACAATCTCGGAGAGCCATCTTGATATAAGCAGTTCTCGTGGTTTTCATCACGTCCTGCGGCAGACAGGTGATGTGGGCGTTGCTTCAGAAATGTTTGGCCAAACACGGAGAGCCAACGAAGGAACACTAATTATGTAGGACTAACGATGTTTTACGTTATAGCGCGCGTAATAGTTTCGGTGTGTTCAATACTATTATGTTTCTCTTTTCCTGAATAGTAATAGGAACATGGAAGCGAAGCGTGTGAGGGGGAAGGGGAGTAAAGCTTGCCTACGCATTAACGAAGAGTAAGAAGACCGTGAGCAGTAAAGGCGTGTACTATATATTTCCGGCAACAATTATAAGGAAAACAAATTATCAGGATCAGGACACCCAAACGGATAGTATCTTGAAGCACCTAAAAGCCTAAAGGAGATACACCTTCTCATGCTCCTAATTGATGAAACTTTTCTATGCGCCTTCAAAGAAAACGACAGGCCGTTTTGCAATAGGGACCCCAAGCTTACTAGGCCCTAATGAGCGATCGTGTCACGTTATAAGGGTACCCGGATTTGTGATCATCGTGCGTTCGCAGCCACCCTTAAGGATGCAAAAGCAAGTTTTAAAAAAGGTGTTTGATCAACGTATACGTACGCTTGTTAGACGTTTACAACTCTACCTGAAAGTAAAATGTCACCAATGAGACGACGCTTAGATAAATAAATTGTCGTCTAAGAGCTTTTTATTACGGTAATCTAGATTGCTGATACGGCCGGCTATATCTTCCCATTTTAGGCCTACATCGATGACCGATCTGTCACATCGATGGCACATCTCGAAAAAAGCCGTGATATTTCATCCAATGTCTACTTTTTACGTGAGATCAGAGTAAGTGACAGCCGGTGTCATTGTTTGTTTCCCACGAACATTACGAGTTACACACAAGTAGGGTCACATTTGACGGTGGACCAGAGCCATCGCCTCGATAAGTACCGGCACGTTTCTTGCCGGAAGAATTACGGGTGCCCATAATACATTAGAGAGTTGAGTTTAATGGCGTTTGCGGAAACGAGCGTAGGGAAGCTATTGGTGCTCAGCGCATGCGCAGTGGTAGGGCACTATTCATTAAGAGCACGCTTGCATTTGGCGCCCCCATTTTAGAACTGCCTATAACCTCTTTCCCAGCATAACGTCGCCCAAAGAAAATTTACGCTCATCGTTCAGCTAAGAGCTTCAGTTACAATTTGAAAGTGAAAGTGGAACTTCATATGGGTGGTAGAGAATCAGCAGACAAGGTTCTCTGTAAAAAAAGCTTGTCTTAAGAAAGTTCAGTGGAAACAGCCACTGTGACTATCGTTGCCTATTGTCATTGTTTATAGCGTGAACGGAAAGAAGAACATGCCAATCTGTGAGCTGCAGGTCGCTCTAAAGTAGCGAATAAGGTATACTGTGGCAAAGCAAAGGAAGAAAGTCGGTGACCAAGTGCATGCTGGTCTGGAGAAGACTATACAAACATAGCCGGAAGTGCTGTTGTGATACAAGCAAGCTGAACCTAAGAACCGCAAAAAAAAATATCGACGAATGACCTAGTATACATTGTCCTTGCCGTGGTATTTCAGAATACTATGCCCAACGTTAATTTTTCTGCCATCCCCCCCCCCCCATTCCGCTCCCATGTGTAGGGTAGCAAACCGATTAGGCTAAACTGGTTAACCTTCCTGCCTTCCTTCTCCAGTTTTTCCTTCCTTCCTTTCTGCCAGCTAAACAAATTCAGCCTGATTAGGACCCCGGCATCAACAAGATGAAATCCAATCAGCCTTGCCATCGCTCAAAGAAAGCGTAATGTTCACGAAGGTACATTGCTGTATGAACTTTTGCACGAGTACGGCTCAAAGAGCGCGCTTCAACGATGAATCGAAAATGGAGTCAACACTATTAAGCATGATTTTGTTTACGAGGTCAGTGCGTCAGTGCTTGCGAATGTCCATGACAGCTTTTTTTTTTTCGCCTCGTGCCTTATTTGCAAGCTTTTAGATGCATGATATCTGCGCCTAAGAGAAACACTTTTATTGCATGGAAGAACAATAAAGCTTGATTGTCCGCGGCTTCAGAAAAACCAAAGATTTGCGGCAGCGAATCAGCAAAAAAGAAGTAAGTGCAAGCGACCTAATATTAGCACTGGG
This sequence comes from Dermacentor albipictus, assembly GCF_038994185.2. Taxonomy (NCBI): domain Eukaryota; kingdom Metazoa; phylum Arthropoda; class Arachnida; order Ixodida; family Ixodidae; genus Dermacentor; species Dermacentor albipictus. The sequence continues at coordinate 138,636,395 of NC_091822.1, read as the reverse complement.
CGGTTTGTCGAACTGAATCCTGCTGCGTGAATTTCGATGTGATATGCAACCCGATAAACTTACGGCCTGCTTTCTTTTTCTTTTTATGGTTGCCTTTTTCCCTAAGTAACGGCGAATACTAAACATATTGCCTAACTAGCCAACAAGACTATGCTGGTGTTGGTATACAGATCACTACCTCCCTGAACCCCCCCCCCCCCCTAAACTAGTAATAGCCAGCTTTAGACATTTGATGTGGTGATACAAGCGTCGTATGTAAAGTATATATGCCA